>NW_006399834.1:3720146-3725801 GCF_000299155.1 Elephantulus edwardii | reverse complement strand
GCGTACACCCTTCCCAATTTTGAACCAGGCAGTGTTGCCCTGATCTGTTCTAATGACTGCCTCTTGGTACAAGT
This sequence comes from Elephantulus edwardii, assembly GCF_000299155.1. Classification (NCBI taxonomy): domain Eukaryota; kingdom Metazoa; phylum Chordata; class Mammalia; order Macroscelidea; family Macroscelididae; genus Elephantulus; species Elephantulus edwardii. The sequence continues at coordinate 3,725,727 of NW_006399834.1, read as the reverse complement.
ATAGGTTTCGCATTAGCACGATTAAATGTTCTAGGTTTCCCATTTTTCTCAGAGTCAGCCACAGTTTGTTATGATCCACACAGTCAAATGCCTTTACATAATAGTTAGAGATCTGGATTGAGAAAATATAAGAATAGAAAAAGAGGTTCAAATCCACCAGATGCTCTGCTGGAGAAGGAGGAATAATCTCCTACTGTACCAGTCAGATCTGATTTGACGGTACACACAGAAAACAATAAAATATAAAATAATAAAATAAAAAAAAATGCCTTTAAAAAAAGAATGAGAAAAAGAGAGAGGAGTGAAAGGGAGAGAAAGAGCTTTGGTAGCCTAGTCCGTAGGGAGTTGTGCTGCCAATCCAAAGGCCAACCATTCAAATCCATGAGCTGCTTCATGGGAGAAAGTTGGACAATCAGCCCCCCATGTGATTTATATTCACACGCACACACACACACACACACACACACACCACATTTAGAATCAACCATATATTTTGTGAAATAAAACTTCAGATATCATGTTATCTCCTTTGCAAACGGACATGCATAAATTGCAAGCAATAACAGTCACTGACTTTACCCCTTTGTATTACTTAACAATCATTTTTTCACTTACAAATCAATACTTTTCCTTTATCTCTTTTTGCTCCTAGATTTAGAGCTGGTTTTGCTGCTTTTGCAAGAATGCTTTAGAAAGAAAATTAAAACACAAAAATAATACTACAACACTCAAGAGACAAGATAAAGGAGATGGGGATATTATTTCCTGTGAGTTGAAATTTGCACTGTTAAACAAGAAATTTCATTTGTAAGTAGACAAAATAAAGATTAAATTAATGATATAAAGTACAATATTGATACACTTACAAGCTAGAAGCACAGGTTTTTATTATGACTGTTAAGATATTTACATTAGAGGTGATATATCAACAAACTGCTCTAAGGGAGAAGGATAGAAAATCTACTCCCATGAAATTAACTGCCTCTGAAAACCTAGTGTAGATAGTACACAACAATAAAATATGCACCTAGCAGTAAACTTTGGATACAAGAGTTCATATATATAATGTGTGAATTATGTTATATAATGACTGTATAGTGCTAACTACACACACACACACACACACACACACACACACACAGGGGGAAACAGACACAGAGAGAGAGAGAAACAGAGAGAGATAGGGTAAAAGAGAGAGAGAGAACACATGCGTAAGAGCGAGCGTGAGCATCTTGTTGCAGAAGATCAAAGAATACAGTCTTCAATATAGGTTGCATCTCAGTGCCAAGACAAAAAATTCTAACTACTGGACCAATAAGCAATGCCATGATAGATGGAGAAAAGATTGAAACTGTCAATGATAATACCTTGCTTGGATCCACAGTCAACACCCTTGGTAACAGCAGTCAGGAAATGAAGTGATATATTACATTGAAAAAATCTGCCGTCAGGGACCTCTCCAAATTATTGAGGAGTAATGATGTCAGTTTGAACACTAAGGTGTATATGATTCAGGCCATGGTCTTACTTGCTATTCTTCTAAGAGTTAGACCATGAAATAAGGATGACCAAAGAAGAATTGATGCCTTTGAACTGTGGTATTGGAGAAGAGTTCTGAATATCCAACGAACTGCCAAAAGAACAAATATATCTTGGAGAAGGTGTAGCCAGAGTGTTCCTTGGAGACAAAGATGTTACATTTTCATCTCTCATACATTAGGCATGTTGCAAGGAGGAGCTATTTCTTAGAGAGGAACATCATGCTTGAAAAGGTGGAGAGTTTGTGAAAGAAAGGAAGACTCTCAACCAGATAAACTGACAGTTACTACCACAAATGAACTCCAGTGTGTCAGGAAGTATGAGAATGACATAGGAAAGGTCAGGGTTCAGATCTATAGTTTATAGGGTCTCTATGAACCTCATGCACTTACTGCAGAGGGTCAAGGACTGCAGCCTTCAGTATGGACTGAGGCTCAATGTCAAGAAGACAAAGATTCTCACCACTGGACCAATTGGAAGCATCAGGATGGATGGCGAAGAGACTGAGATTGTTCACAGCTTCAGTTTGCTCGGCTCCACAGTCAACACTCTTGGCACCAGCAGCCAGGAAATAAAAAAACGTATTGCAATGGGAAAGTCTGCTGTTAGGGACCTCTCTAAAGTACTCAAGAGCAACGGTGTCTCTCTGGAGACTAAGGTGTGCCTGATATAGGCCATGGTCTTTGCAATCACTTGTTATGCATCAGAGAGCTGGACAATGACTAGGGAGGATAGAAGGAGAATTGATGCCTTTGAGCTGTGGTGCTGGAGAAGAGTATTGAATGTACCATGGACTGCCAAGAAAACAGATTCATACTAGAGAGGGTTAAACCAGGCTACTCGTTGGAGGCAAAGATTCTGGGGCTTTGCCTGACATACTTTGGACATGTTGTAAGGAGAGACAGGTCTTTAGAGAGGGACATCATGCTGGGTGGAGTAGAGGAGCAGCGCAGGGGGGGAAGACCCTCTATGAGGTGGATTGATTCAGTGACTGGGGTAATCGGGATGGGTGTGTCAGAGGCAATGCGATTGGCACAGGATAGAGCAGGGTTTAGGGCTGTTGTACATAGGGTTGCTATGAGTCGCAAACGACTTGACAGCACATAACAACATGAGTCACATTCAACTCTACAGCACCTAACAACAACAAACACATAAACTAAAAAATTCTAGCCTGTTCCTTTGTTATTTTTCTTTCATGACCTAAGCTGTTCTAAACTGTTATTAAAGAGCACTTCCATTGATTCACTACCAATTAATTGATTCCAAATTATAGACACCCACCATTGGGTTTCCAAGACTGTAAGTCTGTAGACTGCTCATTGATTGAGAATCTTCCTCTTCTTCACTGACACTCTAATATTTCAAACATGAGGTCTTTTCCTAAGGACTGATCCCTCTTGATAACACTCCTAAAATATATGAGGCAAAACTTCTCAATCCTTGCCTCTAAGAACTCTGGCTGCAGTATTTCCAAAATAGGTTTGTACCTTAACAGTCCATAATATGTCTAATGCTCTTCACTAACACCAGAAACCAAGGTATCAATTCTTCATTGCCTTTGTTATTCTTTATCCATTGTCCAGCTTTCACATGCATATGAAACAATTGAAAATACTATGGATTAGGACAGGCACACTTTTATCCTTAAATGACATCACTGCTCTTTAGAACTTTAAAGAGTTCCTTGACAGCAGATTTATCTAATCCAAATACATCTTTTCATTTCCTGATGACTGTTTCCATGGGTGTTGGTTGTGGATCCAAGTAAAATCAAGTTCCTGACAATTTCAATCTTTTCTTTATTCATTGTGTTGTTGCTTAAAATACACTTGTGAGGATTTACTTTTGTTTTCTTGATGTTGAGGTATGTATAATCAATATTGAAGACTGAAATATCTTCTTCAGTAAGTCCTTCAAGTCCTTTTCAATTTCCCCAAGACCACAATGAGATACCATTTCATTCAAGTAGCAGCAGCAAAGTTTAAAAGTCCAGAAACAATAAATGTCAGAAGGGATGTAGAGAGGTTGGAACTTCCATGTACCACAGGTGGGACAGTAAAATGGTACAACCACTCTGGAAGGCAGGTTAGTGTTTCCTCAAAAAGCTGAACATAGATATCTAATATGACCCAGCTATTGAACTGCTCAGAATAATACCCCAAGGAAAATGGAACTAAGATGCAAACAATGATTTGTACGTCTATATTCGTAGAAGAATTATCCACAATAGCAAGAAAAAGGAAATAACCCACAGGAAGTGAGAAATTATGTTACATTCACTCAATGAAATACACAACACTAAGGAACAATGATTTAATAAAGTATTATACAACACTAGAGAGTCTAGAGAACATTATGTTGAGTGAACTAAATCTCATAAGGGCAAATATTGCAAATATTTCTAATAATGGGCCATTATTATAAAAATAGAAGGATAACTAGTAAGGTGTGTATAAAAGTCCTAAAGGGTAAGGGGAGAATGGGGAGGGGGCAATGGGACTAAAATGAGTGGGATAACTGAGTTTGGTGTGTGGAGGAGAGGAGAAAGAATCAAAAAGACATCAATGGGGATCTAAAAAGATGGAGAAATCATGGGCAAAGATCAAGAGTGATTAATTTTATTAGTTTTATAAAACCCAATGTAAATGAATTATCATTTGAAACAATATAATGAAGGAATGTGTGAAACACAATGTACATCAATGAAATGCAATGTTTGTTAATTTGGTATTCAAACCAATATAAAATATAAAATAAATAAAAAGAAAAACACTAAGTCATCCCACACCATGCAGACTACTGATGAGTCTTCCTCCTATCCCGATACTGCATTCTTCTTCCTTTAGTCCTTATTTAGGCACCCTTGTTCATTGCTTAGCTTTCAATTGTTTAATAATAACATGAGGTAATTGAAAAATAACTTGACTTAGATCAGTCACATCTTCATCTTCTCAAAGTGAGTTCTTTATTCCCTAACAATTATTTTCACTTTCATGTTATATTAGTGGTATTGTTAGATAATTTCTGCATTGAGTTGATCACTTTTCTTTGTAATTTGTAAAAATATTAATCTCTTTATTCCATTAGGCAGATAGCTATCCCCAAAATTTCTTGGCATAGTCAAGTGAATATTCCCAGAATTTCTTCTGATTATTGAAACAACTCAATTGGTTTTCCAATTTGTATTCTTTTTGTTTTAGTTTTATAGATTTATTGTCAAATGACAAAACACTTAGACAATTTAAATACAGGTTGAACAGAATGATTCTGTCCAAGTGGGCAACCATGCTAACACACCTTCTTTTCACATCTAGACACTTGCCAGAGTCATTGGAGTCTCCTCTCAGGGAAGAAATGTGGCCTTATATTCTACTTATACATCCTTCTTATGTGCAATGTAATCTATAATTTCTTGTGGATGCATTAATTTTTCTGCATCTATATCAGGAATTTTAAATCCAAATTAATCCTCCAAGGCCATGATAATCTCCACTTGGTCCAAACTGTCCAATTCCATGTCTTTCATAAAATGGGAATTTACTGAAGGCTTTTCTGGGTCAATCTTATCATAGAGCTTCAAGACATAAAGAACCCATTCCTAGATTCCCTCTAATGTCTGTGGGGGTACATCACTATACTGACGGTCCTATGTGACTCCCCTAGGAAGCTGCGAATATTGAGACCAGCTGCCGAACCATATGCCTCATCTGAATTCCACAGAACACAGGGCAGTGCTCAGTGACAAAGCTACGGTCGGTGATCAACGTGGTGGCCTAGGACAGTGGCACAAAGGCCACCAGCAGGTGGTGGACACAGGTGGAAAGGACATGAGCCACCATAGCTGTGTCCCCAATTTGTATTCTTAAGGCAATGTTTCAGTCTCTTAAATTTATTGTATATAGGGTCGCTATGAATTTGAATTAGCTTGTTTGACGGCACATGACGATAACAACATATATATGTATTCTCCACTGTCACTAACTTTAATTTGTAGTTTGTTTGTTGTTGTTGTTGTTATGTGCCGTTGAGTCGCCTGCAA
>NW_006399834.1:3713580-3718941 GCF_000299155.1 Elephantulus edwardii | reverse complement strand
TTCCAGTCGTTTTTGGATAATCTTCAGTAAAATGAAATTTTCAGAAAAATATTTGGATATTTACTTCAGGAAAGCATATTGAAACAAATAAAAGTTGAGATAAAATTTGGACATGGTATTGCCTTACTTTTTTAATTAAAAACAATTTTAATATCTTTCTAAACAAAAGCTGTATTTAGCTATGAATATATTTGCTTATGTGTTGTATTTTGTTATTTTTTCCTTATGCAACCTGTTAATGAATAACAGTCTTGTTTACAAGAGCTATCATTGACTACAAGGGAATTACTGTATTAGAAATACAAGTACATACATTTATTGAAAGTAAATTTTCCTTTATAATATTATTAACTACCAAATGTCAGAAATTTGGAAGAAAGAAGAAGATGAATGATTCTTCAATTATAAACCCCACATGAAGCAAAATAATTTGCAAGTTTAATTTGACACATACAGACATCTGGAGAAACATTTGGCAAATTTAGAAAAGTTCCAGTGGATGTTTCAGAAGTACTTACTGCGTATTCCTCTCATTAAAACCAAAGGCAAATCATTATTCAAAACGACATCATTTTTCTCCCAGTAATTAAAATGAAAATCTAACTTTTAATAACATTTAAATGTACCTTACTTTTTTAATAACAGTGATCTCTTCATAGGTACAAAATTCTGGAAAGTTATACTAGTTAGACATAAAGACAAATTTATTTTCCTCATTAAAATCTTCATTACTGTACCTAGTTAATATTGGGCTGTAGTAAGTAGTAAGCCATGTTATTTGCTTTAGGAAGTAGAATATGAGTAGATGTGAAGTATGTTCTGGCCAAATAGAGACTTTGTACTTTTGAGGAGCTGGGCTTATTCACTTGTAATTTTATTTGTATCACAAAAATTACATCATTCAAATAAATAGGGACTTTTTTTCTTAAACCTAGAAGTTTAAATGAAAAAGACATTTGGAGAATAAGTTGCTGCTATCAGTGGCCTGTACCTGGCATGTAATGAAATATTAACATAATTTTTATTGTTGTTAAAAGCAACTGAGATTTCAAAGATTCTTATTATGTATTACAGTCTAATAAAAGCTGACAAAATACTTATATTATTCCTCCATGTGATAAGCCCTATCTCTTCACATCAAATAATTCTGAGTATCGCTTGATAATAAAACAATAGAGTAATTCTACTGTTCCTGCATATTTCTTGCCAATTTTTCTTCTAAAAAGTGTTCCTTTTACATGTTACTTTAAATTAGTTATCAAGGCTGAGAATTTGAAATAGGATATTTACTTTAGCCTACATATTCCACTCTTGGAACATAAAATAAAAGCATATTCACCAGAACTGAGGGAACCGCTAAATAAATAAATTCTTAGGAAACAGAAAATAAATATTAAAATGACATATTTTTATAACAGTAACAATAAATATTGACATCGTTTTATACACAGATAGACCTACAAGCTGAACCACATCCATGAGCACATATAATAAATATATAAATATTTATTTCAATATTTCTGCATATATATTTTTATAAGTGCTGCAAATATATTTATATACATAGTAGTGAATATGTGTAGAGGGCAAAATTGTGCAAACTCCTTAGCTATAGCTAACCTTAAAGAAATGGGGCATTTTACTTGGGGGTTTGGGGTCACAGCTTCAGGGGATATCCAGATCAATCGGCAAATATAAATTTACAAAGACAATATTCTAAATTTTCCTATGGTAAGCAGCAGCACAGGTCTTAAAAGCTAGCAAGCAGCCATCTTAAATGAAACTACTACTGGTTTTTCCCCATTTGGAGTAGAGAAGAATGCAGAGAATCAAAGACTAAAAGAAACAGTCCAAAGACTTAATTAGCCATGAGAACCATAGTAACTGCCACTGTGAGACCAGAACTAGATGGTGTCCAGCTATAACTACTAACCACTGTGACCGGAGTCAAAAAGTTCTTCGAAAGAATGGGAGGAAAATGTACAAAATTATTCAACATATAAACCTCAAATTTACTTCAATGGTAAGAACTGATGGAACCCTTAGACTGTTGCCCTTTGTTGTTGCTGTTGTGTATTGTTGAGTCAGAACCAACTCATGCTTGGCCTTCCAGAGAGTTTTCAGAAGCAATAATTAATCACACATGAAGAGATCACCCATTCTTCTCATACAGAGCAGCTGGTGAATTTGAACCACATCCTTTGCACAGGCATTGCAATTCATTACCATTAAGCCACCAGAACTCTCTCAGGTGCTATCAAATTGACTACAACTCAGAGTAACTTTGTAGACAACAGATATGAACCTTCCTCTGTCCTGAGCCATCCATACCATTTCTGATATGCTAAAGCCCATTGTTATAATCACTGTGTCAATTCATCTTTTGAGGCTCTTATTTATCTTATTTTCCACCTTTCCTAACATAGTCTCTTTTTCCAAGGACTGGTCTCTCCTGACAACATGCATGAAGTATGTGGGACAAAGTTTCAGCATCTTTGCTTTTAAGAAGTATGCTAGCTGCACTTCCTTCAAGATATACACCCTTCAAATCTGAACTGAATTCATCCCTTGGTATCATCTATCAGACAAACAACAGAGAGAATAATGAAGTAAATGTTGTTAAGTACCATTGAGTCAAGTATGATACATAGCAATGCCATGAACCCTGTCTTATCCTGTGTCATCCTCATCATCTCCAAAGCACATGAGCCCATTGCTGCTGTAATCATGTTGAGAATCTTCCTTTCCTTTGCTGACCCTATACTTTTCCAAGTATGATATCCCTTTCCAAGTATGAGAGATGAAACTTTCCCATCCTTGCCTGAATTCAAGGAACACTCTGGTAGCACATCCTATTGGCAGTCCATGAGATATTCAGTACTCTTCTTTAAACTCTTCTCCAATATCACTACTCAAAGGCATCAATTTTTAGTAATGCTTACAATTAACAAAGTCCACAAAACAATTAACCACATGAAATGAAATTTGCCTAATAACAAAGTTCAGAAGACTAAAAGGGTAGGGGAAAAGAAAAAAATGTATATGAAGAATTCAGGAAGGAAGCAAGAATAGTACTGTAACATTGAGGAAAATGCAACTAATCTCACAAACCAAAATGTGCATGAATTGTTGAATTGAAAACTACTCTGCTCAGCCAAAATTTATACATAACTTTAGATATACATATTTTGAAGCAGGAATGGCATCCACTTTCTAAGCTAGATGCCTCTGGAAACCCTACAAACTCTCTTATAAGTGTACAGAAATGATGTTAATCATAGAACAGAGTTCAGGTCTTTTGTGCAAAGCTTACTCTGAGTCACATTCGACTCGACAACATTTAACCACTGCTAAATGAGACTAGTGCTGTTCTATCTGGAGGAACATTCTTCCAATTTGCACATAACTCTTTGTCAATGTGCTTTTTGAGGTAACCTGGGTTTGCTATGATGCTGAACCTTGTGCTATGGTGATTTCAAATACCATAATGATTTCCCAATGTGTTTGGACAATGTTTGGCAGAGCTCCCAGTTGTAAAACATGTTGGGAAACAGGAGTGGCATCCATGTCCTAAACCACATGCCTCTGGAAACTTTATAAACTTGGAAAAACAACGATAGCGATAGAAAGGCATTAGGTCTTTTATTCATAGAGTTGTTATGAGTTGACTTCAATTAGACAGCAATCAACAACAACAATAACATGTGAAATCATTATAAAGTGAAATCCTTTTTGATGTTTTCTCGGGAATAATATGCAACTTTAAAAAATGTATATCCAGTTTATATTTTAAAATGTGGATAGAAATGTAGTTTAGTTTAGGTTTACTGTTAATTAAGCAACACATTAGACATCTGTAATAAGACTACGTTAATTCTAGTAAAAGAGATGAAATCAATATAATATTCAAGCAATACAAATGAATTTGAATGTTATTGGAAAAAACTAAATGCTAATGACCTAAAATATATTCTTAATTTATTTCCTCTACAGATTTAACCACTTAAGGATTATGTGATTATTTTGAGACATGTCATTAATATATAATTCAATGATTGGGAAAGCTACAGAGGAAATAAAAGCATTAATTAATATATTTCAGTCTGTGGTAAATTAAATTATGAAGATAGTTAAGAGATTGTTTCATCACATCTTTAAAACACATGTTGTTTTATCTAAATATTAAATGTATAATACCTCATATAGTACACCTACCTCACTTTATCCATGAATACATATCACTATGATAAAAAATAAGAGTTGCTGTAGTTGTTATGTGTTATTGAGTCACCCTAAATACAAAAGCTCTGAAGATTGCCTTATCCTGAGCCAGTGTCACTGACTCCGTCAAAACTAGTTCTATTACCTTAGTTACTATATCAGTCTATCTCATCTAGGGTCTTCCTCTCTGTGCTGTCCCTCCACCATTCCAAGCATGTTATCCTTCTCTAAGAACTGGTCTTTCCTGGCCACATACCCAAAGTATGCAAGATGGAGCTTCAAAATCCTAGCCTCTAAGGAGAAACTTGCTTTCATCCTTCCCAAGACAGACCTGTTTGTTCTCTTGTCAATCCATAATATGTACAATACTTTTTCCCAGCAGCATAATTCAAAGGCATTTACTCTCTGTCACCAATAGTTATTATCCAGCTCTCTGATGCATAGCAAGTAATTGTGAAAATCATGGTCTGGATCAGGTACACCTTAATCTCCAGACTGACGTTGCTCCTCAGTACTCTGGAGAAATCCCTGACTGCCGATTTTCCCAGCAAATTCGTCTTCTGATTTCCTGACTATTTGTGCCAAGATGTTGATTGTGGAATTGAGTAAGCTAAAATTGTGAGCAACCTCAATCTCTTCTCCATCGGTCATGGTACAGAATGAAAGTAGGCTAAGTTATTACTAATTTTAAATTCATTAACAGTTGAATAAGATTTTAACTCTAACTGCTCAGATGAAAACAGGTAAGTTTAGAATCAGAAGAGATGGCTGACAAAGCATGTTAATAAATAATTTGAGAAAGTGAAGCCTTTCCAGGAGTTGATAAATAATAACTTAGATGGAATATCCCCAAAGATATCAAGAGAAAGAATTTAGTGAAGGTTGGCAGAAAAGTAAGAGACTTATTCTTTGGTGCATATTAAAAACTAGGGAGGAAATAATTGAATTAAAGAATCTAAATATAACTTTTTCTTTATGGCATCAAACTGGTTACATCTTTTTCAAAAGATATTATAAAAATGTAGACAAATCAATGCCCCATAGCTGTCTTACATATTTTAACGAACCAATTGACATATTTCAGCTAACAGATGCTGCCATGGATGTGCTCACCAAGTTGTGCCAAGAAATCTGGAGAAC
>NW_006399834.1:3709686-3712610 GCF_000299155.1 Elephantulus edwardii | reverse complement strand
GCTGTGGTGCTGGAGAAGAGTATTGAATGTACCATGGACTGCCAAGAAAACAAACAGATTCATTATAGAGAGGATTAAACCAGACTGCTCCTTGGAGGCAAGGATTCTGGGGCTTTGTCTGACATACTCTGGACATGTTGTAAGGAGAGACAGGTCTTTAGAGAGGGACATCATGCTGGGTAGAGTAGAGAGACAGCACAGGAGGGGAAGACCTTCTGTGAGGTGGATTGATTCAGTGACTGGGGTAATTCGGATGGGTGTGTCAGAGGCAATGAGATGGGCACAGAATAGAGCACGGTTTAGGGCTGTTGTACATAGTGTTGCTATGAGTCGGAAACGACTCGACGGCACATAACAACAACAAACAACTGTTCTAAGAAAGGCTATCAGAAGAATGGTTTCATTAGTATAGTCTTTCTAGAGTTATTCTTCCAGAGAAAATGAAAGCTGATTTTGATTGTTAAAATACCTTTCTATCATTTAAAAGATATCTCTTCTGTGAAATAATAAAAAAAAATGGCTCTGTTGCATCATCTACAGTAAACATACAGGTGCATCAAGAATACGTTTCACCTTTCTTTAATAGAGCTAAAATAACAGTCTTAGACAAAAAGTGGAAAGGGAGGAGAGGAGATTTATTGTATTTTTTTTCTTTTTGAGGTTCAACGATTTTGACAACACACGCACACACACATTCACACACTGTAGTGTTAAGGGTTTACTGTTCTAAATGGTTTCCCTAGCTATTGGCTGACTTTACCATGAGAATATGCGATAGAGCATGTTAGCATATTCACAGGGGGATAATCTAGTCTCATCAGTCCACAAGAAGTTTGGTTAATCTCACTGTTATATTGAGTAGATCCAGTAGTAGAATTGGAGAACCTCACCACCAGCAAAAAAAGAAGCAACAGAATGCAACATGTCCTTTGGTGCCAGAGATTCTTGCAACAGTCAGATCAGACCTTACAGGAGCAGCAGACATAGCAGAGAACCAGACCCAGTGTGAGACGGAGTAGATGTTAGAGTTGCTATCCCATGGAACTAGAATGAGGATCCTTTGCTCATGTTTCTTGAACAATTAATGGTGGAGGGAAACCCATCATGTGCAGGACTGAGAGCTTTGTAGTATTGGCCCAAAGCTGCAAGGCTCAAGGCTCAAGTGCCTGTGAGGGCATCTCAGAAGCTCTACTGATTGAGTTTTATATCCTATTGTCATCCTGGATTATAGTCTTTTGATGTCCCTAATATGGTTCTGTGTGGGCTGTGAACTACCACATTGGATTTTGGACCACTTAGAGTAAGAGTCGTAGATGGTGACGTTGGCACAGGACAGAGTAGGGTTTAGGGCTCTTGCACATAGGGTCACTAGGTGTCGCAAGCAATTCAACAGCACATAACAACAACAAGAGTAATAAGATTGGTGTTGGGATGCATATAAAGAGGTACAGGAGGATAGGGAACATATCTGACCTCATGGGAATTAGTTCTGTGCTGTTATGTTGTTGACAAAGACAGTTTCTCACTGTGGAATTGGTCAGATATGGCCATCCCCACATGTACTTGTTCAATTTAAGCACACACACACACCCCCAGTTGTAATCAGTACTATATAGTCAGAACTATAGATCCTGTTCTAATGGCTCCAAGAGAAACCATACTATGGAATATAATTTCTATCTCATGATTGGCTGAAGTTGGTTATCATAACCAGAATTATCAGAATGCCTCCATTTCTCTTCTCTCATTACGGGTTTTCCTTCTTTACTCTTAGTTTTCCTACCATTGAGAAAAAGATCTATGAGGCTTTACCTGGGCAGGTGAACTCTCACTTAGCACAACTTCAAGGCTTATCCTTTAAAATCTTACGGCTTAGTGCCAGCACAGACACATGCAGATTGAATTGACTGGCTGCTCATCAGGAGGAAGATGGTCAGTTTCTTTCTGTGTGATTTAGTGCTTCTGAAAACTCACTGGAGAGTCGCTGTGAGTAGGTTCTGACTTGATGGTACATAATAACAAATTTACTCAAATTCCTGCAGCTCTAGAGAGTGTTATTATCAGAGAAAATAATGTATATTCTGCAACTTGGAGTTGAGGAATTTGTTAGTATTGCTTGGTGCATACTATGTGAGCCCTTCCAAATTTGGTACTTAAATGAAATGCAGAGAATGAACGACCTTAATTTTACAGTTACAGTTTAGATAGTAAAGTCTGAGATAAGGGCAGAAATTACTGGCAAAAGTTACATTCTGAAACTTGACATTTATTCCCTTGGCCTTTTTACTCTGTGGCAATCACTTTGGAGAGGTCATTGATTTATGAGCTCTACATGAATAATAAAATAGCAAACATTATGCTGTTGCAGAATGACAAATTGATATTATTGTTTTTGTTGGGTGTCATCAAGTTGGTTCTGCCTAAAAATTACCCTTCATACAACAGAATAAAATACCACCAGGTCCTGCAACATCTTCACAATCTCTGTCATGCTTACGCCTATCACTAGAGCCCTGTGTTAGTCCACATTGTAGAGAATCTTCCCTTTTTATGCTGACCCTCTGCTTACCAAGCATTATGTTCTTATCTAGGAATAATGTGTGACTCTGTTTCCCAGAAGGAAGCATAGCATGTGAAATAAACTCTTCCTATCTTGGCTTCAATGGAATATTCTCCCCACAGTTCTTCAAAACTTTTCCTTTTTGTTCTCTTGGCACTGCATACCACAACATAAAGGCGACAATTCTCCTTTTGTTTCCCTTATTCATTTTCTAACTTTCATGTGTATATGATAGAAATCAGATCAATTACATCTGTGGAAAAAAACAGCTGGAGAAGCTACATTTCAGCTGTGAAAACTAGGCCAGGAGCTGATTGTGGAATAGACCACTCATATACAAGTTCAAGCTGAAACTGAGGAAAAT
>NW_006399834.1:3706929-3708249 GCF_000299155.1 Elephantulus edwardii | reverse complement strand
ATTCTCACCACTAGACCAATTGGTAGCATCAGGATGGATGGCGAAGAGATTGAGAGTGTTCACAACTTCAGTTTGCTTGGCTCCACGGTCAACACTCTTGGCACCAGCAGCCAGGAAATAAAAGAAATGTATTGCAATGGGAAAGTCTCCTGTTAGGGACCTCTCTTAAGTACTCAAGAGCAACGGCGTCTCTCTGGAGACTAAGGTGCACCTGATACAGGCCATGGTCTTTGCAATCACTTGTTATGCAACAGAGAGCTGGACAATGACTAGGGATGACAGAAGGAGAATTGACGCTTTTGAGGTGTGGTGCTGGAGAAGAGTATTGAATGTACCATGGACTGCCAAGAAAACAAACAGATTCAACCTGGAGAGGGTTAAACCAAGCTACTCCTTGGAGGTAAGGATTCTGGGGCTTCGCTGACATACTTTGGGCATGTTGCAAGGAGGGACAGGTCCTTGGAGATGGACATCATGCTTGGGAGGGTGGAAGGACGGCGCAAGAGGGAACGACCCTCTATGGGATGGATTGATTCAGTGACTGGGGTATTTGGGATGGGTGCGTCAGAGGCAGTACTATTGGCACAGGACAGAGCAGGGTTTGGGGCTGTTGTACATAGGGTCGCTATGAATCGCAAATGACTCGATGGCACATAACAACAACAACAACATGTGTATATGAAGTACTTGAGAATACCATGGCAAATTGATAAGTCATAGAGTGAAGCGTTCTTAAGTAGTCAAGGAACTGAGAATTGTATATGCATAGTGGAGTGCATTCAAGGTGGGGATGGGGTGGGGGGAGGGATTGTATACCAATAAAGAAGTTTATCTTTTACTTTTCAAAGAGATAAATGAGCTGGGGGCGGGGAGTGGGGTAGAGAAAAAAGTACAACAATGAACGAATGGAAATAGAAAATTTCTGTAAATATTCATTAAAATTAATAAAATACAATTAAAAGAAAAGAAATGTCTTTGGTTGGCATTTTCTGTCATAGGTTCAATTCACTGATAAAGAAACAGAAGCCAGCAAAATTGTTTTTGTTTTTAGATGTTATGTAGAATCCCTCCATAGCACTTGTACAACCGAAAAGCATTACTAGCCATACCTGTTTTCCATGTAACCATTGTTATACTTGATTCTATTTTTTTTTAATTTAGGTTGTTTATTTTTCATTTCAATGAACATCTACAGAGATTTTGGGATTCCATTCATTCATTGTTGCACCCCTCTCCCCGCACAAGCCCCTCCCACCTCCCTTTTGCTCCTCTCCTTGAAAAGTGAAAGAAAAACTCCCTCATTGGTACACAATCCCCCCT
>NW_006399834.1:3698896-3706829 GCF_000299155.1 Elephantulus edwardii | reverse complement strand
CAGTGGCACCATGTAGCATTTGTCCCTTTTTGACTGAGATACCTCACTCAGCATAATGTCCTCCAGGGTCACCCATTTTGAATAATATTGCATGATTCTATTTTTAAATAGCTGCTGTGTCACTCTACTACATCTTTGAGAGTAGTAGAATTCTATCCTCTTCAACCAGGAAAGCTCTATTCTCTCTGCTTTAATTTCACATGCCTCCGTGTAAGATTTGTTTTTCACCCAAGATTTCCTCTGACCCACACTGCACTGTGTCCTTTTTTAAGCTAAAGTATACCTTGCTTCATCAAAGAAAATATTAAAGGTAGTACTTTAGACAGAAGGTCTAGTATTTCAGAGATAAAGAACAAAGCTAGTTAGAAATGAATAAGTGGTAATATAAACCAATAATAAATATATTTTTTATAAGTGACAATGAAAATATACAAATAACACATGAATCTTCGAAAGATTCTAATAAGCAAATAAAATGATTTATTGGTTCCTAAGATTTCAAAAGGCAGCACGGGATGACAAAGCAAAATATTACAATGAAATGTGCAAGGAGTTGGAGTCAGAAAATCAAAAGGGCTGAACTCGCTCAGCATATCTTAAGCTCAAGGGACTGAAGAACAAATTCAAACCTCGAGTTGGTATAATCAAGGATGCTTTTGGCAGAATGTTAAATGATCCAGGAAGTATTAAAAGAAGATGGAATATATTGAGTCACTGTATCGAAAGGAATTGGAAGACACAGAAGAATTTCATGAAACAACATATAAGCAAGAGCCTATGGTGATGAAAGAAGAAGTTCAGGCTGCTTTGAAGGAAATGGCAAAAAATAAGGCTCCAGGAATAGATGGTATACCAATTGACATATTTCAGTTAACAGATGCTGCCCTGGACGTGCTCACCAAGTTGTGCCAAGACATCTGGAGAACGACCACTTGGCCAACTGACTGGAAGAGATCCGTATTTGTTCCTATCCCAAAGAAAGGTGACCCAACAGAATGTGGAAACTACAGAACAATCTCACTGATTTCACATGCAAGCAAGATTTTACTGAAGATTATCCAAAAAGAACTGGAACAGCACATCAACAGAGAACTACCAGAAGTCCAGGCTGGGTTTAGAAGGGGTCGTGGTACTAGAGATACTGTAGCTGATGTTAGATGGATCTTGGCTGAAAACAGGGAATACCAGAGGAATGTCTAGCTGTGTTTCATTGACTATGCAAAGGCATTTGACTGTGTAGATCATAACAAACTATTGCTGACTCTGAGAAGAATGGGAATCCCAGAACACTTGATCGTTCTAATGTGAAACTTATACTTGGACCAGGAGGCAGTCGTCAGAACAGAGCAAGGGAACACTGCATGGTTCAAAATTGGGAAGGGTGTACGCCAGGGATGCATCCTATCTCCATACCTTTTCAACCTATATGCAGAACAGATTATCCAGGAGGCTGGGCTCTATGAGGAGAAATGTGGGGTCAAGATTGGTGGGCGATTTATCAACAATCTGTGTTATGCGGATGACACAACCCTGCTTGGTGAAACTGAAGAGGACCTGAAGCGCCTGCTGCAGAGTGTCAAGGACTGCAGCCTCCAATATGGATTGAGGCTCAATGTCAAGAAGACAAAGATTCTCACCACTGGACCAATTGCAGCATCAGGATGGATGGTGAAGAGATTGAGATTGTATACAGCTTTAGTTGGCTTGGCTCCATAGTCAACAGTCTTGGCACCAGCAGCCAGGAAATTAAAAGGAGCATTGCCATGGGAAAGTCTGCTGTTAGGGTCACTATAAGTTGCAAGCGACTCGACGGCGCATAACAACAACAACAGCAACTTGTCTGGGATGAGAAAAAATTATTGGGAATGCCTAAATTATAATAATTAAATGTGAAAACTCCAGTCTAGTAGTGTAATCATGAAAAGGATAGAAATAATCTATTTCCAACAAAGCAGTTGTTATTGTTGTTGTCGTTATGTGCTCTCAAGTGGTCCACAACTCATAGTAACCCTATGTACAAGCACTCCGTCCTATCCTGAGCCAGTCTCAGTAACTCTGACATATCTAACCCCATTGTCTCAGATACCATGTCAGTCCGTCTCATCTGGAGTCTTCCTCTCCTGCTTTGTCCCTTCATCCTTCCAAGCTTGATGTCCTTCCTTCTCTGTCCCTCCTGGCTATATGCCCAAAGTATGTGAGACAAAACTTCAAAATCCTAGACTCTAACAAGAAACTTGGTTTTACCCTTTCCCGGACAGATTTATTTGTTCTCCTTTCAGTCCAATACTTTTGTTCAATACTTTTTATGTTCAATACTTTTATCCGGCACCACAACTCAAAGTCATTAATTCTTTTCTTCTGTCATCCTCAGTCATTGTCCAGCTTTCTGATACATAATCATTGTGAAGACCGTGGGCTGGATCAAGCACACCTTAGTCTCAAGACTGGTATTATTGCTCTTTAGCACTCAGGAGAAATCCCTGAGAACAGATTTTCCTAATGCAATTTATCTTTTTATTTCCTGACTGCTGATACCACAAGTATTGATTGTGGATACAAGCAAGCTGACACTTAACAGTCTCAAATCTTCTTGATCATGGTGCTGCCAATTGTCCCAGTGGTGAAAATCTTTGTCATCTTGAAATAGAGCTGCAATTCATATAGGAGGCTGCAGTTCTTGACCTTCTGCAACAAATACTTCAAGTCCTCTGCAGTTTTGGCAAGCAAGGATGTGTCATCTGCATAATGCAGGTAGTTGGAGTCTTCTTCCAATCCTGATGCCACGTTCCTCTTCATAAAGTACACCTTCCCAAATTATCTGTTTCCCATGTAGACGGAAAAGGTATGGAGAAAGGACACATCCCTGCTGCACTCTTTTTTTAATTTATTTTTTTTAATTTTAAACCATCCAGTGTTTCCTGCTCTGTTCTGACCACTGTTCCAGTCTTAGTATAGGTTTTACATGAGCACAGTCACGTGTTCTGATATTCCCAATTTTTAATGGTAGCAACAATTTGTTTTGATCCACACAGTCAAATATTTTCCAGGTAATTCAATTATTGTTGTTGTGTATCATAGAGTCAGAATTGATCTATAGCTGACCCTTCAGCAGGTTTTCGGTGGCAGTTAATCACAGAGGAGGAGATGGCCATCCTTCTCCCGCTGATTCAATAGCAAGACCTATAAAGCCCACCCAGAGTATACACACTGAAAATTAGCCTCAGGCAGAAGAATTTGAGAAAAAAAATTCTGAGGTAGAAAATTATTACTCCTTTCTCATAAGCCTGGTAATATTTTTGACCTTTTAAACTACTTGTACAGATTACAATTAAAAAGTAAAATTTAACTTTTAAAATTAGTATACAGGCTATATTTTGTTCTTTAGCAGAATTTATTTGGTGCTAAAGAATTTATACTGTAAAATATGCACACAAAATGAAATGCAAGTATTTGAAACAAAAATCCATGGGGGTTACATTCCTGCTGTGTATCAGGATTGGTTGACAACCAAAGGACTTGCTTTCTAATGAATAAATAATTTTGCCTCTGTTTGGAGTTGGAGCTGAATAATGTACATCAAATTCTTCTCAGCACAGTGAATTGAATTAAAAAGATAAGGCAGTTTTCCTCTTGAGGAAACAGTTAAGTAATTGCTCTCTATTAAGTGTTGATTTTCAACAGGTGCTACCTAAATAGAATATAGTATCATCCTTGTATTCAATAAAGTCTTTGAGTTGAGAGCCGTGGAGCCAAATTTTACTCTAACTCATTTAAAATGGATGGAGTTAGCGCACCTCCCCTGAAACAAAAGTAGATAGACATGGCATTTGGTAACTGTGAGGGGCAGCACATTAATTATCATTCTTAATTTCCCTCCAGAAATAATTTCTGTCAATAATTCTATTTCAACTAAGATGAAAGGGAAGTATGGGCTTTAGGTTTAAGCAGCAGGTTGGTGATAAACTAGTTTGGGTACTACAGCTGAGATTACATCACGAAACTATGAAGCAGAGAAAAACAGTCTTCTGTTTTATGGTGTACATATAAAAGGATAAGAGAAGCCAGTGATTTTTCTTAGCATAGATTGACTATGGGGATGTACGTATACTTTTGCAGGTATATATGAAGGAGTTTTTAAGGTTATCAGTCAAATGTTTTGTTGTTTTTTTTTAAATAGACATCAAAGGAAATTTGCCCTCTAATTATTCAGAGTTTAAAAGTGAAGATTTGAGGGAAGACTTAGGAAGAAGATATCAGAAATTAAGAATATAATTGATCATCA
The DNA here is from genome assembly GCF_000299155.1 of Elephantulus edwardii. Taxonomy (NCBI): domain Eukaryota; kingdom Metazoa; phylum Chordata; class Mammalia; order Macroscelidea; family Macroscelididae; genus Elephantulus; species Elephantulus edwardii. The sequence goes on along the minus strand of NW_006399834.1, from coordinate 3,702,547 downwards.
AAAGCAGTGTGGTTTTTCTTGCATGGGAAAGATGAAACCTCTATGCATATCATAAATGAACCTAAAAATGATAAAGATCAGAGTCACCAGACTAATTACAAATCGGTAGCATCTGAAAGCTGTGGCACTCAAGCTACTTTTAAGAATAGAATGCACTCATCCCCATTACTCAAATTACCAATTATGCTTTCATCTTAAGGATAGCTTGACCTATAAGGTAAACAATAAGTCCAGGGTAGTACACAATCTTAAAGTTCATTATAAGAATCAGCAGCAATATTAAGTGAGGCATACAATTGTTTTTATATGTTTATTTTATAAGAATTCATGATGAAAGTGGTTGTTATACTTCTGCTATGTAATTACAGAGAAGGAAAATAATAAATAAAATGGACATGTTTTATGCCCTCAAGGAAATAATCACCCACACTTATCTTTATTTTACATGGCATAAACAAAAAATTATTAGATGTCAAAATACCTCTACATAGAGCTTCATGACTGGAATTTGTATTTCCCAGTCACAGTGGAGTTCTGTCCATTTAATAGGAAGATAGAAAGCAGAGAGGAAAAAAAAAAGAAAGAAAAAAAAAAGAAAGCAGAGAGGAAAATGAAGAAAGGAGAGGAATAGACTTTAACACTTTATAAGAACAACTCTGACACCAAGTTTTATGTGACACTTAGTAAAAATAATGGTTTTTAATATTGAGTTTTATCTACTAAGCTGTTTCCAAATATGAAAAATTACAAATGACTTTAGCAAAACAAATCTTTAAATGTGTTATCTGAAAAGCTGTCATTATGAGTATCAAAAGCTGTTCAAATATACACAAAAGTTCACTTTTAAAGACATTTTAATTTGAGAATTAGAGAAACTGGAAACCACCAAATCAGCTGTCATTCAATAACTTAAATTTAAAAGTTTAAAGTTTTTTTTAATAAAAATATTGTAGCCAAAAAAATCTGAGCTCTTCTAAAATCATGTTAAAGAAGGATGTTATTTTACTTCACAACGAATTGTAGGTAACTCTGAGAAGAATGGAACCCCAGAGCACTTGGTTGTGCTTATGCAAAACCTATACTTGGACCAAGAGGGCAGTCATAAAAACAGAGGAAGGAAACACTTCATGGTTCAAAATTGGGAAGGGTATATGGCAGGGATGTGTCTTATTTCCATACCTTTTTGATCTGTATACTGAACATATCATTTGGGGGGCTGGACTGTCAGAAGAGGAGGGATGTGGTATCAAGATTGAAGGAAGACTCATCAACAATCTGCGTTATTCAGATGACACAACCCTGCTTGCTTGAAACTGAGGAAGACCTGAAATTCTTGCTGCAGAAGGTCCAAGAATGCAGCCTTCAATATGTATTGAAGCTCAATATCAAGAAAATAAAGATTCTCACCACTGGTCCAATTGGCAGCATCATGATAAACAGTGAAGAGATCAAGGTTTAGTTTGCTTGGCTCCACAATCAACACACTTGGTACCAGCAGCCAGGAAACTGAAAAATGTATTGCACTGGGTAAGTCTGCTGTCAGGTACCTCTCCAGAATTCTGAAGAACAACAATTTTAGTCTGAAGACCAAGGTGTAGCTGATCTAGGCCATGGTCTTCACAATTACTTGCTATATGTCAGAAAGCTAGACAATGACTAGAGACAATAGAAGGAGAGTTGATACCTTTGAGCCGTGGTGCTGGAGAAGAGTATTGAATATATACCAGGACTGCTAGGAGAACAAACAGATTTGTCTCAGAGTGGGTAAAACCAGGTTGCTCCTTGGAGGTAAAGATTCTGAGGCTTCATCTGACATACTTTTGGGATGTTGCAAGGAGAAACCAGTCCCTAAAGAGGGATGTCATGCTTGGAAGGGTGGAAGGACAGCACAAAAAGAGGAAAACCCTAGATGACATGGATTGATTCAGTGACTGGGATAATGGAGGTAGGTATATCAGAGACAATAAGGTAATTGCAGGATAGACCAGGTTTTAGGGCTGTTGCTATAAGTCTCAAGAGACACAGTAGCACATAACAACAACAACCTGCTAATTAAAAGTTAACACAATAATAACACAAGCTTTTCTTTTAAATTGTATTTTAATCTTTAATTATTATTCAAATTACATTGAATCATTTGACTATAATTATAGGTATTTAATCCTTTGTTCATGGACACATAGAAAAATGATCAAAATTAAATTATAGAGTGGTTATAATTATCAAGTGGGAGCACAGGGGGGAGGATGGGTGGGGATATAATCATAGAGTCAACAGATGGCGGGTCCATTGCAGCGGAGAGGAGGAGAGAGGGGAGAAGAGAGTGGGAAGTCATGCTCCTTTCTGTTAAAACCAGAACTTACTTGGCCATACCGAACCACAAAGAAAGGTTGGAAATCTAAGCTTTATTTATAGCAGATTTGTGTCCAGCTGTCAATCAGATGTTTAGGGAAGAAAGAAGTAGATTTTTTAGTCAGGGAAGAAAATAAACAGCAACCCAAATCCTCTTGTCCAAATGTTGGTTGGACACAAGGCTCAAGAGAGTAAGATTCTGTGTAAAACCAATGAACCTGTGTGGGAGAAAGTTTCACTTTCTTCATTCTTAATCCCAAGTGCCAGGACCTTGAAATTGAGGTCAAAGATGAACAGCACCAGTGTTCCATTCTCTGGGGAATTTGAAGATTCCTCTTTGTCAGCTGCTCATAAGTGAAGATATGACAATGAACCAACGATTTCAACTTAGTAATTCAGGTCCCAACAGCACAATAAAAATGAAGATTGATCTCAGGATTCTTTACCTCGAAAAGCAAGAAAGGCCTCCAGACTACCAACATTCAGCTCAAGTGAAAAGACCCTCTGTTTCCAAAAGGGAGAAAAATACCTGTCAAATCTCAGATCCCAGCATCTGCAACCACAGAGGGCAGCAAAACAGCGCCTTCCACCCCAGCCACTGAAGGCAGATGAGACAGAAGTGGACCAGAAAGACCAGCCAGCGAATGCCAGCCCGCAATGGCCGGTGATCTCAGCAGGAGCTCCTCCAGCCTCCAAGCCCCCAGTTCTGCCTACTCCCCAAGCCACATTTCCATCAAGGAGCCCACACCAAGCATAGCCTCCGATATATCATTTTCAATCGCCACACAGGAACTTCAGCACAGATTGTGACAGCTTGCAAATGGAACAACATTGGGACAGTCTCTGCTTGGACAAATTCAGTTGACAATACGTCACAGTTCTCAAAGGAACAAGCTTATTGTGGTTGTGCATTCCTGCAGAAATCTTACCTCCTTTTCTGAAGATGGTTCTGATCCTTATGTCCAAATGTATGTATTTCCAGACAAAAGGAGATCAGGAAGAAGAAAAACTCATGTTTCAAAGAAAACATTAAATCCGGTATTTGATCAAAGTTTTGATTTTAGTGTATCATTACCAGAAGTGCAAAGCAAAGGAGAACTTTAGATGTCGCAGTAAAGAAGAGTGGTGGTTTCTTGTCCAAAGACAAAGGGCTTCTTAGCAAAGTACTGGTTACTCTAGCCTCTGAAGAACTTGCCAAAGGCTGGACTCAGTGGTATGATCTAACTGAAGATGGTTCACGACCACTTATGGTAACAGATCATTTTGGATGTGAAGAATTTTTCCTTCTTTTTTTTTTTT
>NW_006399834.1:3682054-3696891 GCF_000299155.1 Elephantulus edwardii | reverse complement strand
TTGGATAATCTTCAGTAAAATCTTGCTTGCATGTGAAATCAGTGAGATTGTTCTGTAGTTTCCACATTCTGTTGGGTCACCCTTCTTTAGGATAGGAACAAATATGGATCTCTTCCAGTCAGTTGGCCAAGTGGTCATTCTCCAGATTTCTTGGCACAACTTGGTGAGCACGTCCAGGGCAGCATCTGTTAACTGAAATGGATATATCTATATTCTTTATTTCTGCCTTGTTTTGTATATCACTGAAGTACACTATTCCATGTAAATAGACTCTATTTTTACAATGTCTACATACTGGTTTGAATTCAGATGAAAATGGATCAAGGAAATAATATATTTTCTTCTAAAACATGAAACTCTTATGACAAATAGTTACTTTTGTCTTTGCAGCAAAAAGTTCTCAGTGACCTATTTTGTGATTTTTTAACTGAAAGATTATTAAATATTAGCATATTCTTGCCCATTGCATCTGATAAAAGAAAGTATTCAAATTGTTAACATTTTCATAAATATAAAGATGTATTATCTAAAAGTCATTTGAAGGGCTTATAAGGAAAATATTTTATAACTGAGTAATATAAAATATTAAGAGAATTGTCATGGTTCAATAATTGTGGTGTACTAATCACAAATTTACCTAGAAATGAAATGTTTTGTTTATAAAAAAAAATAATCATAGAGTCACACAATTTGATGAGTGGAAGGAAGGTGGGTTAAGGAAATGGGAAAGATCAGACATGAAAAACAATGAATACAAATTTTGAAAGTAAACCACTATAAAATAAGAAGTTTATACTAAAAAAATTCCCCAAAATTGAAAATGACCCCTGAAATTGGAGCTAAATATCCTCTAGCTAATGCAGCATATAGACATATACTAACCAGTGTTTTAAAAATTTATCAAAAGCATCAATTTTAATTAAGTCTTAGCTGTTACCACATTCCAAACTGTTACCTACTCTTTATAGCAAACTTACCCAAGTCCTCAGTTTATCTTGAGATCCAATGTAAGATTTAAAAAAAAAACCACAAAAGCGTACTTCACTTGTGGCTGGACATTTGGGCTGATTTTATCTTCTTGCTATGGTGAATAATACTGATATAAAGATTAATGTACAAGTCTCTGTGCCTTAGGGACTTCTCCAAAGTACTGAAAAGCAATGGTGTCTCTCGGAGACTAAGGTACATCTGATACAGGCCATGGTCTTTGTTATCACTTATTATGCATCAGAGAGTTGGACAATGACTATGGAGGATAGATGCCTTTGAGCTGTGGTGCTGGAGAAGAGTATTGAGAGTACCATGGACTGCTAGGAAAACAAACAGATTCACCCTGGAAAGGGTTAAACCGGGCAGCTCCCTGGAGGCAAGGATTCTGAGGCTCTGTCTAACATACTTTGGACATGTTGTAAGGAGGGACAGGTCCTTGGAGAGGGACATCATGCTTGGTAGGGTAGAGGGAGAGCGCAGGAGGGGAAGGCCCTCTATGAGGTGGAATGATTCAGTGACTGGGGTAATCAGGATGGGTGTATCAGAGACAGTGCGATTGGCACAGGTCAGAGTTTAGGGCTGTTGTACATAGGGTCACTATGAGTCGCAAGCAACTTGAAGGCACATAACAACAATAAGAACAACATCTAGGCAAAGTAAAGACCACATGGGGTAGAATATTGGTAAATCATGTTCCTCAAAGGGAAGCTTTGGTCTACCATACACTTCAAAGGGAAAACATGTCACTTCAAAATCATAATCACCTGGTGGGCAAGAGAGATTAACAAGTGATCAAGGGACAGTCTTTCTTTTAATTTTTCTTCTTTCTCAGAATCCACTATTTTCTTTTCAACTGCTTTTTAAACTCACTATATATCTTATTTACACCTAAAGCTTTTGAGTTATTTTGAAGTCAGAATTTAATCTTGATTAAAATTATGTATTTCTCATTTATTCTTCCAGTGGACTTTGCATTTCAGTTTATCCTGTTCTTTTAACTACTCTTTACAAAACTATTATAGGATACTCCACCTAGTTCTGTAATACTGGTCACATCTTGATGAGGGTCACGTATGGAATGTTTGGTTGTTTTGGGGTTTTGTCTTTTTTTTTCATCCACAAGCGAGTGTCAACTGAATGGAATTGCTAGATTTGGCTAACAATTAGCTAAGGGCTGGAGGGTCTCTGGTTTATAGTCAACCAGCAGTTGGTGGGAGTGTCTGACAACGCGTGATGCTGCTCTCTAGCAGGTTTTTAGAGAGTAAATTATAGGAGGTAATAGCCTATCCTTCTTCGGTGGAGCAGTTGGTGAATTCTAATTGCTCCCTTTTGGATTGGCAGTGCAATACTTTCCCACGAACCAACAGAACAGAGATAGTGTGTTTCTTTCAATCTGCTGAACATATGGTCTCACTCCTCTCACTATTATTGCTGACATTTCCAAGGCCAAAGGTCCATTATCCACAACTCCCTTCACCTTGGACCATCCCTGTTCCTACAACTCAGGTAACTCAATTCTAGTACCATAATACTCAGTTTCTAATGCCGTCCAGCTCCACATTCAGCTGTTAACCAAAAAGTTGGGAATTTTAATCCACCAGCTGTTCTTATAGAAAAAGATGGGGTCTTCTTCTGTAAAGATTTATAGACTAAAAAAAAAAGATTTATAGACTCAGAAACAATAAAAGATGATGCTACTTTGTCCTGCACAGTCAATATGAATAGACATTGACTCAGCAATGGATGCTGTTTTTAGTTTTATCTCCTCCTTGGCTGCTAAACAGCAATTGATTGGAATAATCTGCAATAATCTATAGAAAGAGAAACAAATTACAGAAAATAATTTTGGTTTTCAAAATGACCTTAATTAGGTTAATGTCTTCTAAAGACATGAAGAAGATCTTGCATTGCATTTTTCTTTCAAGAACCACAGGACATGGTTATCTCTATAATATACATGGAGTAAAGGTTCACAAGTATTAATGAATAGGATGAATGACCAAAATATTATAATTTCACTATTTTACAGTTAATAACGTAGTAATATATTTTTTCATGAAAATATATTATAGACTATCTAAATCTTTGAAATATCACTGGAGTGATACTGAACTTGTCTCATAACTTAGCAATTCCTTAGTGATTTCTCTCTAAATGGCATTAAAACCATACATTTCTGTGTTTGATAGAGTATCTTCAGAATATATCCATCAATTTTATCATTTTGCCTCAATATTTTAGTGTCAACTTGCTTTTCAGCATGAGATTATAAAATGAAAGAAATAGTCTCTGGCTGGGAATATAAAAAAAAATCAACTTGTAACTATCTACACAAATTGCAATCACAGAGAAGGGCAAATTACAGTGAGAAAATTCAGTGCTTACAGGATATTTTAGATATAATTGTCCAAAACAAGTATGTCAACTGTAATAGTAGAAAAACTGCTCAATTAGCTCAACATTTCAGTAAGTTTACTCTTTACATGTATCACACTGAAGGTGACTAGAATTTTTATCCATGTACCTACAGTCCAGTAGTAACACAGAAAGTATTTCTAAGTCATCTTAATGTTCCTTTTGAATTGTTGCAATCATTGCATTTCTAGATTGTGGTTAAATACTACAGCATTTTTTCGCTAGATCAGAAATCAAGTACAATGAATTTTTTTTAAGTATAAAATTGTTTGCTCTGCAAACAGTCAAATCACCTTTAAAGGCTTTGTTTTGTTTAGTAAAGATCTAAACACTTAAAATTAGCTTTTCAACAGCTTTGTCTCCAGTGAGTGCATAACTACCAAAGTGACTATATTCTACTCTTTGCACCACTGACTTATTTTTTTTTATTATTGAGTTTTGTGTATCCTATTGCTAAAATAAAATAATTGCTATAAAATACTTCTTGGATCTCTATAGTATTTCCAAGGGATTCATCTGGGATTTGAATTCAAACATCAAAACTCGATATTTTGCCGGTAATAAAGCTGTCCAACTCCATAGCAGTTTTCACAAGGCCCATTTAAATATTTTGAAACATCAATTCCTCATACAAAGATTGAACACAATAGGGAAAATATTTTCATGTCAAAACTCACTCAAACACTGAATTTATAACTTACATTTATATATTACTATTTCTTTACTTTATTTAGCAAATTCTTGGGTGGTTCCCGCCCCCCCCCCCCGAAAAGAGCTTGGATGTCATAAATATTATTTGTATGCCAGAACTGCTAGCATGAGATATTGCATTAAGGAGATGGTTGTAAACATCCCAGTTGGACTTTGCCTTCAGGGAGCTTACCAACTAATAGGAAGTTAGCTTATAATGAAAGAATTTCCTTATAGAACCTCGAAAGATCTTATAAGGAAAACTCCAGAGTGATATGAAATAATGGAAAAGGAAGTGAGTCTTTAGTTAGATTGGAACAATTGAATATTATTTTATAGGAAAGCAGTATTTAAATTGGGATCATTGTATGTTAGATTGTTGTTGACTTTTTCATTCACCCATTCACTGTCACCAAGTTAGTTCTGACTTTTAGTGTACCTACCAACTACGAGTTTCCAAGGCTGTAAATCACAGTGAAAGGAGATTGCCTATTCTTCCCGTCTTTCTCTCACTGGCGATTTTTAACTACACAAGATGTGTAGCTTCTGGGTTAGCACAATTCTTTACTATCAGAACTCCACAGTAGGGTGCAGATAAATTGAGGAGCATGTTGGTTCTAGAAAATAATACTTGCAGGAGGAGAGAGGAGTTTGAACAAAAGACACAGATAAAACCATTAGGTTATTTTGAATTGATAGTTGGATAGTTTGGTAATAACACAATTAAATCGATTGCACAGAATTTTCAGTATCAGGAATACTCTTCACCCTTCAGTAAACCAGAGCACCCAGGGCGAGTTACACAGATCACTAAAGTAGAGTTTGAGTTTGTAGATTGTCCTAGGATTGCTCTTGAAATTATAACTGCAGACTATTTCAGTTGCTTTATAGGTTGATGCCTTCAAAACTGGAAGAATTACAAATTCTTTTTTTTTTTTTAAAGTGCCACACTTCTGTTGAGTTGGTAATGACTTAGAGTGGGTTTTCAGAAATCTTACCAGAGGAGATGACTCGTTTTTCTCCTCAGAGCAACTAGTGGATTAAAACTATCTCTCTTTCAGTTGGGAATGCAACCCCTTACATATTAGACCACCAGAACACCATTGTTGTTGTTGTTGTTAGGTGCCATCAAGATGAGTATAACTCACAGTGACCCTATGAAAAAAAGATCTGAACCTAGTCCGGTCCTGCACCATCCTCACACTTCCTGACACACAAGAGCCTGTTGCAGCAGTCACCTTGTTGATCCACCTGGTTGACGGTCATCCTCTCCACCCTTCCCAACATGTCCTTCTCCAAGGAATAGCATCTCCTAAAAACAACATGTCCAAATTATGTAAAGCAAAGCCTCATCATTCTTGCCTCCTAAGAGCACTCCAGCTTCACCATCTCCAAGATAAATCTATTCATTTCCTTGACCGTCCATGGGACAAAAGTCCACAGCTCAAAAGCATCAATTCTTTTTCTGTCATCCTTATTCATTGATCAGGTCTTGGATACATAACTAGTATTTGAAAAGACCATAGCCTGAATCAGATGCACTTTAGTCCTCAGACTGGCATTACTACTCTTCAATAATTTGGAAATGTATGTCCCTAACTGCAGGTTTTCCCAGTGCAATGTGTATCCTTATTTCCTGTCTGCACGTACCAGGGGTGTTAATTGTGGAGTCAAGCAAGATGAAGCTGTTGACAGTTTCTATTTCCTTTTAATCCATCATTACACTGCTTATTGGACCAGTGGTAAGAATTCTTTTTTTCTTGATATTGAGATGCAATACTTACTAAAAGCTGCATTCCTTGATCTTCTGCAACAAATTCAAATCCTCCTCACTTTCAGCATGTAAGTTTGTTGAGTCTGGCTTCTTGGAAAATTTGCTCAGCATATAAATTGAACAGGTATGGAGATAGAATATATCCTTGATGCACTCTTTCCCAATTCCAAACCATGCAGTGCTCCCTTGCTGGGTTCATGCAACAGCCTCCTGATCCACGTCTAGTTTCCTCATGAGCACACTCAAGTGCTCTGGGATTCAGATTCTCCTAAAAGTGAGCCACAGCTTGTCATGATCTACACAGTCAAACACCTTTGCATAGTCAATAAAGCACAAATAGACGTTTGTCTGGTATTTCTTACTTTCATCCAGGATCCATCTGACATCAGTAATGATATCCCTGGTGCCACGGCCTCTTCTAAATCCTACTTAGACTTCTGGCAGTTTCCTATCTATGTGTTATTCCACCTGTTGTTTAATGACCCTCAGCAGATAATTTCCACAGTCTGTTTGATCACCCTTCTTGGGAATAGAACAAATAACGACCTCTTTCCATCTGTTGGCTAGACAGCCATCCTCCAAATTTCCTGGAATAGACTGGTGAGCACATCCAAGGCTGCAATTGAAACAAGTCAATTGGTATCCCATTGATCCCTGAGTCTTATTTTTAACCAGTGCCTTCAGTGAAGCTTCTGCTTCCTTTTTCATTACAATTGACTCGTATTCATATGGTACTTCCTGAAATTTTCCAGTGTCAATCAATTCTTTCTGTACTCTGTGTATTCCCTCCATCTTCTTTTAATGATTTCTGGGTCATTCAATATATTGCCCATAGCACCTTTCAACAGTCTGCCTCTGGCCTAGTTTTGACTGCTGATTTTGAGCTTCTCCAATGATTTCTTGATGACTTTGCATGTGGATTTCACCAGATGGGCTGCATAGTCATCATGATTGACTACATTTGTGGGAGATATCATTAGAGAAGAACCCCATTATTCTCATTTTGTTGTTGTTGTTGTTGTCATCGTCATTGTTGATTGTCTTAGGGTCAAACAGGACTCATAGTGACCCTATGAGCAAAAGACCTGAAATCTCTCTACAACTATCAACATGTATAAAAGTTATAGTTTCCAATGGCAAGTTGTGTAGGAATGGGATGTCACTTCTGCTTCCAAAGCTGTCATAGAATGTTGAGTTGAGTTGCCTGTGATGCATAGTGACCCTATGTACAGCAGCTCTTAACCCTTCCCTGTTGTCAACCAGTCTTAACTAATTCTGACACACCATTCCCCATTGTCCCAATTACTATATAAGTCCATCTCATCCAGAGTCCTCCTCTTCTGCACAGTCCGTCCACTCTTCCAAGCATGATTTCCTTCTCCATGGACCGAACTCTCCTGGCTACATGCCCAAAGAAGTGTGGCAGAGTTTCAAAATCTTAGCTTCCAAGGAAAGACTTGGTTTTACCCTAAGACAGACCTATTTGTTTTCTTGGCAGTGCCTGATATGTTCAAGATTCTTCTCCAGTACCACAACTTGAAGGAACCTTTTCTTCTTCTGTCATCCTTAGTCATTGTCCAAATTTCTGAAGCATAACAAGTAATTGAGAAAACCACGGGCTGGATTAGATGCACCTTTGTATCTAGACTGACATTATTGCTTTTCAGTACTCTGGAGAGGTCCATGACAGTAGATTTTCCCAGATCAATTAGTCATTTGATTTCCTAACTAAAACTTTAAAACTCCTTAAGTGGATGAGTCACTGTCAATTAACTCATTGATGCTCAATACTTTGCTTCCACTGGGAGTGGGAAAGACATTTAAAAAAAATAGTATTTATGTGCTTGCTGCATGAAAACAAATTTCATACCTCCATATTTGAATCTCAACAGGAAATTTAAATTTTTCTTTATATAAGGATTTAAATTATTATCTTATCCCTATAAAATTCACTGTTGCTGTTGTTATGTGGTATCAGTTGCTTATGACTCACAGCAACGCTGTGCACAATACCTCTGACCCCTGCCCTATCTTGAGCCAGTTTTACTGACTCTGGTACACCTACTCCCATTACCCTAGTTATTGTGTCAATCCATGCCATCTGGGGTCTTCCTTATCTGTGTTGTCCCTCCACCCTTCCAAGAATAATGTTCTTTCTTCTCCAAGGATGAGTACTTCCTGGCCATGTGCCCAAAGTATGTGTGATGTAGCTTCAAAAATTCTTGCCCCCAAGGTAAAATTGATTTCACCCTCTCCAACTCAAAAACATTGATTTTTCTTCTCTCCACCTTTGTCATTGTCCAGCTCTCTTATGTTGTTGTTGTTGTTGTTGTTGTTGTTATGTGCCGTCGAGTCGTTTCCGACTCATAGTGACCCTATGCACAACAGCCCTAAACCCTGCTCTATCCTGCGCCAACCGCACCGCCTCTGACACACCCATCCCTATTACCCCAGTCACCGAATCAATCCATCTCATAGAGCGTCTTCCCCTCCTGCATTGTCCCTCAACCCTCCCAAGCATGATGTCCCTCTCCAAGTACCCGTCCCTCCTGGCAACATGTCCAAAGTATGTCAGACTAAGCCCCAGAATCCTTGCCTCCAAGGAGTAGCTTGGTTTAATCCTCTCCAAGACAAATCCGTTTGTTTTCCTGGCAGTCCAGGGTACATTCAGTACCCTTCTCCAGCACCACAGCTCAAAAGCATCCACTCTCCTTCTGTCCTCCCTAGTCATTGTCCAACTCTCTGATGCATAACAAGCGATTGCAAATACCATGGCATAAGTAATTGTGAAGACCATGGTCTGGATCAGACTCACCTTAGTCTCTAGACTGACATCATTGTTCTTTAGTACTTGAGAGAGGTTCCTGAAAGGAGAGTTCTCTTATGCAATCCATCTTTTTATTTTTTGACTTCTGGTCAATCTCTATTCCATCTATCATGGTGCTACAAATTGGCCCAGTGATTAAACTCTTTGTCTTCTTGATGTCGAGCTTATCCATATTGAAGAATACAGTCCTTGACCTTTTTCACTAAATAGTTTAGGTCCTCTTTAGTTGCAGCAACCAAGGTTGTGTCATCTGCATAACACAGGTTGTTTATGAATCTTCCTCTAATCCAGATGCCACATTCATCCTCATAAAGTCCAGCCTCCTGAAAATTCATTATACATACTTACAAATATTATTGAAACATAGAAGACTCCTGCTGACCAATCTGAACAGCCAGGTTAATGCATTTCTCAACAGGAGGATAGGTATTTGAAGTTACTTCTTTAAGAATATTGATTATGAAAGCAGTATTTCACATCCATATATTTAGAATTCAGGATGGTAATGCCTTCTAACGTATTATTGCACACATATGTACACTTTAGCATTGCCCTAGATGTGCTCATCAAGTTATGTCAAGAAATCTAGAGGACAACCGCTTAGTCAACTGGCTAGAAGAGATCTATATTTGATCTCATTAGAAAGAAAGGTAATTTGACAGAGTGTGGAAATTATCAAACAGTATAATTGATATCACGTGCAAGCAAGATTCTGCTGAAGATTATCCAAAAACTACTGGAACAGTATATCAACAGAGAACTGCCAGAAGTGTAGGCTGGGTTTAGAAGAGGTTGTGGTACAAAGGATATTGTAACTAATATTAGATGCATCTTGGCTGAAAGCAGAGTATACCAGAGGAACGTTTATGTGTTTCATTGACTATGCCAAGGCATTTGATTGTGTGGATCACAACAAACTCTGAGAAAAATGGGAATCCCAGAACACTTGATTGTGCTTATTCATAACCTATACTTGGACCAGGGGGCAGTAGTCATAACAGAGCAAGGGAACACTGCATGGTTCAAAAGTAGGAAGGGAGTATGTCAGGGATGTGTCCTATCTCCATACCTTTTCAATCTATATGCAAAACATATTATCCAGGAGGCTGGGCTCTATGAGGAGAAATGTGATGTCAGGATTAGAGGACGACTCATCAACATTCTGCATTACGCAGATGACACAACCCTGCTTGATGAAACTGAGGAGGACCTGAAGCCCTTGTTGTAGAAGGTAAAATACTACAGCCTTTAATATGGGCTCAAGCCCTATATCAAGAAAACAAAGATTCTCACCACTTGGCTGATTGGTAGTATCATGATAGATGGTGAAGAGATTGAGATTGTCAATAGTTTTAGTTTGCTTGGCTCCACAATCAACACTCTTCACATCAGCAGCCAAGAAATTAAAAGACTTATTGCATTGAGAAAGCCTGCTTTCAGAGACCTTTCCAGAGTACTGAAGAGCAATGATGTCAGTCTGGAGATGAAGGTGCATCTGATACAGGCTATGGTCTTTGCAATCACTTGATGTACATCAGAGAGCTGGACAATGACTAGGAATGATAGAAGAATCAATGTCTTTGAGTTGCGGGTTGGAGAAGAGTATTGAATATACCATAGACTGCTAAGAGAAAGTACAGGTTCATCCTAGAGAGAGTGAAACCAGGCTTCTCCTTAGAGGCAAGGATTCTGAAGCTTGGTCTGACATACTTTGGACATGTTGTAAGGCAGGAACAGTTCTTAGAGAAGGACCTCATTCTTGAGAGGGTGAAGGGACAGTGCAGGAGAGGAAGACCCTCAAAGAGATGGAGTGACTGGAGTCGTAGGGGTAGATATGTCAGAATCAGTGAGATTGGCATAGGATAGGGCAGGGTTTAGGGCTGTTGTACAATCACTATGAGTCTCAGGCGACACAACGACATATAACAACAACAACAATGTAGATTTCCACAACTCCATCTGTCACATCTGATTAAAGGTTAGGCTTTCCATGCACAGATGTATTTATTTATTACCTGTACTATCCAGCAAACTTCCAATTATAAAACGAAAAGAACACTTAACTTGTGAAATCATGATATTAATATATTATAGACTTTGCTGTTATTTAAAGGAATACTACTCATTTAAGTTTTATTTTTATTGCTTATGTTTATAATGTTATAAGGTACTTTCCCCAAAAATGTATTGGAAATAGTTCCAACACCAATGTTGAATAATTTATTCTTTCCTCTATATTGCTTCAAAGCTGACATTATATAAATTGTGTATACATGGATTAAATTCATAGACTATTGTCACTGATTTGTTTGTTCTATTTTTATATTTTGATATTATGAATTTTAGCACCTTTTAAAAAATAATGGGAAAGTGTTTGGTGCTTTGTGGTTGTTTTTAAAGAAAGAAGTCGTGGTGGCACAGTGACAAAGTGCTCAGTTAGTAACTACAATGTTGATGATCCAAATTTATTAGGTGGCTGGGTGGGCTGAGAAGGGTGTTAGAAAGGCAAGGAAAACCTAGCAATCTGCTCCCATAAAGATTACAGTATAGAAAATGCTGTCGGGCAGTTCTACTCTGTATGGTTGTTATATTTCAGAATCTAGTGAAGGGCATACAACAGATTTCAATGATCTGTTAATTATTTAACTTTGATTATTAGTATACTTATGTGATATTATAATTTAGTCAGGTTTTACCCACAAAAGAGATCTGAATTTTTCTAAAACCAAAAGGAATATTTTACTTTGTTTAACTTTGATGAAATTAAAAATGTAAGGTAGGAATGACCTTTTTATTAGAGAATTCCTTCAGCAAAATATTTTGGTATTATCTTTTCAAAATAATAATTAAGACCTATAAGCTTATGGATTCAAGATATCTTACAACTATAAAATATGTATATTTGATAATTATAATTATCTCTTATAATCAATATTATATTATATGTCCTCTCATTTTTATCAGCTTAGATTACTAATTTAACCTGAATATCATTTTTATTGTATCTTAAAATTGTGTAGATTAATTTTCATTTAAATAATTAATTATCCTTAAATGGAATTTATTATTCCAAAAATTAAAAATTCAAATGTATTAAATTTGTTGTATTTGGCTAACAATGAGCTGTTGTCTGGAAGGCACTTGTTTAGTGCCAATCAAGGACTGGGGAATGGGCCTTGGTATTGAAAAGTCAAATGTGTCCCAACTGAGTCTTCACTTTGGAGGCTCATGTGTGAAGCCACCGGATTTTTTTATTTTAAAAAGTGGTTTCTTCTTGTTTGGGTTGAAGGTCGGGTATGGAATGTTTGGTTGCTTTTATTTTGCTCACAATCATGTGTGAGATGATTGGATTTGCCGTATTCAGCTAACAACAAGCTGTTGGCTGGAAGCCTTTTGTTTGGAGCCAATCAGGGCCTGAGGCATGGGCCTGGGTGTGGAAAATCAGTTAGGCCTTTCATCCTGAAGCCCTCAGACCTGGTTTTAATTGTATTTAGAATGAACATTCTTCTAAGTGATACAGTGCTAATCTGTCAATTTGCTTTATTGAGGTAACTTGGTGTTGCTGTGATACTGAACACTGTGCCACTAGTATGTCAAATGCATTATGGTCACCCATTGTGAAAGTGTTTGGTGGAGCTCTCAGATTAAGACAGGTTTGGAAGCAGGAGTGGCAACCACTTCCTAAACAACATGCTTCCAGAAACTCTATGAACTTAGAGAAATGACAATAGTTATACAACAGAATGCAGGTCTTTTATTCATAAGGTCGTTGAGGTGTGCTCAACTAGATGACATTTAACAACAAAGCCAACATTATACTATTTACGTTTCTTGTAAGGCTATATTATTTCACTTTCATTTGAAGGCTAAAGCGTTCCTGATTCAGGACAGTCTTTCCAATTACTCCCTACATATCTGAAAAACCAGTGACTAAGGATAAAAAAAAATATAAGTGATGCCTTTGATTATGGTGTTGGAGAAGATACTATATATCTCAAAAAAACAAAAACAAATTGATGTCTTGGAGAAAGTGCAGTCTTGAAGGTAAGGGTGGTGAAGTTTGTCTCATATACTTCGAGCATGTTGCTAGAAGAGATTATTCCTTGGAAAGGGAGATCATACTTAGGAAAAATGAGGGTCAGAAAGATAGACTCTCAACTAGATGATTGACACAGTCACCGCAGCAATAGGCTAAAGTATATCAGAGATGATGAGGATGGTGTAGGATAAGACAGAGGTCTGATCTGTTGCTCACAGTGTCATTATGAATCATATTTGACTTGACAACACATACTAACAACACACTTGCATTAAAGAATTTATTTTTCTAATGTTGTCTTTATAAAACATACTTTTCCTTTGTTACATATTTTTGCTTTTGGCTTCTTTAATTTTTACATGTGTTGCTGTTGTTGTTGATTGCCTTCGACTCAAGCATGACTCATAGCAACCCTACAAACAAAAGGCATGAAACCCTGCTACAACTTTTGAAATTTATCAAAGTTCATAGAGTTTCAGGAGGCATGTTATTTAGGAAGTGGATGCCACTCCTGCTTCCAAATCTGTATGTTATTGTTTTTATGTGCCAGTGAGTTGCTTGCAATATATAGCAACCCTCTGAACCCTTCCCTGTCCTGAGCCAGTCTCACGAACTCTGACACACCAACCCCCATCGCCTCAGTTACTCTCATCCAGGTTTCCCTCTCCTGCGCTGTCCATCTACCCTTTCAAGCACGATGGCCTTCTCCAACCAAAAAATTAAAACTACTCCCATAGAGTCAAATACTACTCCTAATAATTATCTTTCTTGTTTCCAAGGCTGTAAATATTTACAGGAAGAACTATATAACTTTCTACAGCAGAAAGTCTGGTAGATTCAAACTGCTGACCTTAAGTTAACAGCTTGAAAAACTACACATTATGTACACCTCAAGGGCTCCTTAATGCTTGATTAGGCCATTTTTATAAGGATGCTGGGAATGAAAAACTGAGGAAGAATTGTGCTGTATTCATAGTTCAAAAGACAATCTCAAGATCAATCCTAAATTACAATGCTGTGAGTGATAAGATACTATTCATATAAACACAAGGAAGATCTGTTAATACAAGTATTATTCAAATATATACCCCAACAACTAAAATCAAGGAGGAGGAAATTGAGGATTTCTACCCACTTTTGCAGTGTGAAATTGATGAAATAATCAGTGAAAATGTGTTAATAATTACTGGTAACTGGAATGCAAAAGCTGGAAACAATGAGGGGAAAATTGTAGTCGCAAAATATGGACTAAATCATTGAAATAAGATTTGAGTTTGAATAGTTAAATTTTGTACATTCAAAGATTTAGTCATAGAAAATACCTTTTTTAAAAAAAAAAGCTCAACAGATGACTTTACACATGGACTGGGCCTCATGGACTGAATAGAAATGAAATTAACTATATCTGCAGAAAGGATCATTGAAGAAGTTCAATATCCATCGTCAAAACCAAGTCAAGTGCTGACTGTGAAAAGACCATTGATTAATCATGTACAAGTTCAAAATGAAACATGAGAAGTTTTCTAAAAGTCCACAAGAACCACAATATGAACTTGGGTCTACCCTATTTGAATTTAAAAATCACTTTACAAGCAGATTTGAAGTACTGAATATCAGTGATCCAAAGATCAGACAAGTTGTGGGATGATATCAAAGATATCATCCCTGAAGACTGCAAAAGGTCATTACAAAGATAGAGGAAGAAGAAAAGACCAAGTTGGATGTCAGAAATGATTCTGAATATTGCACTAGAATGCCAAAATACCAAAACAAAGAAAAGAAATCAGAGAACTAAGGAGCTATATAGAAGATTTCAAGAGGCAGCTTGAGAAGAAAAGTATTATAATAAAAGGTGCAAAGAGCTAAAGTCAGAAAACCATAAAGGATGAACTCACTTGGAATTTGTAAAACTGAAGGAGCTGAAGAATAAATTCAAGTCTCAAGTACATCAGCAGAGAACTGCCAGAAGTCCAGGCTGGGTTTAGAAGGGGTCGTGGTACTAGGGATATTGTTGCTGATGTGAGACGGATCTTAGCTGAAAGCAGAGAATACCAGAAGAATGTCTATCTGTGTTTCATTGATTATGCAAAGGCATTTGACTG
>NW_006399834.1:3679210-3680974 GCF_000299155.1 Elephantulus edwardii | reverse complement strand
AACAAGGTGCAACACATAAAGATGCTATTGGCAGAATACTGAATGATTCAGGAAGCCACAAGCCACAAGAAAGTTGAAAGGAGTACAGAGAGAGAAAGGATTGGCTGACACAGAAGAATTTCACTAAACAGTATATGACCAAGAAGCAGTGGTGGTAAAGAAGGAAGTTAAAGCTGCTCTGAAATCATGGCAAAAAACAACACCCCAGGAATTGGTGGAATACTAATGAACATATTTCGACAAATAGATGCAGCCTCACGAGGCTGTGCCAAGAAATTTGTAGGACAGCTACCTGTCCAATTGACTGGAAGAGAACCATATATTTTCATTTCCAAAAGAGGTTTTTTAACAGACTGTAGAAACTATAGAACAATATCACTAATATCACATGCAAACAAAATATTGCTGAAGATTATTAAAAAATACTTCATTAGATCAGATGAGAGGAAGAACTGTTAAAAAGGAATGTATGTTAGGCACTATATGTATCACAACAATTTGGAATAAGTGACGCACTATAGCCAGGGCTGGGGAAGGGAGAGAGAGAAGGGAGGAAATTGCAACAATGGGAAAAATTTAAATAAAATATTAAATAAAAAATGGGCTGGAATAGTACTTAAACAAAGAACTGCCAGAAATATCAGCTGAATTTAAAAGAGGTCATGGCACTAGGGGACATAACTGCAAATGTCAGGTGGATCTTGGTGGAAAGCAGAGATTATCAGAAGAATGTGTATTTGTGTTTTATTAACTATCCAAAGACATTGGACTGTGTTGATCACAACATATTCTGGCAAACATTGAGAAAGAAAATGAAAATTCCAGAACATTTGATTGTGCTCATGTGAAACTTATATTCAGACCAGAAAGCTGTCATCAGAATAGAGCAAGGAAACACTTCATGGTTCAAAATCAAGAAAAGAATGTGTCTTTCCCCACCCCCATAATTTTTCAATCTATATGAAGAACAGATTGTGTGGAAGACTAGATTTTATGAACAAGCATGACGCATCAGGGTTGAAGGAGGATTTATCAGCAATCTGCCTCTAGTACTATAACTTCTCATTCAACTGTGCTCCATTATTCATATAGTGAGATAGATATAGATTAGAGATAGAGATGGAGATAGATAGATATA
The DNA here is from genome assembly GCF_000299155.1 of Elephantulus edwardii. Taxonomy (NCBI): domain Eukaryota; kingdom Metazoa; phylum Chordata; class Mammalia; order Macroscelidea; family Macroscelididae; genus Elephantulus; species Elephantulus edwardii. The sequence continues at coordinate 3,679,836 of NW_006399834.1, read as the reverse complement.
TATAATAACAGATAGATGATAGAAGATAGTTAATGGATGATGATGAAGAAGAAGAAAGAGAGAGATATATAGAAGATAGATAGATGATAGATAGATAGATAGATAGATAGATAGATAGATAGATAGATAGATATGACTTCCATATGGGTCACATCTGACTAAAAAAAAAATCCTCACCACTAGGCCAATAGGCAGCATCATGATTGATAAAGGAAAGATTGATGTTTTCAACCATTTAATTTTATTTGGAATCACAAGCAATACTAATGTTACTATCACTCAAGAATTCAAAAGTTGCATTCTGGAAATCTGTTGTCAAGGACTTCTCCAAAAGGCTAAAGAGTTTAAGGACTAAGGCATGCCTGATCCAAGCCATGGGCTTTTCAATTGCTTTCTATGCATCCGAAATTTGGACAATAAATTAAGTTGACAAAAGAAAAATTGATACCTGTGAGTTGTGGTGTTGGAGAAGAGTATTGAATATACCATCTTGCCAAAAGAAAAAGTAAATCTACCTTTAAAAAAGTACAATCATAGTGATCCTTAGAGGCATATGGTAAAAATTTGTCTCACTAATTAGGGCATATATCCATAAGGTACTAGTCCTTGAAGAGAGACATGATTCT
>NW_006399834.1:3673622-3678439 GCF_000299155.1 Elephantulus edwardii | reverse complement strand
TGTGTTGTACACAGTCAAACAACTTTGCATAGTCAATGAAACACAAACATTCCTCTGGTACTCTCTGCTTTCAGCCAAGATCCATCTAATATTAGCTGCATTATCCCTAATAACATGACCTCTTATAATTCCAGCCTACAAATCTGGAAGTTCTCTGTTGATTTGTTGTTCCAGTCATTTTTGGATAATTTTCAGCAGACTCTTGCTTGCATGTGATATTAATGATATTATTTTATAATTTCCTAACTCTGTCAGGTCACTTTTCTTTGGAATGAAAACAAATATGAATCTCTTTCAGTCAGTTGACCAGGTTCACTAGATTTCTTGGCACAATTTGGTGAGCACATCCAGTGAAGTGTCTATTTGTTAAAATATATCAATTGGTATGCCATTAATTCCTGGAGCTTTATTTCTTGCTAGTTCCTTAAGAACAGCTTGAATTTCTCCCTTTATCACTGCAGTCTCTTGCTCATATGTTGTTTTATGAAAGTCTTCTGTGTCCACCAGAGTCTTCTGGTAAAGTGACTCTGTATGCAGTTTCCATCTTCTTTTAATGCTTCCTGAATTATTTAATATTCTGCCCAAAGCATTCTTAACTATTGCAACTCGAGGTTTGAATTTGTTCTTCAATTCCTTCAGCTTGGAAATCCTGAGCAAATTTGGCCCTTTTTGATTTTCAGACTCCAGCTCTTTGCACATTTTATTTTTAACACTTTACTTAGTCTTCCTGTGCTGCCCTTTGAAATCTTCTATTCTGTTCCCTAATGTATTGATTTCTTCCCTATGCTTTGGCTTCTTGGTGTTCTAGTACAATAATCAGAGTCTCATCTGACATCCATCATAGTCTTTTCTTCCTCCTCTGTCTTATTAGATATAGCCCATTAGCTAGATACAATGAGATATACTTACACATATATAGTAAGTTAGTGAGTTATACATGATAGAAATATATAGTGAGATGTATAGTAGGACATATATAGTGATATAAATATATTGTGATATGTGAGCCGGCCATCTGCTTCTGGAAGATTATGGACTTGGACCCAATGGCAAGTTCTAATTCATCCTATAGGGTAAATTTGTATAGAATCAGCAGCAGTGGGTTTTAGATGCAATTATACTGAAGATTATAGTCTTTGATCTTTATTAGTGGTTGCTTCAAAATTTCTTCACTTTCAGCAAGCATGTTTGTGTTACTAGCATATTGTAGGTTGTTAATGAGGGTGGGCTTTCCCCTCCAATCCTGAGGTAGCATTTTTCTTCATATAGTCCAGTTCTCAGAACATTTACTCAGATTACAGATTAAGTATGGTGAAAGGATTCAGCTCTGATGTACATATTTCCTAATTTTAAACCAAGCATTATCCTATGTTCTATTTGAATGACTGCCCTTTGATCTACATATAGGTTCTACATGAACATATTTAAGTCTCTGGAATATCTACTCTTTGCAATATTACTCATAATTTTTTTTTGCTCCTCACCGTCCATGATAGGCAGGGTTAATAAAACATATGTAAATATCTTTATGGTACTCTGTGCTTTCAGCCAAGATCCTCTACTAAGGCTATCTTTTTATTGCTGACAGTTCTTGTGTATATATCTACAATGTTTTCAAATTATCATTAAAATAATTTCACAGGTAATATATTATTTGATAATACACATGATTTTGCATCTCTTTTCTTTGTAACACACATATATAGATTTCTTCTAGTTCATTGGTCAGTTAGCTGTCCTCCTTTTTTTTAACATAGAAAAAATAACATTTCCAGTGTTGTTCAGCATTTCAGTCTGTAGTATTGTGGCTATATGCCTGTTGCTGTGATGCTTAAGATGTATCATTGGTGTTTCAAATATCATAATAACCTATGGTAGGCAAGTTTCAGTGGTACTACCAGAGTTAAGACAGAGAGAAGAGTCATAGCACTCTACTTCTGAAAAACTCAGCCACTGAAAATCTTGTAGTACAGAATGCTGCCTCATATAATGCTAGATTATAACCTTTTCAGGTCGAAAAGCAGTAGTCATTGAACTGAGTTATAACAGTGTTCTAAAAAGAAGTATACTTTAATAACACAGATAGAGTAAAACTTTTGTGACCTTTATTCACTGATATGATGCTAGTAAAAATGAGAATTAACTGTGCATAGCCATAAATATTTGGAAAATAGAATGCACAGAGTATAAATATAAGAAATAAGAATAAAAGTAAATGCTTGAAGATAGATATCGTGGACATTAGTCAGCTGAAATAGACTGGGATTGGCCATCCTGAATCCAACAGTCTTGTCTACTGCACTGGTAATGACACATTGAAGAGGAACAGCATCATATTTAATAGCAAAATAACATCTTAAGATTTATCCTGAAATAGAACAGTTAGTATTAAGATAAAAATCTATATGCTTATAAGGATAACTAGTTAATATGATAAGTAGTCAATTGCATACAGTAACCACTAACAACAAAGATGAAGAAACAGAAGGGGTTCCCCACCAACTTCTGCAATCTGATATTAATAAAACACGCAACCAGAGCATACTGAGAAGTACTGGTGGTTAGAATAACAACAGTTGGAAACAAAGACTAATTGGTAGTTGTAAAATATGACCTTGCAAATGTACTGTTGTTTGATGCCATTAGGTCAACTGCAGCTCATAGTAGCCCTGTGAGCAGCATACCCTGCATGGTTTATCCTGAGCAATCTTCTCCATGCTCAAGTCTTTGTTGCAGTCTGTGTCAATCTATTCTCTTTCACTGACCTTATATTTTTTCCAAGCATGTCTTTTTCCAAAGATTGGAACTTCCTGACTACATGGTCAAAGTATGTGAGATGACATTTTGCCATCCTTATCACTATGGAGCACCATGGTTTTACTTCCACCAAGACAATGTGAGTGATCTATAAATATTCAAATGTGAGTCATATATGTTGTTGCTATGTTGTTATGTACTGTCAAGTTGGGATCAATCCATAGCTGTCCCTCTAGTGAGTTTTCAAAGGTAGTAAGTCTCATAGGAAGAGATTGCCCACGTTTTTCTCACAAAGTAGCTAGTGGATTTGAACCATGTGCATTTCAGTTGGCAGCATTATTCCTTATCACTATTGTTGTTGTTGTTGTATACCGTCAAGTCATAACCAATCCATAGCTGACCCTCTAGTAGGTTTTCAGATACAGCAAAATGCACAGGAGCAGACTGCCCTTTTTGCCCCCCATGAAATAACTGGTGAATTAGAACCACATACTTTTACATTGGCAGCTCTCAATTCCTTTACTATTAAGCCACCAGAGCTCCCTGAGTTATATATAAATACACTGATATCAGCATCTAGACTAGTATTTGAACAAACATCTTCTTACCATAAGCCAGCCAAAATGACACAAGAAACTAACCATCATATTCCACTTTTGCCTGTTTAAAAACCATACTCATATCTATTAACTGTATTTAGTCTCCAAATAGTAGCACTAACAAAGTTGTACTCCCACCCAACATGATGCCGTTGTCCTGCATACAACCAAAACTGTAACAGCACTTTTGTGATTTCCCCTTTTATCCTTCATATTCTATAACTTAATTACCATGGCAAAAAATGAGCACTACTTTGAACTATGACATAAAAGACAAAAAGGAAAGACATTATGTATAGTGAACATCTACTAGATAGTCTCAACATCATCTTACAGAAATGATTTCTCTACCTGATCTCCTACCATTCACATGAGTTGCAAGCAACTCGAAGGCACATAACAACTACAACAACAACAACAAATCATAGTAAAGCAATATAGCTACTCTTTCTGATGACAAATGACTAATCCAAGAAGAGAAAACTTGACTAAGTAAAACAAAACCGTAACCAAGTGAAAAAAAAAACCCACATTTTTTGCATAGAATATGAAGTAAAATATTTTAGACTAAATTAGGCTATTTTCTACAACAAAGATAATATAAATGTTCAAGTCATTGGGGGCAAATATTTTCTAGTATATGAAATAAGAAACAAAGAAAGTTCTGGGGGAAAGGAAAATGTTATGTTAAGGGTAAAGTAGGAATAAAAAAAGGAAAACTACTTCCTGGGTCTTTTCCAAGCAAACTAATACAAGGATTATTTATGAAATACAATAGTATATCTAACCTGAGTTCAAAAAGACAAGCCTGATTAGCTATCTATGTAACTGTAGCAATAATGTAAGCAATATGTGGATAATCATGGTAACTAGATAGAGTGCTAGTAAATAATATGCATGCCAGTATTTTTGTGATACTCAGGTAACATAAAATATGTACATGCAAAATTATATACCACAGATCATTCCATCAATTCCCAGAAAAATTCCACAACATATAATTAGACAGATGGCTCATGGGCACCTAGAAAAGGAAATGGAAATCACCAAGAGCCACTTTAAGTTCACTAAGAATAAATTATACCAAATTAATTAAATTATATAGACATAGTGAATCTGCATTTCAATGAGGCATTTAACGCACTGTTGAGTTGATGTCTTTGTGGACAGATAGATGTGGAGAGCATGTTTATAAATTATGTTCATTTGTGCTTAGTCGTACAATTATTCTCAAAATATGCTGATTATATTGCTCATTTTCTAAGTTGTTGTGAGCCCTCATCAAGATTTTGAGTTTAAAAAATTAACTTAGATATTAAAAAATGTGCAGGAAATAAGTGCATAAAGGTGCATGTGAGAAAGGCAGGGACAACACTGACACTAAAGTTAACTCCGTAAGAAGGGATATACCTTTATCTTGCTGGTCTGTCTAATACTTCTCTTAATCTGAACATTCACATT
>NW_006399834.1:3664352-3670851 GCF_000299155.1 Elephantulus edwardii | reverse complement strand
CGGCGCAGGAGGGGAAGGCCTTCTATGAGGTGGATTGATTCAGTGACTGGGATAATTGGGATGGGAGTGTCTGAGACAGTGCGATTGGCACAGGACAGAGCGGAGTTTAGGGCCGTTGTACATAGGGTCGCTATGAGTCGCAGGTGACTTGACGGCACATAAGAACAACAACAACAACATTAAAAATGTGTATCATGTTGGAGAGACAGTTAAATATTGGAGGACAAAATACTGATTGGAAAAATCAATATTCATTCATTATTCAAAGTTGTAATAAGGATCAAATTGAAAAAATAAGAATTCTAGAAAGTAAATTAAAATATAAAAAGTCAGTCAATTTTTCATATTTAAATTAACCAACTTTATCCAGGATTCTGGATGATAATAATAGGAAAAATATTTAATATCCATTGAGAAACTACATTGCACTTTCATATTTATAACTCCTAAAAATTCCTGTGACAAAACAAAATGCTTAATTTAAACATCTCTTAATAAGAATTGGAGCAGTCAGGAAATGAAAAGATGAGTTGCATTGGGAAAATCGGCTGTCGATGTCCTCTCCAGAGAGCTAAAGAGCAAAGATGTCAGTCTAAGCACTAAGTTGTGCCTGATTCAAGACATGTTTTTTTTAGTTACTTGATATGCATGTGAGAGCTAGATACTGACTAGGAATGATAGAAGAAAAACCAATGCCTTTAAGTTGTGATGTTATAGAGGAGTATTGAGCATAGCATGGACTGCCAAGAGAACAAAGAAGTCTATCCCGCAGACAGTGAATCAGGTTGCTCATTGGAGGTAAAGATCTTGAAACTCTGTCTCACATACTTTAAGCATGTTGTAAGGATGAGTCAGTTCTTGAAGAAGGACATCATGATTGGAAGGGTGAGCACAAGAGAGGGATATCCTGGGTGAGATGGAATTACACAGTAATTGTGACAATGAGGTTGGCTCAGAATAAGAAGGTACAGAACTATTGCTCATAGGGTCACCAAGAATTTTACTCCACTCAATAGTACATAACAAAACCAGTGGGAGTTGAAAAATATGGTGCACATTCATATTGCATTTCTACAAGGATAATGTTTACAAGGAAAGTTAGAAATGCATTTATGTTTTGCATTGATAAGAACATGCTTGGAACACTGTGCTCTTTCTGCTTGGAAACTGCTAATTGAAGCATTGCTAGATGTAGTAGGCTCTTAAAGGCACACAGTATGGTGTAAATTTAAGACACTATTGTTATGTGAAAAATTGTTGAAATGGAAAGATTTTTAACTTGAGAAAGAAAACAGTTATAGAGGATTTTAATGTCTGATTTAAACTATTTTAAACATAAAAATAAATATATAATTAGACATTTTTATGCATCATCAAAGAAGAGAGTGAATCTAAAGGGGATTATTTAACTGAGGAATAGAATACAGACACAGAAATAAATACATAAAAGGTCCAATCCTTAAGGAAATTTACAATTTAATGAAGGATAAAAATAAGCATACATAAATTAAACTCATACACTCATTGAACACATATTTTTATCCACCTACTACATACCAAGTACTTTCCTAAACTTTCAAACTGGATTTTGAAGAGCACTTGAAATGAGGGATGGTGCTGATATTGTAAATAGATTTTGGCTGAAAACAGTGAATACCAGAAATCTGTTTTAGTGTTTTAAATTGATTATTTAAACTGTGTGTGTCAGAACAAATTATGTACATTATAAAGAATAGGAATTCCAGAACTTTTAATTGTGTTCATGCCAAATGTATATAGAACAAGAAAGGGTTGTCTGAACAGACAGAGGGCACTTTATGGTTTAAAATAAGGAAGAGTAATTTTCAAAACATCAACAATGGGAAAGTCTGCTGTTAGGGACCTCTCCAAAGTGCTGAAGAGCAATGGTATCTCTTTGGAGACTAAGGTGCGTCTGATACAGGCCATGGTATTCACAATCACCTGTTATGCATCAGAGAGTTGGACAATGACCAAGGAGGATAGAAGGAGAATTGATGCCTTTGAGCTGTGGTGCTGGAGAAGAGTATTGAGAATACCATGGACTGCTAGGAAAACAGATTTGTCCTGGAAAGGGTTAAACCTGGTGGCTCCTTGGAGGCAAGGATTCTGAGGCTCCGTCTAACATACTTTGGACATGTGAGGAGAGACAGGCAGGTCCTTGGAGAGGGACATCATGCTCGGGAGGGTGGAGGGACAGCGCAAGAGAGGAAGGCCCTCTATGAGGTGGATTGATTTAGTGATTGGGATAATTGGGATGGGAGTGTCAGAGACAGTGCGATTGGCACAGGACAGAGCAGAGTTTAGGGCTGTTGTACATAGGGTCGCTATGAGTCGCAGGCGACTCAACAGCACATAGCAACAACAGCAACAATTTTCAAAATGGTTTCTCCTGGATGCTGTGTTGTATACCATTGTGTAAATGTACCACAGTTTCTCAATCCATTACATTATGGTTGGACCTTTGAACTGTTTCCATGTCCTTGCAATTGGGAATATTGCTACTATGAACATTAGTGAGACAGAAGGGCATTATGCTGAGTGAACTAACTCCGTCTCATAAGAATAAATACTACATAAGACCATTATTGTAAAGACAGAAACATAACTAGTAAAGTGTATATGGGGATTCAAGGGGGGAAGGGGTGGGAACAGAGGAATGACGATGGTCAAGAAGGGATATTATAGGGTCACACAATTTGGTGGGTTGAGGGAACGAGTGAGGGAGGAAAAGGAAATGGGACAGATACAAAGAGAATCTGGAAGGATGAGACAATGGTTGGCATTAGTTCAACTGTGATTAATTTTATAAAACAAAACTAATGGGAACCAATCCAATCCATAGCTGACCCTGCTCCACAGAGTTTTTAGAGGCAGTTAGTCACATGGGAAGAGATTCTTATCCTTCTCATGTGGAGCATCTGGTAAATTTGCCTTTGGAATTACAGCACAGCTTCTTACCACTAGGTCAAACTGCATGATTCAAAATTGGGAGGGTATGCGTCAAGGATCTGTACTATCTCAATATCTTTTCAATCTATATGCTGAACAGATTATCCGGGAGTCTGGGCTCTATGAGAAATGTGGCATCAGGACTGGAGGTAGACTCATTGACAATCTGCTTTGTACAGATGACACAACTTTGCTTGCTGAACTGAGGAGGACCTGAAGCACTTGCCATGGAGGGCTAAGTACTACTGCCTTCAATATGGATTGAAGCTCAACATTAAGAAAATAAAGGTTCTCACCACTGGGACAAATGACAACATCATGATAGATGATGAAGAGATTGAGATTGTCGACAGTTTCAGTTTGTTTGGCTCTACAATCAACACTCTCAGTACAAGGAGCCAGGAAATTAAAAGATGAATTGCATTGGAAAAATCTGCTGTCAGAAACCGCTCCAAGGTACTGAGGAGCAACAGTGTCAGTCTGGAAACTAAGGTGTGCCTGATACAGGCCATGGTCTTTGCAATTACTTTCTATGCATCAAAGAGCTGGACAATGACTAGGGATAACAGAAGTAGAGTTGCTACCTTTGAGCTTCGGTGCTGGAAAAGAGTATTGAATATAACATGGATTGCTAGGAGAACAAACAAGTTTGTCCTGGAGAGGGTTAAAACAGGGCGCTCCTTGGAGGCAAGGATTCTGAAGCTCTGTCTGACATATTTTGGACATGTTGCAAGGCGGGATCAGTCTTTGGAGTGGGATGTTATGCTTGGGAAGGTTGAGGGACAGCGCAGGAGAAGAAGACCCTCAATGAGATGGATTGATTCCATCACTGAGGTAATAGAGCATAGGTCTTATTGTCAGAGACAATAAGATTGATAAGGGATAGAGTTGAGTTAAGGGCTATTGTACATAGGGTCACTATGAGTTGCATGTGACTTGACAGCACATAGCAACAACAACAACTAATGAGAATGATTGTGTGAAACACACTGTGAATGAAGATAGTGTGAAATACAATCTAATGAACTTTGTATGCAAGCCAATATAAAATGTTGCTATTATTATGTGCTGTCGAGTTGCCTGCCACTCATAGTGATCCTACATACAATAGCCTTACACCCTGCTCTATCCTGTGCCAATCTTTTTGTATCTGATACGCCTACCCCATTCCCCCAGTCACTGAATTAATCCATCTCATTGAGGGTCTTCCTCTCTCCTGCACTGTCTCTCCACCCTCTCAATATCCAGTAGATTGTCCAGTTGTCCCCCAAATGTCTAGGCATTCCCCTTTTAGGTTAACAGCATATCTCCTTCTGAACAATGCCATCAAAGTTCATAATTGAGATAAGGTTCACAAGTAATATTTGAAAGTGCCACTAGTGAAAAACAAAAAGGATTAGGTCTAGATTAAGAATTTCTAATTGTTTTTCGTACTAAACCTAAAACCCACATCTACTCATAGCAACCCTTCATATGGTTTCTGAGACTCTATATTTTTATGGGAGGAGGCTATTCATCTTTCTTATTTAGAATCCTTTGTTGAGTCAATCTGTATTCAAACTAGGGACCTTTTGGTTAACAGGGTGACATATTACACACTATGATACTAGTGCTCTTTACATATTATTGTTGTATGCCGTCAAGAAGGAACCAACTTATAGCTGGGTTTTCAGAGGCCATAAATCACGTAGGAGGAGATTGTACATAAACCTTTCTCCCATGGATCAGCTGGTGGATTTGAACCATGTACCTTATAGTCAACAGCACAACTTCTTACCACTAAACCGCCAACATACCTTCCTTTACATAGTTGGTGTTGTTAGGTGCCATCCAGTTCAATACATCTCATAATGACCCTGTGAACAACAGACCTGAGCCCTGTGCTATCATGTGCCTTCTTCATAGTCTGACACATTTGAGCCCATTGCTGAAGTCACAGTATTAATCCATCTCATTGAGGGTCTTCCTTTTCTTTGATGACCCTCCACCTTTCCAAGCATGGTTTCCCTTTCCAAGGAGTAAACTCTCCTAGCAACATGTCCAAAGTGTATGAGATGAGGCCTCACTGTACTTGCGCCAAGGAGAACTATGACTGCACTTTTCCCAAGGCATAAATGTTTGTTTTTTGGCAGCCCATAGGATATCCAGTACACTTTTCCAACATAGCAGCAACTCAAAGGAATTCAAATTCTTCTTCTGTATTCCTTATTCATTGTTCAGCTTCCAGATACATAGCTTTTCATAATATTTAAATCCTATGTGTCTGCTTCCTCTTGAAATTTACTTAAAAATGAAGCATATTTAAGCAAATACTAATTAAATTGTAATTTGAGCACAGAAGCTTCTTGCCCTCCTCGACCACCCCGCCTCCACCCCCATACAATACATTTTACATGGGACGAATGAACTTTGGAATAAAGTTTGGAAAATCCTCAGTTAAAGGACAAAGGTGAAGTGTAATAAGTAGTTGTGTTTCCATTATTAGCATAGAGCATGCAGCACTTTTGCAAAGAACAGCAAAAACTAAATTGCATAGGCAAGATACACAAGACCTATTGGGCCATTCATTGCAGAGTAGCTTGATGTGAGAAGAGACATGGCTAGCAAAAGCAATTCTCATCAATTAAGCATTAAAGAACTGATGATGGGAATTGCTTGGGTTGAGTCACTTGACCATTGAAATTGCCTTCATTTGCTACTTCACACACTGAAAATGGTTCTGTTCATATTTCTCATTTCCTCCCATCCTAGGGACATAGCAAAGTTGTCATAGATGTGCTTAATAAATGAAGGGATGAATGAACTCTGATCTCTTTGGTATGTACAATGAATAAAATATTATTAGTATTAATAATGAAATACAGTTATTTAACATTTAACTAGTGCAGATTGAGATTTCATTTCTGATGTCTAGAACTTTGCTTTGAGTCATCAAAAGATTTTTAAATCAGTTAGATGTTCATATTGAATATATTACTCCTCCCCTTTTTTTGGTGTGATTGTGAGTTAGGAATTCTAAAGCTAGAAATAGACAAAAGGATTTAGTGTGCTCTCCCAGATCCTATCCCTCTCACTGCTGTTCCTGTCTTCCCCAAAACATTAAAAATTTGTTGGTCAAAATGTGTCTAAGATAATTTGTTAGAAACTGGTTTATATCTTGAACATTTTTAATTAATTTTAATTAAAAGAAAAGTAGGGCAATCAAAGAAAAGAGATAATGTGCAATAATTTAAAATAATGCATTTTAATTGTGTAGGAAGGTGTTCAAATAAGTTCTTAGGATAAAACACAGATTTGCAGGAAAGTTCTGCTTTGTTGAAATAAGTATCTGGGCATATATGCAAATATATAGTAACTGTTACTTTCTGCATGACAAAGTCACAAGTCTTTTCAAAATTTTCTATTCATTATTTTCATGTTTTTTATTAATTTAGTTTGTTTATTTTTCATTTCAATGAACATCTACAGAGATTTTGGAATTCCATTCATTCATTGTTGCACCCTTCTCCCCACTCAAACCCCTCCCCCC
>NW_006399834.1:3659769-3660819 GCF_000299155.1 Elephantulus edwardii | reverse complement strand
GCCATCCCCGACACACTCATTCCCACCACCCCAATCACAGAATCGATCTATCTCATCGAGGGTCTTCCTCTCCTGCACCATCCCTCCACTTTTCCAAACATGATGTCCTTCTCTAAGGACCAGTCCCTACTTGCAACATGCCCAAAGTATGTCAGATGAAGCTTCAGAATCCTTGACTCCAAGGAGCATTTTGGTATCACCCTCTCCAAAATATTACAAAGGCTGAAGAAGAAGAAAAGACTAAGATGTATGTCAGATGAGACTCTGAATATTTCATTAGAGCACCACGAAGCCAAAGATAAGGGAAGAAACCAAGAAATGAAAGACCTGAACAGAAAATTTCAAAAGGCAGCTCAGGACAATAAAGCAAGATACTATAATGAAATGTGCGGAGAGCTGGAGTCAGAAAATCAAAAGGGCCGAACTCATTCAGTGTTTCTTAAGCTGAAGGAGCTGAAAAACGAATTCAAGCCACAGGTGGCAATACTTAAGTATACTTTCGGTAGATTGTTAAATGATCCAGGAAGCATTAAAAGAAGATGGAAGGAGTACACAGAGTCACTGTATCGGAAGGAATTGGCAGACATAGAAGAATTTCATTAAATAACATGAGCAAGAGCCAGTTGTGGCGAAGGACAAAGTTCAAACTGCTCTGAAGGAATTGGCAAAAATCAAGGCTCCAGGAGTTGACGGCATACCAATTGACATATTTCAGCAAACAGACGCTACCCTGAATGTGCTAAGCTGTGCCAAGAAATCTGGAGAACAGCCAACTGGCCAACTGACTAGAAAAGACTGATATTTGTTCCCATTCCAAAGAAAGGTGACCCAACAAAGTGCGGAAATTATCAAACTATATCATTAATATTACAGGCAAGCAAGATTCTGCTGAAAATTATCCAAAAACGATTGGAGTAATATGTCAACAGAGAACTGCCAGATGTGCAGGCTGAATTTAGAAGAGGTCGTGGTACTAGGGATATTATAGCTAATGTTAGATGGATCTTGGCAGAAAGCAGAGAATACCAGAAGAATGTCTATCTGAGCTTC
>NW_006399834.1:3648980-3659669 GCF_000299155.1 Elephantulus edwardii | reverse complement strand
CTCCCCCATAGACTTCAATGCCGTAAACATATTTCATCAATTTTTTTAAATGCAAATTAAAGGCTTAAAACATATTTGAGGTCATAATGTTTTAGAAGATACATATGAGTTTTATTAACAATAATTTTATTGGATTGAAAGTTTGAGTTTTGTTTCTTTTTGGTTTTATATTTAGAAAAAGCTTCTCTAACATGTGGTACATATTCTTTTAATAATTTTTCCATACTGATCTTTTCAAACATCACAATCTTATTGCTTACATCCTCACTAGAGAACACAAGCAACAGTGACAACACTAACCAATCCAGTGACCCAGCCATTTCAATTCATCAGGATAACAGTTGCAGGCTGTACATTCTAAAAGGCCTAGCTGAACAGTCCAGTGCTGTGTTGTTGTTGCTTGATGTCATTGTTTCAAATCTGACCCATAGCAACCTTATGAATAGACCTGAACCCTGTCTTATCCTATGCCATCCTCACTGCCTCTGACACACTTGAACTGATTTATTCAGTGACTGTGCCAGTCCATCTGTTTGAGGAGCTTCCTCTCTTTCACCAACCCTCCTTTCAAATCATGATGTTCTTCTCCAAGGAATAGCCTCTCCTAATAATATGCTCAAGTATGTGAAATGAAGCTTTGTCATCTTGCTTTCAAGGAGCACTCCGGCGGCATCTTCTCTAGGACATATCTATACTTTTGAAAATCCATGGGATATTTTGTAGTCTTTTCCAACAACACAGTTCAAATGTATCAATTCTTCTTTGGTCATCCTTATTCACTATCCAGCTCTCAGATGCATAACAAGTGATTGAAAAGATCATGGCATGAATCTGGTGCAGCTTAGCCCTTAAACTAGTATCTTTGCTTCTCAATGATTTGGAGAGGTCCCTGACTGCAGGCTTTCCCAGGGCAATACATCTCCTGATCTCCTGTACGTTGGTAGCAAGGATGTTGATTGTGGATCCAAGTAAGATAGAGTCATTAACAGTTGCAATCTTTCCCCATCTATCATGATGTTGCCTATTGGTCCAGTGGTGAGAATTTTTGTTTTCTTGACACTGATATGCAATCCATATAGAAGGCTGCATTCTTTGTTCTTCTATACTATAAGCTTCAAGTCCTACTGACTTCCAGCATACGTGCTATACTGGGAATGAAAAACAGAAGAAAAATGATGCTGCATTCATAGTCAAAAGGACAGTTTCAAGGTCAATCCTGACATATAATGTTGTGAATGATAGGATATTATCATATACATACAACGAAAACCTGTTAATACTACTATATACCAAATGTATACACCAACCACTAAAACAAAAGATAAGGAAATTGAAGATTTTCACCAAATTTTGCAGTCTGAAATTGACCAAACATGCAATCAACATGTGTTGACAATTAGTGACTAGAATCCAATAGGTGGGAACAATGAAGAAGGAATGGTAGTCAGAAAGTACCAACTTATTGACAGAAATGAGGCCAGAAATAGAATTATAGTATTCTATATGTTCAATGATTTAATCATCACAAATACCTTTTTTAAAAAACACAAATTGCAACTTCACACATGGACCTCATTTGATGGGCTGCATAGAAATCAAATTTACTACATTTGTGGAAAGAATTGTTGAGTAAGATCAATATCAGCAGTCAAAACTAGGCCAAGGGCTGAAAGTGGAACAGACTGTCAATACTCATGCACAAGCTAATATTGAGGCTGAAGAAAATTAAAACAAGTACACAGGCACCAAAATATGACCTTGAGTTTATTCCATCTGAATTTAAAAAGAATTTTAGGCTTAAGTTTGAATCATTGAACACTAATGTTCAAAAATCAGGTGAGTTGTGGAATGATACCAAGAATATCATGCATGAATAAATAATAATGAGAAGAATATCATGCTTGAAGAAAATAAAAGATAATTACAAAAAAGAGAAAGAAAAAAACCAAAATGGATGTCGGAAAAGACTCTGGGAATTATACTAAAGGCTTGAGAACACAAAACAAAGGGGAGAGTAGCTGAAGGAAAAGTGTTGGAATCAAGATTTCAAAGGGCAACTTGAGACAATAAAGCAAAACATTATAATAGAATGTACAGAGAGCTAGATTTGAAGAATAAAAAGGGAAGAATTCACTCAGCATTTCTCAAGCTGAAAGAACTGAAAAACAAATTCAAGCCTCTAGTTGCAAGATTGAGAGATGCTATGGACAAAATCTCGAATGATCCAGTAAGCATCAAAAGGTGATGGAGGGAATACACAGAATCACTATCCCAAAAGCCTTGAATGAGTAGTACTGAAGGCTAGTTTATGTTAGGCACCTGAGACACTTGGGTGGCACAAGCCATAGGAAGTTGTGCTGCTGGTGCTGCTAAACCAAAGGTGGTAACTCTTTGTTTATTTTAATTCATCAAGTGCTTTGAGGTGAAAATATGAGCAATCTCCTCTGTTGTGGTGTACAGCCTCTGATAACTCTCTGAAAGGGCAGGTTTGAATTGGTTCCTACCACATCATACAGAATTTTGCAAACAGAATGCAAATAATGTTTATGGTTAATTTATTCTCCCCACTCACTAACTATATTTCGTTTGTTCTATGTAAATGTATTCTTACATGAACGAGGGGTACATCACATTTCTATGATGATTTCTTTTATGTGCCACTTTGTCTAGGCTTGTATTGCTCAGTTGTTTGGTCAAGCACAGTCTAGGTATTATTGTAAAGGTGTTTTATACACTTCATTTAAGTTTTTAGTCATTTGTTTTGTAGTGTTCCTTCGAGTTGGAACTGATTCGCAGCCTTCCAGTAGGTTTTCACAGACTAAAATGCACGGGCAGAGCTTGCCTATCTTTCTCCTCTGTAGCAGCTGGTGGATTCAAACCACATGGCTTTCGGTTGCCAGCACAGCTCCTTAAAAGATGAACCTGGATAGGTTTCATTTAGTCATCTAAAAGTTGTATAGCAAAACCCAAGTTGCCCAGAGAAGAAGAAATTCTGCTTTAAGACTATAATATACAACTCTTACCCTTACTTTCCCATTTCTTGGCATACCCTGCAGATTTTGGACTTTCTAGCCTCCACAGTCAGATGAACCAAAAAGGTAGTGAATTCCATTAAAATAGGTAGAAAATGTCTTTCTTTTTACTTGTTTTAAGTAAATTCAATTACGCTAATTTGTATCATTCACTCATTGTATATTGTTGTGAGGTGTCCCTGGGTTGACTGCAATTCATAGCTACCTTATGAGCAACCATTCTGAAACTTGCTCTAACCTTTGCTATTCTCATTATCTCTGAGACACTAGAGCCATTGCTGAAGTCACAGTGTCACTCCATCTCAATGGGAGTCTTCCTCACTTTTGCTGACCTTCCATCTTTCCAAGCATGATGTTCCTGCCTACAAGAAACAATCTGGCCTCACTCTTTCCAGGACATACTTGTTTGGGACTTTTTCTGGCAGTCTATGGAATATTCACTAGTCTTCTCCAGCAACACAACTCAAAGGCATCATTTATATAGTAGATTATAAAACTACATTGAGGAAAAAAATAACTTGGGAATGAAAAGGGCAACTAAACAGTTATCACAATATCTAAAATACCCAGTGGTCTTGCTATAAGTTGTCTGATGTGTCAGGCTAAGACTCTTACCTATGTCTGCCAGAAGATGCTATGAGACACTTAATTTCTCCATAATTATTCACTATGTATGTTGAGCAAATAATACAAGAAGTTGAACTCTACAAAGAATGTGGCATCACTCTTGGAGACTCAACAACATGCATTATGCAGAAGGCACAAACAATACAACTTTGTGTATACAATTTGAAGAAGACTTGAAGCCCTTAGTGAAGAACACTATTATATGGGTTTAAAAATGAATTAAATAGCAGTATTTTCAATTGTGTTCCATGCTTGTAAAAGTGGAACAATGACTAAGGAAGACAAAAGAAGAATTGACATCTTTGAACTGAACTGTTTATGAGAGTATTGTGAATACAGTGGACTACCAAAAGAACAAACACATCTGACTGAAAGAAAATGCAATCAGGTGTTCCTTAGAGGCAAGAATGGTGAAACTTTAGCTCATATATTTTTGGACATGTTGTCAGGAGGAGCCTTTCCTTGGAAAGAGATGTCATGCTGGATGAATTGATAGTGACAGCAGCAATGGACTTGAACATGGCTGAAGTGGTGAAGGTGACAAAGGATACAGCAAAGTTTTGATCTGTTCTTCATAGTGTTACTATGTTAAGTGCCACCAAGTTGAGTACAAACTCATAGCAACCCTATCAACAATAGATCTGAACTCTGTCCTATCCTGTGCTAGTCTCATCATCCTTTTCACATTTGAGCCCATTGCCACAGGCATTGTATCAGTCTATCTCATTGAGGGTATTTCTCTTCTTCACTGACCTTTCCAATCATGATGGCCCTTTCCAATTAATAGCTTCTCCTAACAACATGTCCAAAATATGTTAGACAAAGCTTCACTGTCTTCATTCCCAAGGAATACTCTGTTTCTGCCTTTTCTAAGACATGTCTGTTTGTTCTTTTGGCAATTCATGGGATATTCAGAACTTTTCAATACCACAATTCAAATGCATTAATCATTTTCTTGTCATCCTTATTCACTGTTCAGCTCTTAGATGCATAGCAGGTGATTAGAAAGACTGTGGCTTGAATCAGGCACACCTTAGTCTTTACGCTGATATCACTGCACGTCAGGACTTTGGAGAGGTCCCTGACAGCAACTTTTCCAATGATATATATCTCCCAATATCCTGAATTCTAGTGCCAAGGATGTTGCAAGATGAAGTAGTTTACAATTTCAGTCTTTTCTCCATTCATTGTAATTTTGCTTACTGGTCCAGTGGTAAGGATTTTTATTATCTTAATGTCAAGATATCATTCATATTGAAGGTTGTATTTGATTATCTGCAGCAAGCACTTCAAGTCCTCCTCTCTTTCAGCGAACAAGGTTGTGTCATATGCATAATGCAAGTTGTCAATGAGCCTTCCTCCAATCTTGATGCCATATTCTTCTTCACAAAGTCCAGCTTCTCCAGTGATTTGCTCAGCATACAGATTGAAGAGGTCTGGAGAGAAGATAAAACCTTTATGTACAGCTTTCTCTGTTTTAAACCATGCAATGTTCCCTTGCTATGTTTGGACAACTTGCTTAACTTCTTGGTCTATGTATTGATTTAATATAAGCATAATTAAGTGTGCTTCACAAGGTTAGACAAATTTGTTATGGTCCATACATTCAAATGCCAATAAACATATAGTCAATAAACACAATTAGACATTCTTCTCATATTATTTGCTTTCAGTCAAGCTCCCTCTGACATCAGCAAGAAGATTACGGGTGACATGACCTCTTCCAAACCAGTTTAAACCTCTGACAATTTTTTGTCAGTGAACTGTTTAATAACTTTTGGATGATCTTCAACAGTATTTTGCTTGTATATGGCATAAATTATATTGTTTGCTAGTTTTACTTTCTGTTAGGTCATCTTTCTTAGAAATAGGAACAAATATTAATCTCTTCCAATTTCTTGGCCAAGTAGCTATCTTCCAAATTTCTTGGCACATTCAGGGCTATATATTTTTTTTTTTATGGAACCAAGATGTCAATTTATATCCCATAGATTAGTGGGGTCTTATTTTTTTCCAATGCCTTTAACACAGCTTGAACTTCTTCCTTCATCATCTGGTACTTCTGAAATATTTCAGTGTCTACCAATTATTTTTGGTACAGTAACTCTGTGTCTTCCCTCCAATTTCTTCTGATATTTCCTACATTATTCAAGATTATTTCGTAGTGTCTATTAGTATTGAAATTCAAAGCTTGAATTTATTTTTACAGTTCTTTGAAAAACACTGAATAAGTTCATCCTCTTTTATACTTCAGCTCTGGCTTTTTCATATTCAACTATAATATTTTGCTTTGTCTTCTCAAGTTGCCCTTTGAAATCTTCTGCCGAGCTTTGTTACTTTGACATCTCTTATTTTGGTTTCTTAATGCTCTACAGCAATTTTCAAAGTCTTTTCTTTTAGTATCTTCTTTCTCCTCTATCTTTGTAATAATCTTTTGGTTTCTTCAAGAATGATATCTTTGATATCATTCCAAAATTCATCTGGTCTTCAATCATTAGTGTTCAATTCCTCAAACCTGTTCTTGAGATGATTTTTTTTTTAATTAAGTTAGGATAGACTAAAGTCGTGTTTTGACTTATTTCTAGTTAACTCCAATTTGAACTTTCACATGAGTTTTGACTATCTGCTCTATAGTCAGCCCCTGACCTGGTTTTGACTGTTCTTATTGAGCTTCCCAGTGATTCTCTCCACAGATGTAGTCAATCTTTCCCTTGTGCACTTCATCAGATGAATGTATATAAATACCACCTGCATGTCTTTAAAAAAATGTATTTGCTACAAATAAATCACTGAATGTACAGAATTCGCTCATCGCAGCCTCATTTCTCTTAAGTCCATAATTTCCAATTACAAATCGTTCTTCTTTGTTTGCAGCTTTTGCATTCCAGCCATGAACTATTATTAGTGTTTCTAGGCTGTACGTTGGGTCAATTTCAGTCTGTAAAACTTCTTAGACTTTCACAATTTTCTCTCTTTTTGCTTAACTGTTGGTGTGTGTATTTTAATAACAGTTGTATCAACATTCTTCCTTTTATGCTTGTGGATAGTATCCTATCACAGAATTTTACTTCAGCATAGTTCTTGAAATTTTTTTTGCTATGAATGCAAAACCATTCTTCTATTTTTCATTTCTAGCATAGCATAGCATAACATAACATGATTGTCTGATTCTAGGAGTCACCATGAGTAGTAGTCAACCTGATGATACCTAAAAACATAAATTATCATTAGACTACAAGACTTGAGAAAATGTCAATACTAAATTTTTCCAAGAAGGAGCTATCAGAAAACTGAGATAAGATTATAATATGAGGCTAAACAAAAGTGGTAAAAGGAAGCAAGTTCAAGCCCAATAAAAGATCAAAATCAATATAATAAGACAACAAAGATAAGTGTCAAGTAGTTAAATAAATAAAATTACTTTTTTTCAAGTTTAATCAGAGAATCAGGAGACAATATGCGTTATAAGTGAGGCAATAGCCATTTATTAGTTTCATAAGTTAGAACAGAGAAAAGGAAAGAACATTCAGGATCCAGTTGACACTACCAGTGGTAGATTAAGATGTCTTGAAATATGCAAGAAGATAGCATACTCACTTATTTCAACTCAAAGACTTAACATTTACAATTAATCTTACAGATCTCCTTAACAATTCATTTGACATTTTAAATCCTTTATTTCAGATAGCAGATACTATCAATCCATTGATTGAAGTTATTGCACACAAAAATAAGAGCACTAATAACCAATTAACGATGCAGGTGTGAACATATAATTTATGTATTGTCATATTTAGCTTAATCAATACACATATTAATGGCAAAAAAGAAAAACTTAAAATATTCAGAAGGGAAAATATATGCAATTCAAGTGTGTGTGTGTGTGTGTGTGTGTGTGTGAATCAAATTTATCTAAAGATAGAATTAATTTATCTAATGAGCATGGACTTGACCTGCCAAGTAGAAATTATTAACTGTAAAAACAATTGTGTGAAATAGATCTACTACAGATGTGCTACTTTTTGGTCACTTGTGACATTAGCTTTAAGTCCTGTATAAAAAACAAAACAAAACAAAAAACATTATCAGTTGATTACTACCACATAAAAGAAGATTTTAGGATTTTTCTTTTTTAACTCTTACTGGTTACTCAACAAGATAGATTGACCCAGGGACCATAACACATGTGTCACAGAGAAGATAAAATTAGGGCAAAGTTGAGATACGCTGATTATAGGGTCACCATCAGCCATACTTTGCTCAATAGCACCTAACAATAACATAGACTACACCACTTAATACTTGGTGATTTAATAATAATTACATGTTTTTTTGCAAAACTATTAATTGTACTACAAAGCTTTAAGAAATTTATGTGTACTCTATGAACACAACACTTCGAGAAATGCAATTGAGATTTACTTCAAACATTGTCACTCTTAAGCAATTTAAAGACAAACATTTTTACTCTTGCTAAATAGCATAAGAAGCAAAAAAAGTTTAGAATGTTTACAAGCTTTAAATTCTTCTTTTTCAAATATTATACAAACCATATGAAATTAGCAGGGGTAGAATTCCCAGGGAAGCAGACCTAAATTTGGTCCACAGTGATATTGCACACATACTGACTTCCCATTGAGATGAACATCAATAAATTGATTGACCTAAGATATAAATATTGATTTTAGCAAGTGCAAAGTCTATATTCATATAAGATAATTCTTCTTGATATATCCCAGGATGAAAAGTCAATAGTGAATTATCTTATTTAAATTCTGAATAATATTCCAACATTATAGGAAAGTTGGGTTTTTCTTTTCTTTTCAGAGATGTGATGACCAATGTATATGCACATTCACGTTGGTTTTATGTACTGTGAAATCAGAAACAACCCATAGCTGACCTCCAATGGGTTTTCAAAGACAATAAATTGCACAGGAGCTGGTTTCCCATCTTTCTTCTACAGAGCAGCTTGTGGGTTCAAACCACATGTCTTTGCATTAGCAGCACAATTCCTTCCCACTAAGTTATCAGAGCTCTCTCACATCAGTTGATATTACTGCTGTTTGTATTCACAGAGGACTTAGTAATAAAAGTATTTGTCTCCTTTTGTAACTGAATACTTTTCTAACGCAGAGATAATTGTTGTATTCAATACATTTTCTTCCCCCCCCTTTTGTGTACCACAAAACAACACCTAACTGGCACAGGAGGAAATTACCCTTCTTTCTCCAGTGGAGCAGCTAGTGGATTTGAACCATGCACCTTCAGAATTGCATAGCAAGTCAACACTTTTTCATTTGTTAGATTTATTTTTGTATACTACCATTATATTCAATAATTTCCGCATTCTATCAGATTACCTTTCTTTGGATTGGAAACAAATATAGATCTCTTCCAGTCAGTTGGCCAGGTGGTTGTCCTCCATATTTCTTGGCACAACCCAGGGCAGAGTCAGTTTGTTGAAATATGTCAACAGGTATATCATCAATTCCTGGGGGCTTGGTTTTTGCCTATTCTTTCAGCGCAGCTTGAACTTCTTGCTTTATTACCACAGGCTATTGCTCATACTTTATTTCATGAAATTCTTCTGTGTCCACCAATTCCTTTTTGTAAAATGACTCTGTATACTCTTTCCATCTTCTTTTAATGTTTCCTGGATCATTCAAATTCTGCCTAAAGCATCCTTATGTATTGCAACTCAAGGTTTGAATTTGTTCTTCATTTCCTTCAGTTTAAGAAATGCCAAAAGTGTAGGCTAGGTTTAGAAGAGGACATGGTACTAGGGATATTATAGCTAATGCTGTATGGATTTTGTCTGAAAGCAAGCAGTGCCAGAGGAATGTCTATCTGTATTTCATTGATGTTGTAAAGGTATTTGACTGTGTGGATCACAACAAACTGTGCTAACTCTGAGAAGAATGGAAATTCCGGAACACTTGATCATGCTTATGCAGAACCTATACTTGGATAGTCATCAGAACAGAGCAAGGAAACTCTGCATGGTTCAAAATTAGGAAAGGTATAGCAAGGGATGTGTCCTATCTCCATACCTTTTCAATCTATATGCAGAACAGATTATCCAGGAAGTTGGGCTCTATCAGGAGAAATATGGCATCAGAATTGGATGACACGTAACCACTGCTAAATGAGACTAGTGCTGTTATATCTGGAGGAACATTGTTCCTCTTTGTACATCTCCCTTTGTCAATG
Source organism: Elephantulus edwardii (assembly GCF_000299155.1). Taxonomy (NCBI): domain Eukaryota; kingdom Metazoa; phylum Chordata; class Mammalia; order Macroscelidea; family Macroscelididae; genus Elephantulus; species Elephantulus edwardii. The sequence goes on along the minus strand of NW_006399834.1, from coordinate 3,649,797 downwards.
TGTTCTATGAAGTAACTTGGGTTTGCTGTAATGCTGAACTTTGTGCTATTGGGGTATCAAATACCATAATGGTTTTCCAATGTGGACAGTGTTTGGTGGAGTTGCCAGTTGTAAAACAGGTTTGGAATAGGAGTGACATCCACTTCCTAAACCACATGCTTCTGGAAACTCTATGAACTTGGAGAAAAAAACAATAGTTATGGGAAGGCATTAGGTCTTTTGTTCACAGAATTGCTGTGAATCAAAAACACAACAACAACAACAACAGGTTTGGCACAAACTCAAAAATTTTGTTTTTGTAAGTAATGACAGGGATACTTTATAAAGACAATAATTCACAATAATAAATATAAATAATAAAAAGAATAAATAAAAATAATAAATTTTGCTGAAACACTGCAAAAAATTTACCTGTCATTTTGGTGTCATCTTGTCTAATACCCTGCAGTCTGCAATCCTTAACTAAGGTAACATTTTGATCAATTTTTTAATAATTATATAGAAGAATCCTGATCAAAAGAGTGAAATAAAAATCATAACTTTAAATTATAGTATGATCCAGATTTTTCTAGAGACAGAAGTTAAAATAACCTTTAAACCTTAATCATTAAATAACAAAAAATTGTTCTCTGAAATCATCTTAAAATAAAATAATAAGTTAGTCCAATGGATAAGGAATGTTCAAGAATTGTGGTATTGTTATTGTAGAATGAGTATAAGGATCCAGGAGGGGTGGGAGATGCTGGAAGCAGAGAGATGTGGATGTGCAGTGGGAAGGGGGATTAATTATTGGGTTGTACAATTTGATGAGGGGGTG
>NW_006399834.1:3597362-3646855 GCF_000299155.1 Elephantulus edwardii | reverse complement strand
GAAACTATTTCCTCCTGAAAATATACCCAAAGTAAATAAGATATAGTTTCAACATTCTTGCCTTTGGGGAGCACCCTGGTTGTGCTTCCTTCATGGCAGTTTGTTTGTTTGTTTGTTTGTTTGGCAATTTATGGTATATGCACTACTCTACACCAACACCAAAATTGAAAAGCTTCAATTCATGTTCAGTCATCTTTGTTAACTGTGTAACTTCCATATGCATAGAAAGCAGTTGAAAATGTCATGGTTTGGATCAGGTACACTTTAGTCTCTAGCAGACATACTTGCTCTTTAGAACTGTGGAGAGACCGAAAATAGATTGAATTGTCTTGGTGAAAGACTATATCCTTGACACACACATTCCCTGGTTTTAAACTACATAGTATCATCTTGTTCTGTTTGAATTGATCTTTTCTTGTTTTATGTACCACTTTCATATAGACACACCAAGTGTTCTGGCTTCTATTCTTCTCAATATTATTCATAAACTATTATGAGCCACACAGTTGAACATCTTTGCTCAGTCAAGAAAACAAAAGTAAACATATTTCTGGTATTTCTCCTTCAGTCAAGATTCTTCTGACATCAGCAATCTTTAAATGTCATCCCAACTCCTCTTCTAAATTCAGCTTTAACTTCTAGCTTTACCTATTAATGTACTGTTAGAGTTTTTTTACAAATTATCTTTTTCAAGAATTTAGTGGTGTGAGATATTGAAGATATTGTTCTATATTGTTCATTCTTGGATCTCCTTTCTTTGGAATGGGGACAAATATGCATCTCCTCTAGTAAGTTGGCCAGATACCTGTCTTTCAAATTTCTTAGCATAGACACGTGAGTATTCTAAAGATGCATCTGTTTGTTAAAATACCAGAATTAGTAATCTGTCAATTTCTGGAGCTGCTTTTCTCCAATACTTGAAATTATTGACTCTTAACCAATTATTTTTTGGTACAGTTATTTGATGTATTCTTTCCATCTTCTTTTGATGTTTCAGTGTCATTCAGTATTTTCCCCAGACTTTTTGGTGGATTGACACAATAACTGGTGCAATGGGATCTTTTGTGTGTGTCAGGAAATGTCAGGGTTCAGATCTTTTGTTCATAGGGTCACTATGAGTCATGATCGACCAGATGGCACCTAACAACAACAACAACAAATCATTTAGGACTTAATTTTTCTTTTCTTGAATTCTTTCATCTTAAAAAAAGTTAAGTGTGCTCTGCCCATTCAGTTTTCCAATTCCAGTACTTTGTATATTTCTTTGTAATGTCTTGTTTTGTCTTCTCCTGATGCCTTTGAAGTCTTCTGTTTAATTCTTTTACTTCATCATTTATTCCTTTGGCTTTAGCTTCTCTATACTAACAAGTGTCTGTTTCTCTCATGATATTAATTTTGGTCTTTTCCTTCTATCTTATCTTTTTCATTATCTTTTGTTTTCTTAATTTCTGTTGCCCTTGCTGTCATCCCATAATTCACCTGGTCTTTGGTCATTACTGTTCAATTTTTCAAATCTGTTCTTACATTAGTCTCAATTCAGGTGGGACATAGTCACGTTCATCCTTTGGCTCCTTGGCTCTTAAGGATGGGTTGTAGTTTTCTTCACCTTCAACTTAAACTTGGTTATAAGCAATTGATGGTTTATTCCAGAATTGGCTCCACAACTGTGGCTGATGATATCGAGCTCCTCTTCCAACTCTTCCATAGATGTAGTGCATTTGTCTCCTGTGCATCTCACCTGGATAAGTCATGTGTCTGGTCACCACTGATGTTTTTTAATAGACAATATTTGCCATGAATAAGTCACTGGTAGGGAGCACTGATCATGTATTCACAAATTACATTGTTTAATGAAAGGTAGTACCTGACAGTTCAAATCTACTAGCAACTTCACATAAGAAAGATGGACAGTCTCATCCCATGCAATTAACAGCCTATGAAATCCCACTGATGGTCAATTATGAGTTATTTCCTATCCAACAACAATGATATTTGTTCTGAAGTCATTAGCAATACAAAATTCCTTCATACAATCTCCAAAACAATGGATTTTAAAAGGGCAATGATCAGAAAGATGGTACAGGACTCAACAATGTTTCATTCTGCTACACATAGGGAGTTCATAGGGAGTTTTGGTGGCCTACTGGGTAAAGAGTATGATGCTAACCTAAAAGAAGACAGTTCAAATCCACCAGCTTTTCTGTAGGAAAACTATTGTCAGTCTGTCTCTTCCGGAATGATTTACAATCTTTGAAAACTGCTAGGAGGTCGACGATGAGTCAATTCTTACCTCATGTCAATGAGTCAGTGATACATAAGGATACAATGGGTCAGAATCAAGCTAATGGGAATCATTAATAATGAAAACTGTGCATATAACAATATATAGTGTAAATATGTTATATGCAGTATATATACCGTTACTATATATTTATGTTACAATGCTTTATCTATATTGTTAGGTAGCTCTTAGTAGTAAGAAGTTGTGCTGCCATCTCAAAGGTCCCCAGTTAGAACAGACTAGCTGCTTCATGGGAGGAAGATGGGCAATTGTCTACTGTGTCATTTGCTACTATTGTTATGTGCTGTTGATTTGTCTACAACTCATAGTTACCCTATGAATAATGGCTCTGAGCTCTGACCCATCCTGTGCCAAACCCACCATCTCCAACACATTTGAGTTCATTGTTACAGTCATTGTGTCAATTCATGTCCTTAACGGTCTTCCTCTCCTACACTGATGATGTCTTTCTGCCAGTATTGGCCCCTCTTAATAGCAGGCCCAAAGTGAGTAAGTCAGAGTGTAACTGATTCCTTGATTCCAAGAAGCACCCGGCTTTCACATTCTACAGGACCGAGTGTTTGTTCTTTTGGCAGCCTATGGAATATTTGAAATGCTTTTTCAAAGCCACAACTCAAAGGCATTGATTTTTCCACTGTAATATTTAGTCCTACTTTTAGATGCACAAGAAGTAATTGAAAAGATCTATGACTTGGAGTCACTATGAGTCATAGATGACTCGATGGCACATAATAACAACAACAACAACAACTGGCTTGGACCAGGTGTATCTTAGTTTTTAAACTGACTTAATTTCTTTTCAATACTCTGGAGAGGTCCCTAACAAAAGATTTTCCCAATATAACTCACTTTTTTATTTCTTAACTGCTAGCACCAAGAGTGTTGATATTGGATCCAAGTAAGATAAAATTATTGGCAGTTTCAATCCTTTCTCCATCTATCTTGGTGTTGGCTACTTGTCCAGTGGTAAGGACTTCTGTTTTCTTAATGTTAAGATGCTTCAAGTTTTCCTCATATTCAACAAGCAGAGTTGTGTCATCTGCACAGGAGAGGAAGACCCTTGATGAAATGGATTGATTTCATCCCTGGGGTAATAGGGATAGGCATGTCAGAGACAATAAGATTGGCAAAGGATAGAGCAGGGTTTAGGGCTGTTGTACATAGGGTTGCTGTGAGTTGTAAGCAACTCAACGGCACATAACAACAACTATACACACACACACACACACACACACACACACACACACACACTTATATACATACATAAAAGAGATCTGGTGGCCTAGTGGGTAAAGAGTTGTGCTGCCAACTCAGTGGCAAACAATTCAAATTCACCAGTAGATTGGCAATTTTCTCCTGTGCTATTTACATCCTCTGAAAATCCACTGGAGGATCACCTATGAGTTTGTTTCTACTTTCTACTCAATAAGATTGAGGTTGAGTTTTTAGTATATGTAGACAGATGCTAGCTAGATAGATAGAAAAATATATAATATGCAAATACATTAAATATATATGTCAAATACATATAATAAGTTATTTTCTATTTTTAAGATAGAAATATTACTATATTTACAAATGATATCAAGAAATCTGATTACCTTTCTCATGAAAAGTATATAATCCAGGTTATAAAGAAAATCAGGCTAAAATGGATGATTATCATGTAACTATAGTTCTTGACTATGAATCTAGAGTCCAGAGTTGATTAATACTGACACATTTCAGTAAGTAAAATATGACAAGGAGCCAATGGTAATCAAGGAGGAAGTAGAAGCTGCATTGAAGGCATTGGCAAAAAATAAGGCCCCAGAAATCAATGAGATACCGATTGACTTGTTTCAATAAACAGATGCAGCATTGGTGCACTCACCGGACTACACCAGGAAATTTGGAGGAAGGCTGTCTTTCAAAGGAATGGAAGAGGTCCATAATTGTTCCCATTTCCCAAGAAGGGTGATCCAATTGAATGTGGATATTATTGAACAATATGATTGATATCACATTCAAGCAAAATACTGCTGAAGATCGTTAGAAAACAGCTGGAACAGTACATAAATAGGTAATTGCCAGAAGTTCAAGTAGGTTTTAGAAGAGGTAATGGCAAAGGGATATCACTGTTGATGTCAGTTGGACTCTGGCTGAAAGAAAGGAATACCAGAAGAATGTCTATCTGTGCTTTATTGAATATGCAAAGGTATTGGACTGTATGGATCATGACCAGTTGTGGTTGACATTGAGAAGAATGGGAATCCCAGAGCACTTAATTGTGCTCATGCAGAACCTATACCTGGATCAGGAGGCTGTTGTGCAAATGGAGCAGGGGAACACTGTATGGTTTAAAACTGAGAAGAAAATGCATCAGGGTTGTAGTCTCTCTCAAATACCTACTCAATCTGTATGCTGAGTAAATTATACAAGAAGCTAGACTCTATGAAGAGGAGTGTGGCATCAGAATTGAAGGAAGACTCATCAATAACCTGAGTTATGCAGAAGACACAACTTTACTCGCAGAAAGTGAGAAAAAATTTAAGCCCTTGTTGCAGAAGATCAAGGAATGCAGGCTTTAGTGAAGATTGCGTCTTAATATGAAGAAAACAAAGATTCTTACCACTGGAGCAATAGACAGTGTCATGATGGCTAGAGAGGAGATTGAAACTGTCAACAGCTTCGTCTTGTTTGGATCCATAATTAACACCCTTAGTCCTAGAAAGTCAAAAAGTAAGGAGACACATTTCACTGGGAAAATCTGCAGTTAAGGGCCTTTCCAAATTATTGAGAAGCAGTGATGTGAGTTTGAGGACTAAGGTGCATCTGATTCAGGCCACGGTCTGCTATGCATCCAAATCAACGAATAAGGATGACAGAAAAAGAATTGACACCTTTGTGTTATGGCTCAAACAAAAGAGCACTGAACATCCCGTGGATGGCTGACAGAATTAACAGATATGTCTTGGAGATGGTGCAGCTGGAGTACTACTTGGAGGCAAGAATGGTGAGGCTTCACTCACATACTGTCGACATGTTGCTAGGAGGTGCTACTCTTTGGAGAAGGACATGATGTTGGGAAGGGTGGAGAAGGAGAGGAAGATCCTCATCCAGGTGGATTGATATGCTGCAATGTGCTCTTGTGTGTCAGGAAGTGTGAGGATGGCATAGACTAGAACAGGGTTCATATCTTTTGTTTATGGGGTTGCTAAGAGTCATATTCAACTCAATGGTACCTTACAACAACAACAGCAGTTCTGGAAGAAACAATATGCATGAATGATGACTTAGACAATTTTTCTAGGCCCTAATTCAATATAGTTTCCACAATAAGAAGGCATAAGTGAATCTGAATCAATAATCATGTTGTTGTTGTTGCTTATTGCCGTCGAGTCAAGCACAACTCATAGAGACGCTATGAACAAAAGACCTGAAGCCTTTCTATAACTATGATCATTTATCAAAATTCATAGAGTTTCCAGAGGCATGTTTGAGTTTCCAGAGGCAATGTCATATTGGTAAAATACTTTTTATGGTCCTGACAATTCTGAAAACTTATTTGCAAACATACCTAAATTTCATTTTAAGATGTGAGGCATGCACCAGCAATGCAAATCCTGCACCAGCAACACATGGCATGCACTAGAGACCTCATGTCTAGTGATGCTACAGCTCAGTGGAGATGAGAGAGTGGAGAGCCACAGACAGGCAGTGCTTATACAAGTGGTGAGAGTCAGAGACTGTTCAAGAGACCAAAGCTTTGGTGGGCAGCATCGGCACAAGGGAGTGGCACAATGCTGGTTGCAGCCTCAAGAGAGAGGGGAACAACAGCAGTGGGACAGACCAGAATCACAGAAATGACTGGAAGACTGAGCCACCATATCTAAGGTTGGCTATGGGGAAGGGAGAAGGGAGTGCCGACCAGACAAGGTAGAGGTTAGAAGGGAAGGGGAGGAAATAGGTTCTGGAGGAAGTGGATGCTTGGAGAGCAGGGTCAGGGCAGAGCCAAATTACAGACATCTAAAGGGAGGGGGACAGGGAAGTATCACTTAATTGGTTACTTCTGCAATGGGAAGTGTATCTCATTTGCTTTTCTGGGTAAAATGTTTGTTTTCTATATCTGGTGGCCTAGTGGCAAGAAGCTGTGCTGCAATTTTGAAGACACAGAGTTCAAATTAACCAGATACTCTGTGGAGAAGGATGAGTAATTCTTATCTGTATGATTAACTGCCTCTGAAAGTATACTGGAGGGTCAGGTATGGGTCATTTCCAACTTGATGGTTTACCATGCCACAACATGTCAAATATTGCTCTAAGTTGAATATTTAAATTGACATACCAGGGAGAAAGATTGGCCATCCACTTCCAAAACAACAGGACTTCAAAAACCTTATGTACAATGGAAATTGTTATTGTGTACTGTCAAGTTGGAACTAACCCATAGCTGGCCCTTTAGCAAGTTTTCAGAAGCAATTAATCACATGGGAGAAGACTGTCCTTCCTTCTCCTGTGGAGCAGTTGGTGGATTTGAACCACATGCCTTTGAATTGCAGAGCAGTCTTTTGCCACTAGGCTATCAGTGTTCCCTATGCACAATAGAGAATGCTTAAATTAGACTAGTAGAAATGGCACATGAGGCTGAACCCTGTGGTTGGCAAACACAAAAGTGGAAGAACAGTTGCAAACTGACACTAGTTTTGGAATGTGGAATGTGAGGAGCATGGATGTAGATAAATTGGATATTGTTAAGAGAGAAATGGAATGCATATATATTGGCATCGGTGAAATGAGATGGATTGACATGGGACATTTTGAATTATACAATCAAAAATGGTCCAGGAAACATTGAAGGAAGTGAAAGAGATTATACAGAGTCGTTGTACCAAAAGGAATTGGCGGACACAGAAGATTTCATGAAATAGCATATGAGCAAGAGCCTGTGGTGATGAAGAAAGAAGTTCAAGCTGTTTTGAAAGAATTGGAAAACACCAAGGCCTCAGGAATTAATGGTATACCAATTGACATATTTCAACAAACAGACACTGTCCTAGATGTGCTCACCAAGTTGTGCCAAGAAATATGGAGGGCAACTACCAGGCCAACTGACTGGAAGACATTGATCTTTGTACCTATTCCAAAGACAGATGACCCAACAGAGTGTGGAAATTATCACACACTATCATTGATATAACACATAAGCAAGATTCTGCTAAAGAATATCCAAAAATGACTGAAACAGCACATCAACAGAGAATTATCTAAAGTACAGTCTGTATTTAGAAGATGCCTTGGTACTAGGGATATTTTAGCTAATGTTAGATGGTTCTTGACAAGAAAGCAGGGAGTACCAGAGAAATGTCTATCTGTATTTCAACTGTGTGGATCACAAAAAATTGTGGCTGACTCTGAGAAGAATGGGAATCCCAGAACACTGCAGAACAGAGCAAGGAAACACTGCATGTTTCATAATTGGAAAGGATGTATGCCAGGGATGTGTCCTATCTCCATAGCTTTTCAATCTATGTGCAGAACAGATTATCCAGGAGGCTGGGCTCTATGAGGAGAAAAGTAGCATCAGGATTGGACATAGACCCATCAACAGTCTGTGTTATGCAAATAACACAACCCTGCTTGCTGAAATTGAGGAGGACCTGAACCACTTGGTGCAGAAAGCCAAGGACTGCAGCCTTCAATATAAAGTGAAGCTCAACATCAACAAAACAAAGATTCTCACCACTGTCTGACTTGCAGCACCATGATAGATGGTGAAGAGATTGAGAATGTTAACAGCTTTAGTTTGCTTGGCTCCAAAATCAACACTCTTGGTCCAGCAGCCAGGAAATTAAAAGACAGATTGAATTCGGAATGTTTACTGTCAGAGACCTCTCCCAAAGTGCTGATGAGCAATGATTCAGTCTCAGAACTAAGGTGTACCTGATCCAGGCCATAGTCTTTTCAATTTCTTGCTATGCATCAGAGAGCTGGACAATAAGTAGGGATGATAGAAAAAGAATTGATATCTTTGAGCTTTGGTGCTGGAGAAGCGTATTGAATATACCATGGACTACTAGGAGAACAAACAGTTCTTCCTAGAGAGGGTGAGACCAAGCTGCTCCTTGGAGGTAAGGATTCTGACATACTTCGGACATGTTGTCAGTCGAGACCAGTCCTAGAGGGATATCATGCTTGGGAGGGTGGGGGGAGTGCAAGAAAGGAAGATCCTTGATGAAATGGTTTGATTCAATGATGGGGGTAATGGAGGTAGTTATGTCAGAGATAATAATATTGGCACAGGATAGAGCAGGGTTTAGGGCTTTTGTACATAGGGTCACTATGAGTCACAGGTGTCTCGATGGCACATAACAACAATGACCTACTACACTGGAAATGAAAAGGTGAGAAGATACGGAGTTGCATTCATAGTTAAAAATATCATTTCCAGAACTATTTTGAAATACACTGTTGTCAATGAAAGGATAATATCCGTATACATAAAGGCAACACCTGTAAATATCACCACCATTCAAATATAGGCACCAATAGCAGAGCCAAAATAGAGGAAATAGACAATTTCTATCAATTTTTGCAGTAAAAAAATCAATTGAACATGTAACCAGGATGTACTAACCATAATAGGTGACTGGAATGCAAAAGTTGGGAATAGAGAAGAAGGATCAGTAGTCAGAAAATATGGGTTTGGTGACAGAAATGAGGCTGGAGATGAAATGATAGAATTTTAAAAAAGAAAAAGAATTTTGTATTGTCAGTGATTTATTCATTGCAAATACCTTTTATAAGAAACATAAATGGTAACATGGATTTCACCTAAAAGTCTGCACAGCACAGGAATCTGGTTGACTACATCTGTGGAAAAAATTGTTGGAGAAGCTCAATATCAGCTGTGAAAACTGGCAAGGTGCTGGTTGTAGAACAAACTGTCAAGTAGTCTCATATGTAAATTCAAAATTAAGCTAAAAATAACACCAAATCTTCTTAAGAAACAGATTACACAGAAAGAACCCAGAGGAAAGAGGGGTGTGAGGAAGGGCAGGGGCCCCAGGGGGAGGCCAAAGGGGACACTGAAATGAACCTGAGGTCTGGGATGCTGGTGAATGCTGAGCTTTCCACTCTGCCCAACCCCCTGTGCCCTGGCTAGCTCTCAGCAGAGACCCCCCACCTCTCAAGTGACCCTCTCTTCACCCTGAGGCCTAATTCCTTATTTCCACTAAAGCATCTTCAATAAAGAAAGAAAGGGGGGAAATTAAAGGTCCAAAGTGAGAAAGAAGGCTGTCACCTGGCCACCAGGGACAGGTGGGGGTGGGGGTGGGACCATTTTGTCAGTCTGTCTCAGTTGAGCATCTAGGAAGTATTAAAACTGTAAAACTTTCTCTGAGCATTTTAAATCTGGAACATCATCAAAAAGGCCCATGGGACCATGACATCAGGAGGTGAAGTGTTCTCGCCTCTGTCCAGGAAACATAGACGTCTAAGGAACAAACCTCAGACACAGAACAATAAACATATCCAATACTCCTCCCTACCCCCAGGAAAAAAAAAAAGAATAAGCTAAGAAAAACCCAACTTGGCTGACACAGAAGTAATTCAAGAGGCAATGGTGGTGAAGGAGGAAGCTCAAGCTGCTCTGCAGAAATTGGCCAAAAACAAGGCCCCTGTAATTTATGGAATACCAATTTATATATTTCAACAAACAGATGAAGCCCTAGAAGTGATCACCAGGGTGTGCCAAGTACAGTGGAGAACAACAACCTGGCCAACTTAGTGAAAGAGATATAGATTTATTCCCATTGGGGGAAAAAAAGTGACTCAACAGAGTATGGAAATTATAGAACAACATCACTAATAACACACGTCAGCAAAATCCTGCTTTAGACTATCCAAACATGACTGGAATAGTACCTCAACAGAGGACCTCTAGAAGTACAAGTTGGGTTTAGAAGAGGCCATGGTACTAAGGATATCATTGCCAATGTCAAATGGATCTTAGCTGAAAGCAGAAAGTACCACAGGAATGTTTGTGTTTCAAGACTATGCCAAGGCATTTGACCACATGGATCACAAAAAATTGTGGCTAAACTGTAGAACAATGGGAATCCCAGAACACCTGATTGTACTCATGTAAAACCTACACTTGGATGAGGAGGCAGTCCTCAGAGCAGAACAAGGAAACACTTCATGGTCCAAAACTGGGAAAGAAACATGCCAGAGATGCATCCTGTCTCCATAGCTTTTCAACCCATATGCCGAAACGATCATTCTGGAGGCTGGATTTTATGAGGAGGAATGTGGCATCAGAATTTGAGGAGGACTCATCAACAATCTGTTATTGAGACGACACAATCCTAGTTGCTGAAACTGAGGAGGGCCTGAGGTATATGCTGCAGAGGGTTAAGGGCTGCAGTTTGCAATATGAACTGAAGCTCAACATCAAGAAAACAAAGACATAAAAAAGATTCTCACCACTGGGCCAATTGGCAGCATTATGATGATGGAAAAGAGATTGAGATTGTTAACAATTTTGGCTTGCTCTGTCCCACAATCAACACTCTGGGCCCTGACATTCAGGTAATCTAAACATGGATTGTATTAGAAAAATCTGCTGTCAAGTACCTCTCCAGAATGTGGAAGAGAACTGATATTAGTCTCGAGACTAAGGTGTGCCTGATTCAGGCCATGATCTTCTCAATTATGCATCAGAGAGCTGGACAATTACCAAAGATGGCAAAGAAGAAGCGATGTCTTTGAGCCGTGCTGCTGGAGAACATGACTGCCAAAAGAACAGGTCTGTCTTAAAGAAGTTAAAACCAGGTTGCTCCTTGGCAGCAAGGATTTCACATACTTTGGGCATGTAGCCAGGAGGGATCCATCTTTGAAGAATATCTTACTTGGAAGGGTTGATGGACAGCACAAGAGAGGAAGATCCCAGAAGAGATGGATTGACCAATAACTGGGATAATGAGGGTAGATGTGTCAGAAAGAGTGAGACTAGCTTAGGATGGAGCAGGGTTCAGAGCTGTTGTGCATAGGGTCGGTGTGAGTTGTAGGCAACTACACAGTAATATATATACTCAATTTTTACTACCATTTTTTAAAATGCTTATTCTTTTCTCCCCTTCTGGTTATGTATTTTTGCCCGTTTTACCTCAGTATTCATGAATATTTTTTTCAGATTTAAAGAGCTTTTAACAGATTCTCTGAACATTTCATGGGAATATATTAATGAAAAATGACTTGTAAATTTAATATAATGTGTCACTATTCACTCCAAATCCTAACTTCCCTTGTGTAAGAAAGCTAGCTTGCAACAGCTATACATTTTTTGTTTGTTTGTTTAATCTGTTCACCTAACCTTTGGAGAACTTAATTAAGTACTTCTAAAAATACTAGCATATACTTCATAGAAATTGAATTTTCCATTAAAAGTTACCAAAACAAATGGAAAGGAGCTTGCATAGCTGTAAAGAAAGACAAAGTGAAGATGTCAGCTAAAGTGAGATAAAAGATCGGAAGAAAATTACTGTGTCATCAAAAAGATAATGAAGTTTAAAAGAAATAAAAAAGATGAGACATTTTGTAAGACAGTTTCACTAGAGCCAATAAAAAGGATAGAAACTTTGGTGAAGGAAATGTCACTAATTAGATATTGTTAAAGCTGAAATGAACATTTTATTTTATGTTTTTATAGGCTCACAAATAAAAAAAAAGTACTTAAACAAGCAATATCTGGTTTTTCCCAGAGATCATGGTAGAGATTTTATGACATTATCTCTACAGGAATGCAGTCTAATCATGTGGTGCTATGACACCATGAGGCAATGTGAAAATACATTTTGAAAAAGACCTTGAACTTGTGTGGCATATACAGAAGGAAGCAAATGCATTTTTGAACTCCTAGAAAAGATAAAACCTGAATTGTTAGTCTATATGCCTTTAAAAAGATATAAACAAGAATACAATGTTATCCTAACCATTCTGACCTAGTACTAATCTCATTATAAGTGAATGTTGCTTTTGTTGTTTTGAGAGAGTTCTGGTGGCCTAGATCAGTAAATAGTACAATTGCTATAAATATATTACTAGGTTTTCAAAGTATGATCTTAAGCCCAATGAAAAACAGCAGTGAGATAATATTTGTTATAATCTGATACACCAAAAAATCCTCAGTGCCCAGTACTGACTATCAAAGGCCAGCAGAACTGATATATACCCTTAGCTACTGTTGGGTTGTTGTTGAGCTGTCAAGTTGGAACTCCAGTGGATTTTCAGAGGCAGTAAGGGAGGAGATTGCTTATCCTTCTCCTATAGAGCAATGAGTGATTTCAAATCATGTGCCTTGGGGATTGCAGCGCAGCTTTTTACCATTAGGTCACCAGAGCTCTTAGCTATTCGAGGCAGCATTACTCTTTCTCCATAACAGGGAGTTCATTACTGTCAGCCATGTTGTCAATAAGCAATATTGTCAGACCTTTTTTTTTATACTATTATAAATAGTAAATGTTGAATAACAAGATAGAAGATAAGATTTATTGTTGTTAGGTACCATCAAGTCAACTATGACTCACAGGCCATCTAAACAACACATCTCACCCTGTACTGTGCCATCCTCCGAATCTCCCACATGCTCAATCACATTGTTATAGTCACTGTGTTAATTCATTTCATTGAGAGCCTTCTTCATTTTCTCTGATAATCCACCTTTCCTAAAATATCCTTGTCCAGAAACAGCACCTTCCTCATAATACATCAAAGATTGTGAGACAAAATCTCTCACTTGTCTAAGGAGTATTTTGAAGGCACTTTCCCCAAGAAAGATTTGATTGTTCTTTTAGCAGTCTCTACAGCCTCCACGAGAATACAAGAAAGGGGGGGGGGGAATGTGCTCCCTTACCTCCCCTGAGAAAAACTTTTTCTTAAAATGCTTTCTTGACAGACTTTTGAATATCTGGTGTGAGACTGTTCAGATCTGCTTGAGCAGCTGCCATTTCCTCTTTCACTCTACTCATATGCTGCCAGGGACTCACCAGCTAGAGGCAGCCCTGACAGAACCTTGACCCACAGAATTACTGAAAATACTCAATCTCCAGAAAGTCAGAATCAGAGTTGCCTGCACCTTCTTTGTCATATTCAAGCTCTTTCCTAAAATTCCAGTTTGTTGTTCCTTTCCCCGGGTACAACTCTTGTGTGGTCCTGTATCATCCTGTATTGTGCCACCCTGCCATTGGGAACTCTGAGTATAATAAAATACTTTTCTCAATGACATTAACCTCTTTATCTATTTGCCTTGCCATACCTGATACGAATGAAATCCTGGATACCATTTAAACCATTCATTAATATGCATTAACATAGAAGATTGCATTGTGCTAGTAATACTCTAACATTTCAAAACATCTAAGAAAAAACAGTTCAAAAACATTTATTTCAGAGATCCTGATAATCCAATTTTACATTGTTATGATTATAGAACTCACTTTTTGTGTCTGTTACATGAATAAAACCTCAAGTAGCTAATTGTCAGTATAGAAACTTCAAATACTCTGATACATTGTGTAGGTTTTCAGTAAAAAGTGAAACACCATAGAACATCAAATTATATTATTTGTTTCAGGAGATTTTTATTTCATCTTGTCGAAACTCTTCATTTGAAAAATAGAGACACTTAAGTTTAAGACTGATTTTCCCAAGCATAATAAAATTTAGTACTTTGTTAAATTGTAATTAGAATATTTCTGCACTAAAATGAGTACTGAGAACATTATCTCATTACATTGAATGTGCATCTCATTCAATAACAAACACTTATTAAGTACCTATTTTATCTGGAGACAAAACTTAGTCTGCTAATGTTTATTGTTTATTCTTTCCTTTCCACTGTAGTTTCTAATTTCTTGCATCTTCATATACACACTACTAAATTTAAATGGCCTATGTCTTCAAGAAAACCACTCTAAGAGTCAAATTCAGATACTAATTTTTAAAGGAATATAATTTATGATCCCTTCAGTACTTTTGGCTGTAAGAAAATAGATCATGGCCTATAGGCAGTTTTAAGATTATCTATATTAACAGAATTGAAATGAATTATTAAATAAAACAAAACTGTGACTCAACAGAATTAAAGTACAAGCAGAATTATCTGATACTTAGCCATAACTGGGGCAAGAATGATGCCAAAAGCAAGTTATCTCTTCACAAGTGATGGCAGATTTACTGAGTTACTTCTTAGCTGATCCAGTTACTCTTATCTTGTCTAAATTCACAGGATTTCATTCTTTAGTCTAGTGGCTTCAATGAGGATAA
This sequence comes from Elephantulus edwardii, assembly GCF_000299155.1. Lineage (NCBI taxonomy): Eukaryota > Metazoa > Chordata > Mammalia > Macroscelidea > Macroscelididae > Elephantulus > Elephantulus edwardii. Next base: position 3,632,247 of record NW_006399834.1, on the reverse strand, counting down.
TTCCAGCACAAGATGTTTCTCTACCAGGGTTGCTTCTCCCTTAGACATTTAGCCAAGGGGAGCAAAGATTCACATCAATGTTTACTTAGTCACATCGTGGTCTCAGGAAGAACAAGTAAGTTTAGGACTAAATCATTCAGAGCTGATCCCACCAAGTAGAGGAGACTTTGAAGTCCGTTAAATGGTTCCCAAATCCATAAAACAGATAACCTTGAGGCTGTCTGAAAGGAAGCACTTGGTATCCCTTAAGCATAATAATTATTTGAAATAACAAGTATATTCAAAATGGGCTATTGCATACTGAGCAGAGTGGTAAAGAATTGCACTGTCAAGCCAAAGTCACATGTTTCCAATCCACCAATGGGGGGAAAGATGAACAGTCAACTCCCATGTGATTAACTACCTCTGGAAATCTACTAGAGGGTGAGCTGTGAGTCAGTCCTGACTAAATGATACACCACCCCAACCACATTCTTAACTTGGGAGGTAGAATTGTAAAAGAAAGCAGAGTGGTTGCCTTCTCAGGTATCCAATGCTGGCTGGCACCTACCCTTTTCTTTTCTGAAATTACTATTCCCTGTGGATAAAATAATCCTGTAGTGTATTGTCGTTGTTTGTTCCCCGGCAACCTACAGCGACACCCTGATGTAAGTAAGCATGACAAAGACACACCACTCAGAAAGAATCAGTCAATCCAGCTCAATTTTATTGGGACTACACTGCACTTACATAAACAGGAAGGCAGGATAGGGTGGGCTTACAGACATGGGACATGCAGATTGGTTAGGAGAACCTCAGCCTCCTGAGGACCACTCCCAGCTTAACAGACACGGCAGCTGTCTTCCCAGGTGGCAAGCTTTCTCAAGCTGGTACAGCCAAACACAAGGGAGCTTTCTCTACCCCGTATTAAAGGCCGTTGGGAGGCTTGCACTTATCCAGAGTTTAGGTAATCTGTCCTGGCTAGAGGACCTTCCTTCCTCACCAACATTCCACAACAGGGTATGTCAGTTGGACAAGGAGGCTTTTCATTGACAATGTATCCTACACTAATTCAGGTAATATTTAATTTAAAAAGAAATATTCCAAGTATGGTTAAGATGGTTGTGTGGGAAGCTGTTAATTATAATTTCAGCCTAGGTTTGTCTTTTTTTTTTTTTTTTTTGAGATTTCTTCCTAATAGTTAGCTAAACTTTACAAGATTACTTTGAAGAAGAGGACTGAAGAAAGACAAGGTAACCGGGGATTGGAATCACTATGTAAAAAGGAAGAAATGCTTATGGGGCATTGGGAAGCTAAAAATAAGAGGAAAGAATTCCAATGAAGAAAAAGTGGCAGATGTCCAGAAGGCAATGAAAAAAGAAAGTAGGGAGGCATGTGGAAGGACATGACCTTTCAGACTCTCCTGGTGACTAGGTGACCTCTCTATATATATAAAGTAAAACACATTGTTGTTGCTGTTGTTGCTGTATGCCATTGAGTCACCTGCAACTCCTAATGTCCCTATGTAAAACAACCCTAAACCCTGCACTATCCTGAGCCAATGTCATTGTCTCTGACACACCTACCCCTCTTACCATCTCATTGAGGGCCCTGTGTTATCCCTCCACCCTCCCAAGCATGGCATCCCTCTCCAAAGACTGGTCCCTCTTTGCAACATGTCCAAAGTATGTCAGGCAAAGCTTCAGAATCCTTGTCTACCAGGAGCGGCCTGGTCTCACCCTCTCTAAGACTAACTTGTTTGTTCTCCTAGCAGTCCATGGTATATTCAATACTCTTCTCCTTTTATCATCCCTAATCATTACCCAGCTTTCTGATGCATAGCAAGTAATTTCAAAGACCATGGCCCGGATAAGGCACACCTTAGTCTCCAGACTGACATTGTTGCTCCACAGTACTTTGGAGAGGTCTCTAGAGACAGCAGACTTTCCCAATGCAGACCATATTTCTATTTCCTTAGGGCTTGTACCAAGAGTGTTGACTGTGGAGCCAAGCAAACTAAAGCTGTTAATAATCTCAGTCTCTTCACAATCTGTCATAATGCTGCCAATCAGACCAGTGGTGAGAATCTTTGTTTCTTGGATGTTGAGCTTCAATCCACATTGAAGGCTGCAATTTTTTACCTTCTGCAGCAAATGCTTCAGATCCTCCTCAGTACACAATGAAAATATTTAAAACCCCAGGATCCAATATCCTGGCAATAGATTGTGGTACAATAGCAACAATGACAAAGAAACGAGGGAGAAGTAGAATGGGCTTCAGGAGAACTCTAGCAACTGAACACAGAGCTAACATGATCTCATGAGTTTTGGAAGTCACATTAACGCTCTAGGGACTCCTTTCCAAGTTTCTTTTTGTCAGACAGAATTTCTCAACTTCAGCACCATTGCCATTTTGAACTGAGTGACTCTTAATAGTGAGAAATTGTTATGACCATTATTGGACATTAATAGTAATCCTAGCTTCCAGCAACAAGATGCCAGTAGCATATTTCCATATTTGCAACCACAAGTCTCCAGATATTGCCAAACCTGTCAGGAGAACAAATTGCTTTTGCTTGAGAACTTCTACTATAAGTTTACTTGGTTTTTTTTTTTTTTTTACTCTAGTACTGTATTGTTCTCAATATTCAAGAATATTGAAAGCAAATTAGTAAAGAAACCCGTGCCTGCAGAGTATTTGTCATTAAATTCCCCTTTGCTCAATTTGCTTTCCTCATCTATAAAATGGGATTGGTACTGTTATAGTTGTTAATAGGTTCCACTGAGTAACACTCATCACATAATGTTGATGAAAGAATTAATGTAACAAGATGCCAAGAATAGTATCTCATTCTTAGCAAGCATTTCTAAAAGTATAGCTATTTTAATTGCTATAGGACTATTCCCTCACTGCAGACATTAGGAGTCCTCTTTGACAATGCATGGAGAAACCTTTGGATTTATTTTTCCAGGCTGGCTATACATATCAAATATAAGTACATATGCATCTTATATTTGCATAACTATCTTTTGGGGGGGGCGAAATGGTGGCTAGATTTGAGCACTGTGAAAATAGAAACTGGATTTATTAATTCATCTTTCTAATTTCAAGTTTACAAAATAAACAATGACATTCAATAAACAGATACTAAATGATGGATTTGATTGTTGAAAGAATTATACACCACACTGATAATTAAGTGTGCTCAAGGAAAATAACAAAAGAGTGAGTAAAGACTTATTTCTACATCTAATAGTATCCATTATGTCAAAATAAAACGTGTCAAAATAAAGTATATCCATATGCTAGAGAATTTTACATAATAACATTAGTCTGATATAAACAGTAATGAAAACAAAGAGCTCTATAGTCCTATTTCTTGAGATATTGGTATATCAATAAAATGAACCGATAATTTCTCTATGTTTGTAGCTTGCAACCCTTTCTACATCAATGACATTGGATGCTTATGCTCTAGTGGAACAGTTCAAATATCTCATGCTAACTCACTCTGTTTTTCTCTCTCCTTCTCTTCCAAACTGTTCTTCAAAGGAAAAACTGAGAGGGAAAACTTCTGAAATATAATTCCCCCAGCAATGAGGGTTTTTATTGTTGATCTAAAAACAGCTGACACTGCCTGAAAGTAGGACCATAAACATAAAATACTGCACACATCCTCCATTTGCCTACACTCGAAGGAAATGAGAAGTTCTCCCAATTGTTATACCAGCTAATGTTACTACATTTGATAGTTTTCAGCAAAAGGAAAGAAACCAAAACAATCTCCTGAGCCTTAGGATACGTCTTTGCTTCAGACTGAAATGGTTCAACAGAGGAAGCTGTACATTAAAAATGCATATTCATGATGAAAGTGTCGTTTGTCTTTCTTTACAACAGTTATTTGACAATTATTCTCTGCTAATTTTAGAACTAAAGAAGCAACTCTTGCACTAAGATCACTGGAGTCATTTTCCTTTTCTGATATCAATACAAAAAATTTTCAAAGATAAAATTTTCAATCTCCTCTCCTACAGTCTCCTATAAACTTCAACACTGACATTACAACTCATCTTCCCGCCAGTTAAAGTTTTTTCATACTTTCCTAAAATATAAAGTGTACTTGGCATTAAGTGTCTTTATTTTCTGCATACTGTCTGTCAGACCTTCATAGCTAAGCTATATATTTTTATATCACTTTCTCAGAAATAATCATTAAGTCATTCTCTAGTGGATGATATAATAATTACAGAAATCAGAGAACCCTGTAAGACTAATGGTAAAGAAGCTGTGCTGCAATCTCAAAGGCATGTCTTACAAATCCACCAGCTGTTCCTCAAGAAAGAAGGGAAATCACCTTTAATTTATTTTTTTAAAAAAATGACAATTAACTTTCTGGAAACCCACTGGAAGGTCAGCTATTAATTGATTCTGACACCACAGTACACAAATCATCCTCCAGCTTCCCATAAGCCCATTCTTTTCTCTTAACAGATTACTTTTTCTTTAAGTCTATTCAAAATTTCTTTACTATAAGAATGCGTGTAACCTGTGTATCTTCTAACTCCCTTCTGACTCTTATTCTACTTCTGCCTACCTTAAAAAGCTAACGTCTTGAAAGAATAACTTTTTCTTTTCTTTCTACTGCCTCAGTTTCAATATGGCTCTACTCATTCTATGCAGTCTCCAGTTCCAATAGCATATTAGTTATAAGGAAAGCATTTAACAAACATCAAATTTCCAATATCTATGCGTCTCTTGTCAAAACTCAAAACAATTAACTTATGAGTATTCTCAGAATATTTTATTATCCACAAAGGGTTCTGGTTTTGCTGTCTCTGTTCCTTTTTTTCAAAATCCCTCCAACCAAGGTCTCCTCTTGGAAGTATTTTTGGGGAATTTTGTGATGTAGGGTCAGGAGAAATTAGATAGGACAATGGAATAAAAAGGAAACTATCTAAAGAATGGTACAAGAAATTTAAGAGCATTAAGTAAGCTTCCAGAGAAGCAACTTCATGAAAGAAGAAAGAGAACTTTTTTCACATATTTTATATTATTTCTTTAGAAAATTACTTCTGCCCTTGCTGAATAAATAATTCTCTTATTCTCATTTTTCCAACCAAAATTTAAGTATTATTGCTTTTTAGAATAAATGTAGAAACTAATTCAATAGTAAACTTCAGTTAGAAAGCTGAGCAAAATGTTAAAAGTTAGTTTTATATTGGTAAAGGTAATTTACTTTGAGTATCAAAAGTTTTATTATTATGATTATAACTGTTATTGAGGGACAAGAAGTAGTGAAAACCTTAGTAATAAAAACATTGTCATATTATGTAGAATTAGAATAACCGTTACTCTTTTACCAGTCAAGGAAAAGACTTTGGTGAAACAAAAGAATTTTCTAAGACCCTTTGGATGTATTTCAGTCACATCATCCCCCAGTCAATAAGGTCAACTTTGGCAAGAACTGCATCACTGATCCCGTCTATGTCAGCAAAAAAAGAAAATAAATCCATATTTCAGTGTTAAGGTCACTGAAGCAGTGGTAACTTTAAAACGAAAAAATGTTGTTCAGTACTTTGATATATCCAAAAACGTATGGCAATGGTTAAAATGACCAGGCTGTGACTCTCAAATCCAAGTCCAACATGCTTGCTCTCTGTAGATCCCTAGTACCGTCTTAAAGAATAAAAATTTGGCCACAAAGCTCCTTGTTTTTAACAGCATTCATGAGCATTGGCAGGACCTTGAATCAAAATATTAGGCTTATTCATAAGACTAGCGTATTTGCCAAATAAATTCAATTTATAAATGAACTTCTGTCATACTCCTCCATGAATGGGCGTTCCTATTATCTCAAGAGAATTGGAACTTTTGCTTCATGGTTAGTCAAATGTTTGAGACAACAACAAACTTTTTTGTAGCCAAGAAAAACTTTATGACACACTTGAATTTCTGGCCTAAACTACTTGGAAGTCTATGCCGAAAGAGCCTGACTCAGAAAACATGAATGTACTTCATAAAAATCAACAACTTTTTTTCAGGATTGCTAGCAAGGTCTTGGACACCAGCACATTCTTGTGGCCAAGTAATATGGACATGCTACTTCTCTAAGGAAGGAAATTCAAATGTGTGGGCAAGCACAATAAAACATTTTAATTTATTGTTTATTTTCTTAGTCAAAGGTCTGTTCACCAAAGAAAATTCTTACTACTTTGAAAGCATTCATGACTGCTGACATTTCTAAAGGAAATTTTCAAATTAGAACACCCTTTTTGAGATTTTCAGTTTATACATAAAACCGAGATTTGGCAGCATATAAACTTAGTAGCAATTATTTGGTTGTATACTACTTGAGGTTGTCCACTGTATTTGAGGAAAAAGTGACACTACTCTGAATTACTCCAACTTCAAAGTAAAAGGATTTCATCAAATTCAGGAATGCATGATGTTATTTTTCCATTTTCTCCTGTGACTTTAATCACACACATGTCAACAATTATCAGGACATTTGACTGTCAAAGCATGTCCAATTTTGTGTCACTATTATGTTTAGCCATAACTGTCAAACTTCTCTGCAAAGAATTATGTAAATCACCAATCTACATGCTCACATCAAAGAATGATCAAGTGTAAGGTATGTGCTTGTTAACAATCTCTTCTTAGTCAAAATGTGAGATGGGCCGTTTTCCCTTCCCTGGCTCAGACATCTTCTAGCGATCAGTGGCAATGTTGTAACACTGTTGTTTATACTGATCCGAGTCATATTGCCATTGCCATACTAAATGTGATGTCTGTCGGTGCCTATGCCAAAATGTCTCTTTCCAATATCAAGGGAACTGATATCTGCACCTACTGTCACTGCCAGAACTTCTGGAGCTACCCTTTACCTCACTGAGAAGCTGTTGGCATGGCCAGTGAGTGTCAAAGCCAGGCCAGATCAGGACTGTGCTTACTAAAGAGGTGAATGAATCTTTTACAACCTTGCCCTGAGTTACACACATTTCCTCAGCACTCTTCAGAGTATGTGCAGATGCACCTACTGTTAAACCTCTAAGCGTCAAACAATACTTGGAATACTTGAAGACTATCTCAGTAATATGTTGTGCTTTATAAAATAATTTGGCCTCACATGTATGTTTAACTCTCCACATATTAATTCCTCTCCGTAAAATCTTCTGATCTGCCTGACCAGTTCTATGTGAGATGCAATTTAGATTCAAGGAAGAGACAGTGTTCTAATTTAACTTGGTTTGAGGTTTATGTCCTGGTAGAAACTTGCCACTGTTACTTTAACACTATAGTGCAAGTTTTCTGTAAGAGCTATTTTGTTGAGTTTTATACAAATGCTTCAGTTAGCTTCTTAAACTGACATTATACAACAAGAATTAAAACACTGTTTCTGCCATTCACTTTCATGCACCCACACACGCAAAGTGATGAAGTCACTGATTCTCCAGATGTCTGAGATTTATCTAGTCCATTTGTTGAAATGTCTTGTCCAAATTTATTTGTAAGTACTTTTCCACCTCTAAAAATACTACTTTAATAAATAGTAACATTTATGAAATTAAAATCTTAGAGCTACACTATATTCCTCTACTTCCCTTATCCTTAGTACATGATGGATTATACCAATTTTTAAAACTATTTTTCAAATCCACTCTGTTCTTTGTTTTCTATCTCTACCTATCTGAACACAGTACTGACAAGATGGGTCTCCCTGCTTCTGACAACATCTTAATTTTTATCTTCTTCCATATAACTGCCATAAAACTGTTCAACAGCAGATCTTTCCTTTTTGGGTATCTTTCTCCTCATTGTCTCAAACAGTGTTAGATACTGTATTTGTCTAAAGATACATAAGCAGCACAAAAATATCTAAAAAGAAAATTAACAAAAATAAATGCTCATAAACCACAGTGCAAATTAAAGAAACACTATGTATATGAATTATCATATCCATAGAAAATGCCCTAAGAAGATATTTCGGAAACAAAAATTGTGGTCATAAGTCTGGTTCAGCAGAAATCTTATTCTTCCGTCCATCTATAAATTTCTGAATCTGCAATGGCCTTTTATCTGTGAACCTGAATACTCCTAGCAGTGGTAAGGAGTTGCCCTGTCAACCTCAAGGCTCAAGATTTGGATTCACTAGTTGCTCTGCAGGAGGAAGACGGACGGGCAATCAATTCCTGCGCAATTTACTGCCTCTGAAAACGCAACGAAGGGTCAGCTACGGGTTGGTTCCAACTCAACAGTACTTAAAAATAATGAGTATAACTAGGAGCCTACAATTTAAATATTGAATCTTTAAATAAAAATTTAAGTGTAGGATCATGATTTTAGAGCTGTTCTGCTCAAATACAGAGACAGTAAGTCCTGAGTCAACATGGCAATTCAAAGAAGATAGCAATTCACACCACCACTATCACATTCTTTCAAGAATGGGTAGAGCTGACATCAGAATAGAGATGGAGCTCTAAACAGCAGGGTCCTGGTTTTATTAAAAATGAGTTTCCAGCAGAGTAGGAAGCAAGAACAGTGGTACCAGTGCATTTCAATGAAGAAGGTTTTTTTAGGGTAGGTGAGAGGAGAACTTACACACTCCTTTTGAAGTACTACCCTGCACTGAAATAAAGAAACCATATGGCTGGCTGGGCCACATTATCAGAGCAATAAACTTTCTTTAAAGATGAAAAATGGGATTTTTTTTTCTTCTTCTTCTTTCTTGGTCTATGTATCAAATTTTATTTTAAGTTGTGTACTGCTAATTCAGACTATGAAAACATTTTTGAAACACTTTTTATTAGCTATCTGCAGAAGAGGCTAGAAAGTAGTGTTACAAAGAATACCTATGTTCCCAGTGATTAATATCTATTTGAATCCACTACAGAGCATAGGAGTTTATAGTGTGTTACTGGAAAAGAATGGAGGATTTTTGCAATGAGGACAGTAGGAAAAGTTCAGAAAAACCAAAATATGATGATGGATAGGGCCCCGACCTATTCTTTGAGACTATTTCTGAACTTGGTGGACAAAGTAATTGAGGCAGAATCTGACAAGATTTTCAAATTTAACACAAGAAAAGTTTCTTTGGATTGAGAAAACAGAGTTAGCTGGTCCTAGAGTAGAAATGGAAGCACTGCCTAAGACCTCACATGAAACCATGAATTGCTCAGACATCTTAAACAATTGACACTTATAACCATTGAAATACGTTTGGTGTCTTCACTTGTGTTCTTATAGTGGGTACTGACAGCAATAAAGCCTCTCCAAGCAGCTATGTAGGCAGCAGATGTGAGCAAGTGAAAATTGAAATAGAAGAGACAGAACAAGAAGGCCATGGCATGATGAATTCATTTCATGGCTGCTTTGGGACCCAGGAGAGACTCTCTCTAAGGGAATCTTAAAAATAAACAGAGACACTTGGATGATGCTATTTGCAGGCAGTCAATCCAATGGGGATACATCTCATTACACTTTGGATATAAAAAGAACATTCTACCTTCCCTTATAGTTACAAGCTATAAGACTGAGACTATTTGGATTATTTATATGATACAACATAAACTCTTGACTGAGAATAAAGACAATATTCACAGAATGTTAGACATAAGCATAATTAGAGTGCTAGGGAGGACAAGTGAGACACCAAGAAACAATTTCCATTTGAAATGCTTTATGTAAAGGTAAAATTGATAGAGAGTATGAGATGATTACAAAGATAATGATTAGTAGAATTCATTGCTCCTGAAGTTAAAACTGAGAAAAATAAAATGAAAGAGTACTTGAAGTCCACTAATACAATTAATTTCATTGTTTATATACATGACAGTATTAATCTTTAATGAATAAAAGTATTACTAGTATGATAGGTATGAATTGAATATATATCTATCTATCTGTGTGTATATATTTCAATTTTGTATATAAGCATATAAGCATATATGCAATTATATATATATATATATACACACACACACACACACACACACACACACACAAAAGGAGGAGTGGCATCCACTTCCATAATAGCTTGTCTCTGGAAACCCTATGAACCTGGAGAGAGGATGAAAGGCATCCAAGCGTCGAGGACTCTCCTTCACTGGGTCGCTATAGGTAGCCTGCAACTCAACGGCACTTAACAACAACAACAACATACACAAAAAGATTAATTCTGAATTCATAGCATAAACATTAGACTTAAGAATCAAAACAATATACTTGGATTTAAGAATTAAAACAATGTACATGTCCAAAAAAACTAAAAAGATTTACCTTTTTATAATCATTTGACCTTAATAACCAAATTATTATTATTAGTTGACCCTGTTTTTGCTGCCTCTTTCTAAACATTTCAAGTAAAATAGTTCTATGCACTTTCTCAAAAAATTGTCATGGCTAACCCTTGGTTAGTATTAGTGGCAGGCCATATGTGATTTTTTAAAAAAATTGAAATAAGTTTGAGGAAAAGCAAGCAACATAGGAAGACTTGAGGCTTTGGAATACAGATCTCTACGATAGGTAGCAGTGAAAGAAGCTCATTCTTTGGGGATTCTCATGAATCTATTTTCCATAGTATACACACACACACACACACACACACACACAGAGAGAGAGAAAGAGAGAGAGAGAAATATCAGCACATGACCATGTCAGGAACCAGGAGGACATCTTCTATGCTAGAGACAGTGGTACTAGGACTCTCCAGGGCCCCATGTATCTCATAGGTCACTTCAGGAGAATCTTTTGGGTGACATCCAACAACCTAAAATGGCCCTTGGAAAGGCAGCAAGTAGTTTTCGAGAGCTTGTGCTTCCTGCCAGTGTGACTTGAGTTAAGTTTTGGCAATGTCGCCTGAGGGCTTAGGAAGCTCTAAGAAAAGCCTCTCTAGCACTTGCCAGCTTTGCTTACAAGGCACCAACAAGTACCTGGGTGTCAATCTACTATGAAATGGGGGACACTGGTTCATCCATCCCTCACTGGTTGTTAAATGGGACTTAATTTTTATTTCAGATTTATTGACTCTGAATTCTAGCCCCGAATTAAATTAAATACTGGCTATATTAATCAATTATTTAAAACAAGTATATATATATATTGTAGATATGTATATATATAACATTGACATATGTCTAAGATCTAAGGATTTTAAAAAAGTGAACTACTTCACAGGAGAAAGAAAGATGAATAATCTATTCCCACATGATTAGCTAGCTCTGAAAACCTATTAATCTGTTCCAGCTCGACAGTGCACTACAAAACAACAGCATGAATAAGGTGTAAAACAATTTATACTGTTTAATCAATAAAAGTCACAAAATAGGAAGTTGGTATAATCTATTTCACTGTTTTGCATCAGATCTGTTGTTATTGTTATGTGCAGTTGAGTGGCCTGAAACTCATAGAGACCCTATGTACAGCAGCTCTGAAGCCTGCCTTGTCCTAAGCAAGTCTCACTGATTCCAACACATCTACCCTTGTTGCCCTAGTTACTGTATTATCCATCTATCGAAAGTCTTCCTCTCCTGTGCTGTCCCTCCACCCTTCCAAGCATGATGTCTTTCTCCAAGGATTGTTCCCTTCTGGCCACATGCCAATGTATTTAAGATGGAGTTTCAAAATCCTAGCCTCCAACACTCTCTCCAAGGCAGACCTATTTGTTTTCTTGGCAGTCCATGGTATGTTCAAGACTCATCTCCAGCACCATAAATCCAAGGCACCAATTCTTCTTCCGTCATCTTTAGTCATTGTCCAGCTCTCTGATACATAGCAAGTAATTGCAAAGACCATAGCCTGGATCAGGTGTACCTTAGTCTCTACACTTACATTGTTGCTTCTCAGTAACCTGGAAAGGCCCTTGACAGCAGATGTACCTAATGCAATTCATCTTTTGATTTTCTGACTACTGATGCCAAGAGTGTTGATTGTGGAGCCAAGCAAGCTTTAAGTGTTAACCACCTCAATCTCTTCTCCATCTATGGTGCGTGGTGTTGACAATTGGCCCAGTGGTGAAAATCTTTGTCTTCCTGATGTTGAGCTTCAATCCATATTGAAGATTATAGTCCTTGGCCTTCTGCCCAGAGTGCTTCAAGTACACCTCAGTTTCAGCAAGCAAGTTTGTGTCACCTACATAACGTAGATTGTCGGTGAATCTCCAGTCCTGATGCCACATTTCTCCTCATAAAGCTCAGCCTCCCGAATTATCTGTTCTGCATATAGATTGAAAAGATATGGAGACAGAACGCATCTCTGATGTACTCTCTTCCTGAATTTGAACCATATAGTGTTTCTTTGCTCTGTTCTGAGGACTGCTTCTTAATCGAAATATAGGATTCACATAAGCACAATCAAGTGTTCTGGGATTCCCATTCTTCTCAGAATTAGCCAGTTTGTTGTGACCCACACAGTCAAATGCCTTTGCATAGTCAATGAAACACAGATATCCCTCTGGCATTCTTTGCTTTCTGCCAAGATACACCTAGTTTCATTAAAATGTGATGTGGTTTTTTGTATAAAATACATCCATTTCCATGTCTTTATTTTTACTTTTTTATCTTTTTTTAAAAGAACATTTAAATTTACAGAAGAATTTTAAGAACTGCCATACCTCTTGCACACAGACTTCCACTGAAGTCTCAATAATGGTCTTGATGAAAGGATCTAAGACAGGATCATACTGTAGTAACTATCTCTATTCAGTCCACTTCAATGTAGACCATGGGACTAGGCTGTTTTTTCCCAATCATTTGTCTTTCTCTAGGGATTTCCAATACTCGTAGTACAGCTGCTCTTCCTTCTAGATGGAAGGTGAGTAAACACTTCACACTACTTTCTTGTTTAAGCTCTGAACCCTATGTATCATCCAGCATCCTTCTTCATCCATACCTGTCTCCTGAGTATTGTCTGACAGATTTTGCATTGTATTATATTTTTCTAAATAGTTCTACTTTTAAAGATTAGATTTTTTTATGAAATTCTGAATCAAAGAATGCAGCCTTCTGTGTGGATTGCACCTCAATGTCAAGAAAACAAAGATTCTTACCACATGATAGGCAACATCATGATAGATTATTGTTAGAGTATATTTTACTCTGAAAAAATTAAAAATAGTGTTACAAAATCTATCACTAAGTACATTGCTTTGCATGATAGGATACTATCTATATGTATTTAAATACAACCTGTCAGTACAACGCTTATTTAAATATAGGTACCAATAGCTAACGCCAAAAATGAGGAAACTGAGGAAACGTATCATTTATTTTTAATCTGATATTGACCAAACATACAGTCAAGTTGCATTAGTACTATTTAGGGACCAGGATGCAAATGTTAGAAACAATGCAAAAGGAATGATTGCTGAAAATTGTAGACTTGAGGACAGAAATGTGGCTGGAGATCAAAGGACTGAATTTTGTACATACAGTGATTTCCCCATCACAAATATTTTCTTTAAGAAACACAGACTGTGCCAATACAGTCAGATTTCACCTGATGGACTGCATGGAAGTAAAATTGACAACATCTATGGAAAGAATCGCTGAAGAATATCAGCAGTCAAAACCAGGCCAGATACTGACTGTGGAACAGATCATCAATTATTCACGTGCAAGCTAAAATTAAAATTGAAGAATATTAAAACAAGTTCACAAGAGGGAAACTATGACCCTGGGTGTATTACACTTGAATTTAAGAATCATTTCACAAATGGGTTTGAGTTATTGAACACTAGTGATCAAAGATCAGTAGATTGTGAAATGACATCAGAGAAATCAAAGAAAATGACATCAGAGAAGGTTATTACAAATATAGAGGAGGAATAAAATATTAAATATAATGTAGAAGTTGTTGTTATGTGTCTTCAAGTAGACTACAATTCATAGCACTCAACAGTCCTAAACTCTGTCCTATTCTGAGCCGTCTCACTGTCTCTGACATACCTAGCCTTATTACCTCAGTGACTCTGTCAATCCATCTTGTCCCATGTCTTCCTCTCCTGTATTGTACCTCCACCTTTTCAAGCATGATATCCTTCCCTAAACATCAGTATCTCCTAGCAACATTCCCAAAGTATGTGAGATGGAGCTTCAAAATTCTTGCCTGCAAGAAGCAACTTGGTTTCACCCTCTCTAGGACTGACTGTTCTCTTGGCAGTCCATGGTATGTTCAGTACTTTTCTCCAGTACCACAACTCAAAGACATCAATTCCTCTTTTGTTGTCTTCAGTCATTGTCCAGCTCTCTGATGCTACCAAGTAATTGTGAAGAACGTTACCTAGATCAGACACACTTTTATCTCTAGACTGACATTGTTGCTTTGCAGCAGTCTGGAGAGCTCCTTAACAGCAGATTTTCCTAGTGCAATTCGTATTTTGATCTCTTGACTGCTAATGACAAGAGTATTGATTGTGAAACCAAGAGTATTGATTGTTGTTATTTCAACACTGAGAGACATAATAGAAAAAATCTTGAATGATGCAGGATGCATAAAAAATGGAGTGAATACATGGAATCACTGTAGAAAAAACTTAGCACTGAAATACTTCAGGATAACACATGATAAAGAGTCAATAGAGATGAGGCTAGAAATTCAAACTACATTTATGGTATTGGCAAAAATTTATAAGGCCCTAGGATTTGGTAAGATACAAATTAACACATTTCAACTAATAGATATAGCCCTGGACATACACATAGTTTATGCCAGGATATTTAGAAGATCGTTACCTTGCCAATTGACTGAAAAATATCTATATTTATTCTGATTTCAAGGAAAAATCCAACCGAATGTGGAAACTATAAGAAAAAATCTTTAATATCACATGCAAACAAAATATTGCAGAAAATATCCAAAACCAGCCAGAAGTTCAACCTGGGTTTGGAAGAGGCCATGACACCATGGATATTACTTTAGATATCAGATGGACCTTAGCTGAAAACAGAATATCAGAAGAATTTCTATGTTTTCTTGACAATGCAAAGGAATTTGAATGTGTGGATCATAACAAACTATGACTAACATTATGAAGAGTAGGGATTGCAGAACTCTTTTTTTTATCATTCATATACATCATGCTTTATTCATGTACATTGTGTTTCATATAACTCATTCACATTGTGTTTCAATCATGTACATTGTATTTATACATAATTCATACACATTGTATTTCATGTCATTAATTACTATTGATCTATTCTTTTTAAATGTAATTTATTATGTCGAAGAATAGAAATATCCAAACATCATAATCCTATTCCTTATTCTGATTTTCTCTTTGCCGAATCCCAGTCCTCTCTAGAGTCACAATTGTATATTCTGTGTGATAACCAAATCCCAGTGTTCTCTCTTTAATGTTTTTCATAACACAGTTAGTTAGTTGTGCATATTAGAAAGGATAAAAACAATACTGAATTGCATGCATTGCTTCCTAGTTAATACTTAAAGATAGAGAATGAATGTACTTAACTCTAATGCTCACAAAACTCATAGGCCATAAAATTTATTTAGTTACTTATTCTCTGAGAACCATCTCTAACAGGTGGACAAAAATGTAGAGTGTCTAAGTGCTCCCCGCCAAGTTAGTGGAGTCTATCTTAAATAAACCTTTAAACTTGAACATGCAAATTCAGAAAGTTAATAAAGAAAAAAACACTATGATATAACTAGATACATTCTTTTAGAGGCTTGAGAGTACATCAGGTTGTCAATGACTTTGATTTTCTAGCCCTCATGATATTATTGAATAGCTTGTTTATATGCTTATAATCAATTTTACAATTTCTTTTTAACCATTGTCTGTGCCTGGTTTAGTTAAATGGACTAAGATAAGCAGTAAGTTAATCTACTGAGTTATTGAGTTTAATAGTTACATAAAATATTGCTGAAGTTTAAATGAAGAACCAGAAAAATACATGCGCTGACGTTTGAGTTACTGGACTCAAAAGAACTGGACTATAAAAGAAAAAGAAGATAGATAATTCACATAAAGCATAAGCTGCCTCTATTAACTAGTCCATGTGGACAATAACCGTAGAATTCTTAGAGTTGCTTCTTGTCTTCTAGTACTAGTTGAATTTTCCTAGATTACATAGCATTTATTGTACTTACATATAAAGAATTGCTTTCTGGACCATTCTAGGTCCTGAGGACCCAATACTCAATATGACTCATTAAAATAGGAAAAAGAGGGAGAAAATAATTATTATAGTTAGACAACTCAAGCCAATGACTCTCATTGGGGGGTTCATTTTAGACAAAAGACTACAGTCTTTAATTTGGATTACACCTTCATTATCAACAAAACAACAATCCTCAAAACCAGTCCAATAGACAACACTACGGATTGCAGAACTCTTAATTATGCTTATTCTAAATCTATTTTTAGACCAAAAAGCTGTTCTTTCAAACAGAGCAAAGGTACACTCTATGGTTTAAAATAAAGAAAAAATATGTGTCAGGGCTGCATCCTTTCTCCATACATATTCAGTCTGTACAGTGAACAAATCATTCACAAATTTGGACTTTATGAAGAAGAATAGGTGATAGAGATTGAGAAGATTCATTCAATTTGTGTTATATAGATGACACACATTGCTTGATGAAAGTGAAGAAGACTTGAGCTGCTTGTTAGAGAAAATCAAGGACTTCAGCCTTCAATATGGATTACGTCCCAAGACCAGTAAAACAAAAATTATCACCACTGGGCCAATAGACAGCATCATGATAGATGGGAATAAGATTGAAATTTTCAATGATTTAATCTTTTTGTATCCATAATCAACATCCTAAGTACCAGCAGTCAGGAAATCAGGAGACACCTATCAATAGGAAAATCTGCTTTCAGGGGCCTCTCCAAAATTCTGAAGAGTAAAGGTGTTACTTTAAAGACTAAGATGCACCTGTCTCAAGCAATGAGTTTTCCAGTAACCTGCTATGCATCTGAGTGTTAGATAATGAATAAGCATGACAGAAGAAGAATCAATGCCTCTATGTTGTGATGTTAAAAAAGAGTACTGAATATCCCATGGACTGCTAAAAAGAAAGTATAACCAGTGTGTTCACTAGAGGCAAATGTGGCAAAGCTTTTTTTTTTTTTCCCACATACTTTGGGCATGTTCCTGTAAAAGGTTATTCCTTGGAAAGGAACATTGTTTGAGAATATGGAGAGTCAGTGACAGTGGCAATGGGTTCAAGTGTGTCATGGATGTTAAGGTTAGCACAGGATAGGACAGGATTCAGATCTATTCATAGGGTCACTATGAGTCACACTCAATTCAATAGCCCTTAATAACAATAACTGAAAAGATGGGATCTTTGAAATCCATTAGATTTCCCTTTCAAGTTTCCTAAAAAAAGTAGTGTAACTGTCAAATTTTGTTACAACACTAAATTGTTATGATTAGTTGTTTTTTTAAATATCACTTTTACCATACATCATGGTTGTAATGGATGTTCATTGGGCCTCCCATGAGAAATGAATGCTAAGAATTAGAAGAGTAATGGCTGAATGATGGTCCAAATTTAGGTGAGATACATATTCCCTCTTTGCATGTATAGTTCCTGAGCTTTTCTCAATGCATGAAGAGTTCTTCATATATGGGGAAAGAAAACATTATTGTAGGAAGTTTACTTTTTTCATTAAGCCATTTAGGACTCTCAATTAATTTAAATTATCAAATATAAAAGGGGCAAAATCTACTAGATTTATAGGATATAAATGAATATGCAGATTTATATTGGTATGCTTACCAGTAAACAAATATATGAGTATGTATAGGTAGATAGATTGATAAATACACTTTTCACTGAGAATTAGTTTCCCTAACAGTCTGTATCACTCAGATATCTTCTCAGAGACCATAGATCATTCATTTGGGATTTATATTTAGTGGTATTTAGTGATAATTTCTACTGTTACAGGGTTTTCAGGAATGTGGTAGTTATAGTGGTGGTAGAGCCCAGATTGGAAGTCAGTCAAAATGAGGAAAAATAATGGCAAATATCTTTTAATAATTGGAATATGGAATGACAAGAAATTGGAAGGACAGCTGTTTGGCCAATGGATTGGAAGAAATCCATATTTATTTCTATTCCCAAGAAAAGTGACCCAACAGAATGTGAAAACTATCTTACAGTATCATTAATATCACATGCAAACAAAGTCCTGCTGAAGATCATTCAAAAATGGCTATAACAGTACATAGATTAAGCATTTCCAGAAGTTCAAGTAATATTTAGAAGAGTCCATGGCACCAGGGGTGTCATTGCTAATATCAGATAGATCCAGGCTGAAAGTAAAGAATAACAGAAGAATGCCCATTTATTCTTTATTGACTATGCAAAGACTTTTGACTGTGTGGATCTAACAAGTATATCTAATATTGGGGAAAAAACATGGGAATCTCAGAGCACTTAACCATGCTCATGAGAAACCTAGACCTAGACCAAGGGGATATTCTGTGGATAGAGCAAGGGAACTCTATGTGTTTTAAAATTAAGAAGGTAGTGTGTGAGAGCTGTATTCTCTCTCAATACATATTCAATCTGTATGCTGAGAAAATTATTCAAGAAGCTGGACTCTATAAAGAGGAGGGAACATGACATTAGGATTGGAGAGAGACTCATGAATAACTTGCCTTATACAAATGACATAACCTTGCTTGCTGAAAGTGAGAAAGACTTGAAACATATTTGTTGCAGAAGATCAAAGAATACAGCCTTCAATACGGAGTGCATCTCAATGTCAAGAAAACAAAGATTCTTACCATTGGACCGATAGGCAACATCATGATGTTGTTGTTGATTGCCTTTGAGTCGAGTATGACTCATAGCTATCCCATGAATGAAAGGCCTGAGGCTCCTCTACAACCACTGACATTTATCAAAGTTCATCATGATGGAAAAAAGATTGGAACTATCAAAAACTTCATCTTATGTAGGTCTACAATTAACACCCTTAGTACCAGCAGTCCGGAAATCAGGAGATGTATTACACTGAAAAAGTCTGCAGTTGGGACTTCTCCAAATTATTGAGGAGTAATATCAGTTTGAGGACTAAGGTACATCTGATTCAGGCCATAATCTCTCTGATCATTTGCTATCCATCTGAGAGCTGGACAATGAATAAGGATTACAGAAGAAGAATTGATTCCTTTGAGCTGTGGTGTTGAAGAAGAGTACTGAACATGGGCAGCTGAAATAAAACAAAAAACAAATATGTCTGGTAGAAGGCTCTTTGGAGGCCGAGATGATCAGGTTTTACCTCATATACTCAGGGCATGTTGCTATGAATGGGTATTCCTTGGAGAGAGACATGATAGTCAGAAAGGTAGAGGGGTCAGTGAATGAGAGAAAGACCCTAGACCAGGTGGATTGACACAATGGCTCTACAATGGGCTGTAATGTTTTAGGAATTGTGAGAATTGCACAGGATAGAACAGGGTTCAGATCCTTTGTCCGTAGGGCTGATATGGGCCCTAGACAACTCAATGGCACCTAACAATAACAACAGTGATAATCTGATTATCACTGATTAACACAAGGAGTGGGTTTTCTCATGAAAGCAAAAGTACAGAAAGATGAAATACAGAATTCGTGTAACTGTTCAAGAAAGTATTCAGGCTCTGGAGTCCATTCTTATGATCCCAAAATGGTTACCTCACCGCCAAGACATCTGTTTTCTAGGCAGAGATAGAATGGGAGGATAAAAGAGCAAAGCTAAACAGTCAAAGAGGCAAGCAGCCCTCGCCTTTTAAAAGTGCTTCCTCTGTAACCTTTTCTCTACACACAAATTCTAGGTGTATTCCAAGGGTCAGAATTTTGGCACATTTTTACAGGTGTTGTCAAAGGAGCCATTCATTAAATACACCATTATGTTGAGTCCTATATTTTAAAATTGGAGGATTATTATTACAGGAGCAGCTACAAATACCGGTGCTACAATCTTTTAGATATCTTTACATTTCAATTACCGTGGTCAGATTTAATATTATTGGTTAAAGATAAATTGACGTGCTGTTTTCTAGGTACACTTAAGACTACCATTCAAAACTCAAAATTCACAGCCCTCTATTGATTCTGACTATAATAGCCCTTTATATGGTTTCTAAGGCTGTAAATAGTAATGAGAAGAAACTTTATGTTTCACCCTCAGAGTTGCTGGTGAATTCAAACTCTCAGAGATGCACAACCTTTGTGTTAACAGCCACAACTCACTATGGACTATAGTTATAAATTTTATTCTCAGTGTCAGACAACTGGATTGTGTGGTTAACTCTATCTCTTACCCCACTGTTGTTCTTGTTGTGTGCCGTAACTGACTCATAGCTGACTCTTCAGCAGGTTCTTAGAGGCAGTAAATCACACCAGAGGAGACTGCCCATCCTTTTCCTGTTAGTGAAAACTAATCCCATTAGTGAAAAAAGTTGACTAAAGTTCTTTGCTGGCAAGTTTAGGGAATATGCAACCAAACAGTAAAATTTAAGAAATTAAACTAACACATACAATAATAATTTGTGATGTGATGTGATGTGAAAGTACATTAAGACAAAAGTCTAGTCTCAAAAAGTCATCAACAATGTCCACAGAAAAATTCATTCAGGATTAAGGTTGTACATGTTTCTTAAAAGGCACTGAAAAAAAAAAAAAAGATAAAGCCATTGTGTTTTGAACTGTTTATGAAGAGGGAACTCTGGTTTCTAGAGTCTGAGGGGCAACACCCAGTGGAAGCCATCCACCAATAAGTCAGGAACCTAAGTAATAGAGCCACAGCAAACAAATTCTGCTAAAAGCATGAGTGAGCTTGGAAGCCTAATCTCCCCCAGGGAAATCTCTAGATAAGGGCACAGACCAGTCAACACTTTGATTACAGCCTTCTGAAACTGCATGCAAAAGGTTCAACTAAACAGTCCCTGGACTCCTGATGTGCAGAAGGAAATGTACTGTTTGTTGTTTTAAGCCAGTAGGTTCACAGTTATTTGTTACTTTACACTAGAAAACTAAAATTCATTGACTCAGAAGAAAGCAAAAAAGTTATACAAGAAAATAAATATATAGTCTACTGTCAGCAAACAATACTTATTATAGTCATAGTTAAGAAAATTCTGGCTGATGACTATAAAGATTCTGAATTCAGGATAAGGGAAAAATACATATGCCAGGGGAAAAAAAGTTTATACAAGAACTAGCTTGTCATTGTTTTTTAATAGTAATAACAAAAACTGCCTTTGCATGGTAATACATCAAGATCCCATTATATCACAAATGTTCAGCTGCGTCTCATTTTTTTGAGAAGTCATTTGTTTCCTTCTTTCTTGTGTTCTCACACATCTCCCTTTCTCTCAAGCCATTTTAGTCCTTTTTAACTTTTCAACTCCGACAACTGCCCTGATCCCTCTCATCTTCCTTACTAAAAATAGTTGTGCATGAACCTGCTGTGTGAAACCCTGTAAAGAGGACTAATCTCCCACATGGAAAGGAAAAGATTTAGACTACAGGTAACACTAACTTTCCTAGTTGTCCAAATGAGAAATCAAACAGCTACTATTTACTACTGGATCAAGCAGTGGTTTTGCCCAGAGGTGGTGACCTTCAAAATTCAGCTTTGGGAAGTTCAACATGGTGGGAAGCTGAGGAGACTCTCCCCATAGCACCATTCACATGTGATGCAATTCTCAGGGGTACCACAGGAGGCGGGGCAGGGTCTAGAGAGCTGAAATCAAAGCAAAATGTAAAGACATAGTGCATAAAAATATGTTCTATGAGGTTTTTTTATTTAAAATCTTTTGAGTGGTTAAGTATATTATACAAAATCTGAACACAATTTGGGTATTTTTAAATTTTTTAAAAAAATATGTTGAGAATGTATAAAACAAGATATTAAGTAAACATAAAAGTTCTAGGATTATCACTTTGCTTTAGTTATATAATCAATACCTGTTAGGAAGCCAATAGAGGCTTGCTAAAATTTTAGTAAAAGTAGCATTAGAAACACATTTGTTAATGGAAGCAAATATCAGGTTATGATACGTAGTCTGCTGTATATTTCTCTCCTTCCTTGTAATTTAGAGGTTCAAAACTCATTAGAGGGTCAGCTGTGAGTTAGTTCCAACTCAACAGCAATAAATTTAGAGACAGCGTTATAGAAATTCACTGAAATTTACAAATGAAATTTGAAGTAAAGGATATTTGGTAAAGAACATATTTCACAGGATTAAGGGAAGTATGAATAAATGGTTGGAATGTCCACGTAAATATTCTAGTGGAAGGTAATCTTGAGTTTCTTTGAAATACCAAGAAAAGATGCTGTCAGGGAACAAAATTAACTCATGTGTATTTAGTAAAGGGTCAGTACTTTCTGTTTGATCTTCAAATTTACCTTCACTTTTTCAGAGATGAATGTCTCTTTACAGTACTAACATGAAACTTACATCTCTCACTTTTCTTGAAAAGAAAAAGGAAAAAAACCCCAAAGTTTTCTAACCCTTTTCTAGTAATTGGGCTGTAAATCAAAGGTCTGAGGTGAAATCCCAGCACTCCATACCAACTTGGTGACTGTAAGTAAACAGCATGACCTTTAAACCTTTGCTTCTCTAAGAAATGAGGATAGTAACTCCTGGGAAAACAGGTTATCTTATTTAATTTCACAGCAACCCCAGCCAGGACAGGCTTTGAAAAGAACAGAACAACTAAAATTTGAAAAATTAGTCTTGAGTGATTACTCTTTGAAATGGCAAATCTCCGTGTAACTTTAGGAGAAAAAAAAGAGTTTCCCAAGTATATTACCCTTGATTAGGGTCAATACTCCTGATTAGAATGTATTACATTTTTTAAAGTTCTACTTGAAAAATAACACATCCCAAGAGTAAATTATTCTGACAGGCTGTCTCTAGCCCTGCTGGATATATAAATATAAAAATAAAGAGACTACTTTTTATATGCAATGAACAAGAGAATGCATAAGTAAATGAGCATGGGATTATCTTCCCTGTCTAATATTGTATTATTCTGAGTCTCATATTATTCTTTGCCTTCCTGGATGCTCCCTGGTAGCCTCACTTCCCAATATTGCCTTTGAGGATCAAGACAGGAAATAGCTGAAGATTCTTTTGGCTTAAAGGGAGGAAACTCTTCTTCCACCTTCCACGCCAAAATGGAACTCCAATTGACTGATCTCGTCTCTCTTAACCAATGTACCTTAGTAAAGCTTCCTCCTTCCACTTTGAGGACTATTTCTAGAGGGTAAGATCTTTGCCACCCCTGTCTTGATATTGAAAGAAGAGGTTGAATGGGGGTTTTTTAAGTTATTTTAAGGGAAGGTCATCCCAAGCTCCAAATCCCATTTTAGGGGCATCTCTGAAATTACCAGTACAATTACCATTTCCCTCCCATCCAGACTATTCTTGTCTCCAGTGTCCCCAGTTAAGTTCCCCACGTTGGAGACTTTCTCAGTAAACTGTTCTCAACTGCCTTTGTCCTGGGAACTGAGGGGAGAAAGAGAAGACAGGAACTGGGGAACACCATAGGAGATAACAACGGCATCATGAATTACATGAAGTGCTGACCAAAAAGCCAGTGTTTAGAATTTAGCAATTGCTGCATGGCAGAAGGGTGGGTAGTTGCCTCCAGTAAGGATCTACAGCCTCAGAAACCCTATGGAGGGTCACAGTGAACTAGAACCAACTTGACAATGGTGAGTAGTGGAAAGGTTGAATGATTTTGTGCTGATTTCCTTTACAACTAAAGCACATAAATAAATTCATAAATTGATTTCCAAAAAAGTCATACATGGAAGTACTTGTCTTTAGAATATATGAGATTCCACTTGCTAAATCTACAGAAACATGTTTAAATTAAAAAAGAAACATAAAAATTGAGCCATAACACATAGCAGACGGATATTTTTATTAATATTTTTACCATTCATATACATTGTGTCTTATGCATGTTCATTGTTTCATACAGTCTATTTCATTTATTTACATTCCATTTCATTAATTTATATTGTGGGGGGTTTTCCTCCCTTACATTCATCCTACCAAGAATGACTTATGTGAATGTATGTAAGTCAGCTACTTTATGTCTCCTTTTGATCAATTGTTGATTTGCCCATCCCTATCAAACCAGTGCTCTGAGGAAACAAGCACGTACCTTTTGCTGAAGGATCGATCCTCTGTTCAACTTGGGAACTTTGAGAATCTGCATCCATAAGCATCAGGTTGCAGCAATCAAGCTGATTTCACAGCAGGGCTCCTCTTTTCTGCATCTAGTTGTGTTCCGGTCAACTCATCACCAGCCATCTCTGGGTAGGTTTAAAGAAGCATCAGCTGCAAGCTCAGGGCTCCCTGAATTTCCCCTGCATCCCAGACCGCTTGGTCTCTTTACTCAGTCCTAGGAATATATCATTTTAAAATAACACTATATTTAGATTTCTAAATGTACATTGTTTTTAATTTATTCTCTTTTCCTTTGTTGCTCTGTACCTTGAGTCAGAACTGACCAAAAACTGACCTGCTAGTGGGATTTCAGAGGTAGTAGATTGCACAGGAGGAGATTGCCCATTCTTGTTTCTCAGACCAGCTGGTAGATTCAAACCACATGCCTTTGGAATTGTAGCATAATTTCTTACCACTAGACCACCAAGAAAATCCATAAATGAATTTTGGAAACTATACTAACGATTTGAGTATGGCTAATGAGATCATTGTGATTTTTTTAAGTTGCATCCCTTTTTTTCCTGTAATTATGGTCTCTTAAGCACTAAATTTTAAATATTGTTAACATTATTTGTTAATAATAATTCCGAGTAGACACTGATTTTAGAATTAAGGCAACCAGTTTACTTAATAGTTTGGTTTTGGGTTTTGTGAGGTTGGGTTTTTTTTATTAAATGCAAAAATCCTTTGAAATTTGATGCAATTTAGCTATTCAAGTTGGAGCTGTTATTTGCATGCCGTTGAGTCAGAATTGACCCACAACTAACACTCCAGTGTATTTTTCAGAGACAGTTAATTGTATGGGAGGAGATTGCCTATCCTTTTCCTAGGGAGCAGCTGGTATATTTGAACCATCTGCCTTTGAGATTGCAGTACACCTTCTTAGCACTAAGCCACCAGAGCTTAAGACAGGGGGTAGATGGTAGGAGGTATCTACTCTAGAAGTATATTAGTCAGGTATAAAATAAGCAAGGACTATGCTGTTGTTTTTATGTTCCATCAAATTTCTTGTGACTCATAGTGACGCTATACTCTGAATTCTGCCTTATCCTGAGTCAATCTCATTGCTTCTTACACACCTGCCTCCATTATCCCAGTCATTGTGTCAATTCTGTTTAACCAAGATCTTCCTCTCCTGCATTATCCCTCCACCCTTCCAAGCATAATGTGCTTCTCCAAGTACTGGTCCCTCCTGGTGAAACATGCCCAGAATATGTGAGACTGAGCTTTAAAATCCTTGACTCCAGGGAGAAAGTTTGTTTCTCCCTCTCTAAAACAGATCTGTGTGGTTTTTTGGGTTTTTTTTTTCTTGGTATGTTCGATACTCTTCTCCAGTACCACAACTCAAAGGCATCAGTTCTTCTGTCATCCTTCAATGTCCAGATCTCTGAAGCATAGCAAGTAATTTTAAGTAGTATCATGGCCTGGAGTAGGGGCTTCTTAGTCTCTAGACTGACATCTTTGCACTTCAGCTCTGTGGAGCAGTCCTTGAGGGCAGACATTCCTAGTCCATTTCATCTTTTGATTTCCTGGATGCTGGTTCTAGATTGTGAACCTGAACAAACTGAAATTATTGACAATATCAATCTCGTCTCCATCTATCATAGTGATGACAGTGGGCCCAGTGGTAAAAAAATACTTGTTTTCTTGATGTTGAGCTTCAATACATACTGAAAAGTGAAGTCCTTGACTTTCTGCGGAAAATGCCGTAGGTCTTCCTCAGTTTCAGCAAGATTGTGTCATCTGCGTAATGTAAGGTGCTGGTGAGTCCAATTATTATGTCACATTCAGCTTCTTGAATGATATGTTTCACATATAGATTGAAAAGATATGGAGACAGGGTACATCTGTGATACACTCTTTTCTTGATTTTGAACCTTGCAGTGTTTCCTTGCTCTGTTATGACTACTGCTTCCTGGTCCAAGCATAGGTTTTGTGTGAGGATGATCTGGTGTTCTGAGATTCCCATTCGTCTCAAGATTAGCCACAATTTGTTGTGATCTATACAGTCTAATGCCTTTGAGTAGTCAACAAAACACAGTAAGGCCATGTGGGGATGGCCATATCTGACCTATACTAACTCCACAAGAGAACTGTGCCCTTCAACAGCACAACACAAAACAAATTACCATGAGGTCAGACATGTTCCATGCTCCTGCATCTCTTTCTACTAATTCCTACTGTCCTACTGGGCATGAAATTCATTGCAATAGCTCATGGACTACACAGAATCATACTCAAAATTATGGAGCTTATTTGGGAAGTTAACAGGATACCATTTCAATTGGCAAAAGGATACAATATTTCAGTCAGGACAGCTTCTGAAGTGGGTCCTTTAGCCTCCCAACTTTAGACTACTGCTGCAAAGTTCTCCTTGTTGCTGCTGTGTACCATCTAGTCAGGACCAATCCATAGCTGACACTCCAGCAGGTTTTCAGAGGCAGTAAATTGCTCAGAGTGCCCATTCTTAGTCCATGGAGCAGTTAGTGGATTCAAACTAGGTGCCTTTGCGATTGCAGCACAATTTCTTAGCCATAGGCCATCAAAGCTCTTAGTTCCCCCAAATATGTCATTTCTCCACCCTTTACCCTCCAGTCCTCCAACAATCTTGGGTTAAGGCTCCTAGCTCTGGTTCCCTGGGGTAGCAATCCCCGGGTCAGCTTTGTCTCGTATACAGTCTCTAGTTTTCTGCATCAGCTTGTGCTGCTTCCTAGTAGATCTGGCTCACACAAGAGTTTCTAGTGCCCACTGCATTCTCTGATTCTTTGCTGGTGGTGAGATTCTAACAATCTGCTCAAATGTGAGACTTTTGTGCCTAGTCTAGTCTTAGTTTGAGACTAGCCAATCCCATTGTAGATAGGCTACATTCATATTCTGCTAAGATTAGTATCAGACTGGTTATAAAAAGGGGGAACTCAACAGTTTTTCAAATGTTTGATCTGCTGTACCACTCTAAGATTTCTGACAACAACTATTCCTCCTTCATTCGATTTCCCTACTCTTTTATATTCCTTAGATTTAGTGGTTCACTGGAAGGTCTCACAGAGACTCAAACTCATCAGGCAAATTATTCAAGTGACTTTGAGTGATACAAGTCAGTGTTGTAGAGATCGATGTGCAATGGACCAAGCACAGATATTTGCTATGTCCCAGGAAAGCAAACATCTTAAAAAAAAAGTTAGCATTGCACTCTCATAAACTTATATAGGCTTCTAGTTTGTTGTTGTTGTTGTTAGGTGCCATTGAGTTAAGTATGACTCATTGTGACCCTATGAACAAAAGATCTTATACTAGTCCTTTCTTGCACCACCCTCACACTTCCTGACACACAAGAGTCCACTGCAGCAGTCACCATGTCAGTCCACTTGGTTGAGGGTCTTCCTCTCCTTTTCTGACGCTCCACCCTTCCAAACATCATGTCCCTCTCCAATGAATAACACTAGCAATATGTCCAAAGTATGTAGGCAAAACCTCATCATTCTTGCCTCCAAAGAGCACTCCATCTGCACCCTCTCCAAGACATGTCTATTTATTCTCTTGGCTGTCCAGAGGATGTTCAGAACACTGTTTTCTGCTCTAGCCCAACAGTTCAAAGACTTCAATTCTTTTTCTCTCATCCTTATTCATTGTCCAGCTCTTAGATTCAAAGCTACTAATCAAAAAGATTATGGCCCGAATAAAACACAGCTTAGTCCTCAAATTGACACCACTTCTCCTCAATAATTTGGAAGGGTCGCTAACTGCAATTAGGCTTCTAGTAGGGAGGGCTTATATCCCATTCAAATCTTTTCTCCTTAATACAATAAATTCTATGTCATAAAATAAACAGTTAAACAATGGCTAGAGAAGACCTTTTGAACAATAGGCTTTAGACACCACATAGGTTAACACACCCTATTTGCATATTCCTGTCCATCTACATAGCAAAGTCTATGGCCAGGTAATCCATTTTGAACAATATTGTCAGTAGCGTTATTTGTTGATAATAATTCCTGATAAACCCTTATCCTAGAATTAAATCAACCATTTTACTTAAGAGCTTTTATATTAAATGCCAACATTCCTTGGAAGTTGATGTATAATAACTATAACACATTGTGGCTGGGGATGTCTATTCAAGCAGTATATTAGTGAAGAAACTTTCAAATTTAAATTACAGAATACCACCTCAAACTAGTCTAAAGATGAGGGGCAGGGAAAGTAAGGAAAGAAATTATAATCTTTCCTTGCTGGCTTTCTGGAAAGAACAATAGAATAAATATTGAATAGATTTCACTCATCCTCTCTCTCTGTCTCTCCCATCTCTCCTCTTATGGTGTTATTTTTCCATCCCTCTCTCTACGTCTCCTTCTTTTGCTCTTTATCTGTATTTTTCTGTTTGTGTTAACTATATATAGACAGTCTATAGTTGAGTTCATTGTCATAAATTCTGAATTAGCTACCTTAGGGATGGAAGGTAGGATCTATTTCCCAGGATCTCTACATAAAAGCCTCGTAAAGTACTTTAACTGACCTAATTTGAATGCTATGCCCATGTCTAGGTCAAAACTATTGGAATTTGTGGAAAAAAATTTGTGTGGCCTAGGGTTTTGTCTTAGTTATATATAACCTAAGTCAACTCATTGTCATTGGTCGATTTGAACCTTCAAAAGGATGCAAACTTTGGATTAGTAGCTCAACTCCTTACAGACTATGCAACTACAGTTCCATTTAAATAACTCAAAAATCAATATTGTCACATCATTTCTGACTCATAGATGACCTTCTAGAGAGTTTCAAATGTTGTAAACTGCACAGGAGGAGATTATCTATCTTTCTTACTGGGGCAATTAAACATTCAGAGAAATGTCACCTTTGGATAAGCAGCACAACTCCCCAAACACTAGTCCACCAGAAATCCATGTATAAGGTGTGAGCTTCCTCAGATCCTAATGCCACATTCTTCTTCATAAACTCCAGCTTCTCAAATTATTTGTTCAACATCCAAATTGATAGGTATGAAGAAAGGATACAACCATGATGTAGATCTTTCTTTCTTTTAAACCATGCATTCTTCTTTTGTGCTATTTGGAAAATAGTTTCTTTGTCCAAGTGTAGATTTTACTTGAGCACAATTATGTGTTCTGGCATTCCTATTCTTCTCAATGTTAGTCACAATTAGTTATGATCCATGCAATCAAATGTCTTTGGGTTTATGTGTGTATATGTGAGTGTACCTTGTTAGTTATTGTTATATACCATCAAGTCAGAACCGACTTATAGCTGACCCTCAAGCAGGTTTTCAGAGCCGGTAAACTTCTCAGAAGGATATTTCACATGTTTCTCCTGAGGAGCAGCTGGTGGATTCATACTATATGCTATTTGGATGGCAGTACAATTCTTTACCACTAATCCACCAGAGTACTCTCTCAGTAGTTAGATTGACAGATCAATAGATAGATCGATACATCAATAGATACATAAAGAGAGAGAGATAAACATATATACACACACTATATACATAAATCTATCTAAATATAGATAGATATAGACATATACATACACACATATAATCATGTATGTTGTTGTTGTTAAGTGCCGTGGAGTCGCAGGCGACTCATAGCGACCCTATGAAGGAGAGTCCTTGTCGCTTGGGTGCCTTTCTTCCTCTCTCCAGGTTCATAGGGTTTCTGGAGGCAAGCTATTATGGAAGTGGATGCCACTCCTCCTTCCAAATAATCATATATAGTTACCATTATTTAGATTTTCAAATATTAGTACATTGTGTTGAAAATTCTCTTAGTTTAATGGAATTTTTTAAAATGCTTATTTATTTCTGAGAGGAAAGCTATGCTCTCAAATGAAATAAAAAATTAAAAAGTTGCCATTCGGTTCATAATTCCTTTTCTAAGTTCTTTTTACCACCATAGGATGTTCTTAGATGGGTGGGAATTTGGCTAAATTAATTTATCAACATCCTTTACCCCATATAGAAAAATTAAAACTCAACTCTCCGATACTTAAATTTTTTACAAAGCTTTCACCTTCTTTAGAGTAATCCTTTTCAAGTTGAGTTCTCTAGAAAACACTCTGAACAAATAAAAATTTTATTGTAGCAGGCTTCTTTTACTCTGTGAAAAATAATCCTTGCGTGGAACTAACGTTAAGTTTGCAGTTACTACCTGAAAGGTTCAGCTTCATTTTTGTCACCAAGTCCACATTTTCCAACTTTCAGTCCTTCTTCTTTCTTTCTGCTCACCAATTATTCTTAACGTATCTTGGTGGCATATTTGATCTATATCAGACCACAAAAGTTGTAAAAGTTTTGTTGTTGCTGCTGTTATTTGTTCATTTTTGATGTTAATATTTGGTCTTAGAGAGTGTGCAGCCAAAGTGCTCTTTGGAGGCAAGAACAAGACTTCACCTCACATACTTTGGGTGTTTTCCAGGAGAGGCTATTCCTTGGAGAGAGACACAATAACTAGGAAGAGCGGAGGATCAGCAAAGAAGAGGAAGATCCTCAACCAGGTGGACTGACACAGTGGCTGCCACAATGGACTCTTGGGTGTCAGGAAGTTGAGGATGACACAAGATAGAACAGGGTTCAGATCTTTTCTTCATAGATTGCTATGAATCATACTTGAGTTAACAGAATCTAACAATAACAACAACAAACATTGTGATACAATGAATTAATATGACCCTTCCATCAATAACTTCCCATTTGGAGATGAAGTATTTATTGTATTAAGGATATAGGATTAGGGTGGAATAGAAACTGTAATCTTTGAGATGTCTATATAAGCCCATGGAAGCTTAATGCTTATACTTTCTTTGGGACACACTCTCCTGGGACACAGCATCTCGCTGTGTTACAATTGACAGTCTAGGCTCCTCACCCCTTGCTTACCAGTCTCTGAGACAACAGGGTGCATCACCCAAAGTCATGTGAGTCATTTCCTTGACTGATTTTTCATTTCTGTGAGACCTCCTAGTGAACCACAGAACCTAAGAGACATGGAAGAGTGGGGAAACAGAATGAAGGAGGAACAGTTGTTATAGGAAATGATGGAGTGGTACATTACAGCAGATCAAACATTTGGGACATTGCTGACCCTACCTTTTAGACACTAGTCTGATATTGACCTTAGTAGAATAAATTTTAATGGCATACGTATATTTGAATAATAATTGTATTAACCAATCTTCCTTGTTTACATGTGAATAGTATCCTATCACTCACTGAGTGACACCTATTACTCATTTAATTTAAGGATAGATCTTAAAATGTTCTTTTTGACCTGAATGTGACACTATTCCTTTGTATAGCCACATAAACATTTCAAATCTGTTTCAAAGTGGCCAATACCAGTCCATTTCAGCTAACTAATGTCAGTATTTATATGTTCCATTTTATTTTTTCACAAGTTCTAATTTTCCTACTTTCATACTTCATACTTTTATGTTCCTGTTATTAGTGAATTTTTCAGTTATTTATCATTTTTAGTGCCTTCCAATCTAATGGGCTCTACTTCTGTTATTATATCTAACAAGTTCCTCTATTATTCATAGGTTTTTCATAAGCTATCCAATATTTCTTCATAGTCCAATTTAGTCTGGGTACTGTACTAATGGATCTAGGATGAATAAAGACAATACTAGAAAGATATGTACTTGTGTTTTATTAACTATCCAGTGTCATCTGACTATGTGGACCATAATATATTACAGAATTACACTAAGAAGGGACCAAAAAGCAGTTTTCAAAACAGAACAAGAACAAGAGAACATTGTTGTTGTTGTTGTTGTTGTTATGTGCCGTCGAGTAGTTTGGGACTCATAGCGGCCCTATGTACAACAGCACTAAACCCTGCTCTATCCTGTGCCAATCGCATTGCCTCTGACACACCCATCCTGATTACCCCAGTCACTGAATCAATCCACCTCATACAGGGTCTTCCCCTCTTGCGCTGTCCCTCTACTCCACCAAGCATGATGTCCATCTCCAAAGACCTGTCTCTCCTTGCAACATGTCCAAAGTATGTCAGACGAAGCCCCAGAATCCTTGCCTCCAAGGAGTAGCCTGGTTTAATCCTCTCTACGATGAATCTGTTTGTTTTCTTGGCAGTCCATGGTACATTCAATACTCTTCTCCAGCACCACAGCTCAAGGGCGTCGATTCTCCTTCTGTCTTCCATAGTCATTGTCCAGCTCTCTGATGCATAAGAAGTGATTGCAAAGACCATGGCCTGTATCAGGCGCACCTTCGTCTCCAAAGAGACACCATTGCTCTTGAGTACTTTAAAGAGGTCCCTAATAGCAGACTTTCCCATCGCAATACATTTTTTGATTTCCTGGCTGCTGGTGCCATAAGTGTTGACTGTGAAGCCGAGCAAAATGAAGCTTTGAACAATCTCAATCTCTTCGCCATCCATCCTGATGCTACCAATTGGTCCAGTGGTGACAATCTTTGTCTTCTTGACATTGAGCCTCAGTCCATACTGAAGGCTGCAGTCCTTGACCCTCTGCAGTAAGTGCATGAGGTCCTCCTCAGTTTCAGCGAGGAAGGTTGTGTCATCTGCATAATGCAGATTGTTGATAGATCTTCCACCAATCCTAACGCCACGCATCTCCTCATAGAGCCCAGCCTCTCGGATAATCTGTTCTGCATACAGGTTGAAAAGTTATGGAGATAGTACACATCCCTGGCACACACCCTTCCCAATTTTGAACCATTCAGTGAACATTACATAGTTTAAAATCAGGAAATGTGCATGTCAGAGTTGTAATCTTTCCATATATCTATTCAATCTGTATATTGAGCAAATAATATAAGAAGAATTATGAAGAAAAATGTGACATCAGGATTGGAAGAAGGCTCATTAATAACCTTCATTATGACACAGATGATACAAACTTTTTTGCAGAAAGAAAAGAAAATTTGGAGCACTTGCTGCAGAAGATCAAAGAATATAGACTTCAATATGGATTACATCTCAATATCTGGACAATAAAAATTGTCACCGCTAAAACAAAAGGAAATACCATGATAGATGAAAAAAAAAGTGAAGCTATAAATGATTTCATTTTACTTGGAGCTACAATCAGCACCATAGAAACAAGAGTCAAGAAATCAGAAAGTGTGTTACATTGGAAAAGTCTATGTCCATGGACCTCTACTAAGTGCTAAAGAGCAAGGATACTAGTTTAAAGATTAAGGAGCGCCTTGTCCAAACCCCAGTATCTTCAATCATTTTCTATGAATGTGAAAGTTGAATAATGAATTTAGATAACAGAAGAAGACTTGATGCATTTGAACTATGGTATTAGCAAAGTTTACAGAATAATTAATTGTTGTTATGTACTGTTGTAAAGGAAGCAGTGGTAATGTGAGGGTGCCCAAGTCTGACTTCTAACTGTTTCATAAAGAAGAACTGTCCGCATCCTTAATATCCGTAGTACCAAATGAACAGCTACATAGTGAGACATGACACCTCACATGCTCCTTCACCTATTTTTGCCAATCATTAAATCTGATATTCATTGTAAAACTCACACTATTAACAATTGTGGGAGGTTGGATAGTGGTGGAGGCAAAGACTATCTCAAAATTTAAGTTCAGGTTAAATCCAGCGGTACCAAGCCAGATAAACAAGGTATAATTCCTCAATTATTAAAAAGTCCAGGTTCAGAGTCTGTGTCCAGTTCCCAAATCAATAAGACAGTTGGTTTAATCACCATTGGAATATACTTACCATTCCCCTCTAGCATCTGGTCCCCACTGGATCCTTTTAATTTCCTTTACTTGCTCCCCCCTCCAACCAAATTGTACAGCTCTGTAACTGCACCCCTGCAATTTTCATCCCTGCCCATCCTCACCCTTCTGCCCCTACCCCTCACCTCCTTGTACCCCCAATATGTTTTTAAAAAAAAATTTTTTAAAAAAAATGTCCAGGTTCAGTTCAACAGTGAAAATGCAAGAAGTCTCTGGTTTTCTCCTATAGCAACTATCTCAGAGCAAAATTGCTCCCTTCCTTCAAGATAGACTTGGGTTTTGGTTTTTGCTTGTTTCCTTTTCCTTTGGGCAGCCCATGGGTTATTCAGGGAGCATTGACGGCCTAGTGGTAGGGAGCTGCACTGCCAACTTGAAGGAATGCAAATTTAATCTACAAGCTGCTCCATTGGAGAAAATGAAAAATCTTCTCTCATGCAATTTTTACTGCCTCTGAAAACTTCTAGAAATTCAGCTATGGTCAGTTCCAGCTTGATGGTTAGAGTGTCAGAACCCTTGAAAATATTGGCTTTTCTAGCCATTGTATTCGCTAGCCCCTGTTGTTGTTTTTATGTGCCGTCGAGTCGCCTGCGACTCATAGTGACCCTATGTACAACAGCCCTAAACTCTGCTCTGTCCTGTGCCAATCACACTGTCTTTGACACTCCCATCCCAATTATCACAGTCACTGTATCAATCCACCTCATAGAGGGCCTTCCTCTCCTGCGCTGTCCCTCCACCCTTCCAAGCATGATGTCCCTCTCTAAGGACCAGTCTCTCCTCACAACATGGCCAAAGTATGTTAGACGGAGCCTCAGAATCCACCCGGTTTAATCCTTTCCAGGACAAATCTGTTTGTTTTCCTAGCAGTCCATGGTATTCTCAATACTCCTCCCCAGCACCACAGCTCAAAGGCATCAATTCTCCTTCTATCCTCCTT
>NW_006399834.1:3589069-3596652 GCF_000299155.1 Elephantulus edwardii | reverse complement strand
ACAGATAGACATTCCTCTGGTATTCCCTGCTTTCAGCCAAGATCCATCTAACATCAGCTACAATATCCCTAGTACCAC
Source organism: Elephantulus edwardii (assembly GCF_000299155.1). NCBI lineage: Eukaryota > Metazoa > Chordata > Mammalia > Macroscelidea > Macroscelididae > Elephantulus > Elephantulus edwardii. The sequence goes on along the minus strand of NW_006399834.1, from coordinate 3,596,574 downwards.
GACCCCTTCTAAACCCAGCCTCGACTTCTGGTAGTTCTCTGTTGGTGTGCTGTTCCAGTCGTGTTTAGATAATCTTCAGTAAAATCTTGCTTGCATGTGAAATCAGTGAGATTGTTCTGTAGCTAGCCCCTGTAGGGGGTAGAAATGATCTCCAGCTACATTTACTGTGGACACATAGTCTTGCAAATCTTCAACAGCCATTAGAGCAATACAAGAGTGAGTTTTCCACACTGTGAGAGAAAGTGGTGATGGTGGTGAGGAAATTGTGAAGAGATTATAGAACTGCTGTGAAGAGACTGTGTCAAAGTGTAGCCAGAAGAACCCTGGAGTTAATGGCCACAGTTAAAGTTTTTGCTTGAATGATGATTGAAGGAAATAAATTTCTGGTGATAAATAAAGAGTAACCAAATTTAAAAACCTCTGTAGGCAACAGTGTTTCACCGGCCTAAATGGAAATATGGTAAGAGGCAATGGTTTGGTTTGGTTTTGCCCAGCAAGAAGCAAGAGAAGCAGTAAGGTAGAATTAGCATGAAATTTAATGACTTCCAAAAGACTTAAGGACAGCCAGTCAGTCAGTCACTCACTCACAATTGTCCAGTTTGTTCTGATTCATGAAACTCTCCATCAGGTTCTCAAGGTCATAATTCACAATGGGAGGAGACTGCCCATCTTTTTCCCAGGGAGTCAAAGTCTTTGGGCCAGCAGCAAAACTTCGGGTGGACTAGAGAATTCTCAAAGACAGTGTTCTTTATAAATATCTCAAATTCTAGGTAATGACCAGGAAATGCAAACTTGTAGACTCTGTTCCCAGTTCCATCTCCCTAGCCCATCTCAGGAAAAGTGTAAACTGAAGACTCTTAGTTGCTTCTCAGTCTCCATCTACACATCAGTTCATTTCACAAAAGCTCATCAATCTCTTTCTCTCATTCTTGATTTTGCTGCTGAAACATTAACAATTCACTTAACTGCTCTGTAGTAACATGGTTAGGATGGTGCCAAATCAGGAGAGGTTTCAGTCTGTTGGATAATGAAGTCACTATGCTTCAGGACCAACTCAAAAGCAGGTAACAGCACTGTGATTTGTCTGATAAACCATTTAGGCAAGTGATGGAAAGTGAAAAGACTTTAGAAAGCTAATGCTTTCATTGTGTACAATCCTTTAGTGTTTATGGTTACAATAGATAAGAGAGAAGCAGTACCGCCTGCAATCAACAAGGAAGCAGACACAGAAAAACTGACTTGACATATCTTGGTCATTCCACAGCTGCATTTAATTTGGCATCTCTGAAGCAGGATTTTTCTGACATGGAAGATTGTTTTGCTGTGTTGGTTTTTTATTCTTTTTCTTAGAGTCTTTGACTTTGACCTTGTTCTTTCAGGCCCTCAGGGCTTGATTAATTTTTAGATACCTGATTGCCATTGAAAATTTATTTTATGTTCATCTCTTCCTTATAAAATTTTTTGGTATCCTACAATTATAAATTTTGACTGACTGACTTTCTTAATCTGATCTCAATCAAAACATATTCCTTGTATTTGTATTTATCTACTTCTAATACATTTAGACTTCTGGTTTCTATACCCAGAAAAATTATAACTTAGGGGCTTCTTGATGATAAAAGGAGTTCTGACACCATCCAGGATAAAGAGTTGTTCTACCACCCAAAAGCAGGCTGTTCAAATCTCTAGTGGCTCCACAGGAGAAAGTCAGGCAAACTCTTGATTGAGTCAATTACAGCCTCTGAAAACCTGCTGGAGGGCAGGCTATGAGTCAATTTGAGAAATACAGCAAAGAGTTGAGTTGTTTAATGGAAAAAATAATTGCTAGTATAGAATTGAATTTGTGTTTCCTGAACAAATAACAACTAAGTTATAGAGAAAATAGGCAGAAGAAGATATCTTTAAATTGAACTATTTCTACAAAGAGAAACATACATGCATACGTATGTCTACACATGACATAAAAACAGACAACTAAGAATTGGTTAATTTTATTTCATTATTTTCTTCCTTGATTATCAAATATATTTTCATTTCTTCTTTATTTTGTCCCTAGTATTTGTTTTGTTGCCATCTCACAAAGTTCACATATTAACATTTCTGAAAATATTTATCAAAGGGAGATTTAGAATTTATGAATTTCAGTGATTTTTGCACTGATATTATGACAGAAGTTATCATTATCGTTGTAAACATCTGTCATTTTAAATCTGACTTTCAGGGGTCGAAGTTAGAAGGAAAATGCTAACTTTTCCTTCTAGTCTTATGGAGCTTAAGTACACAATTTATTGATGTCCTTAACTCAAATACTTCTTTAAGCTAGTCTTTTCTCTCTTTTTAGATAATGCATATATTGTATTATCCATTCACCCATCCATTACAATTGTAGTTGTTTCTAGATGTTAGATGGAATATCTGCTTCAATGGTCATTTAAAATGAAAAGGAATAATCAGCCAAAAAAGAAATTTGTTCTTCGCCATTTTACCATTTCACTGCACTGGGGAAAACATACAGCACTGTGACAAAAATGAGGGTATCATTTATGTTTTAATCATATATCTTAAACCTATTCTTATATCTTGAATCAGTTCTTTCTTATAGTTTAAGCTATTTGAGTAGGACTGCTTTGTTAGGCAAGATTTTTTTCCCCAGGCTTCCTTTTTCAGTTGCTTTCCAAAGGTGCAAAAATAATCCTGTCACAACAGAGAAGAAGAGCTTATAAAGATGCTTTAAAAACCTTATCACCAGGAAACAGTGCACAGTGTATTGTATAATATAGTGTCTTAAAATACTTCTGCTTACCTCCTCATTGATGCTGCTACAATATTTACATAACACTGCTAACTAATTCTTCATTATGTAGGTTATTTATCCTTTCTTCCTTTCTCCTTGAGACTGTCTTCCCAGCACATTTAATATTCCCGAATTGAGGCATTGTTTTTATTTCCCCCTACTGTTTGTCTGCAGTATGTCTCTTCTCAGTTCTGAGGCTGCCTTGGTGGGTCAGGATTCATGTTTACTGCTCCTTGGGGTAAGAAGTAAAAGAGTAGGAGGAGGTCTGTTGCAGGACACAGCGTTGGCTAGCCATCAAGGCAAGTTGTTTATATCTTTAGGATGGGTTATTTCAGAGTCAGAAAAAAAATAAAAGAGGAGGGGGGGGAGGAATAAAGGAGCTGTTTTGGTCAGAGGAATCGTTATCCTGGGAGCAAAAAGTAAAAGTGGAAACTAATATTTTAGAAAATACTTCAGCAGAAAGACATTTTTAGTGCAAGATATCTCAGAAGCTAGGAAAAATTATTTGAAGTACTAAATATTTCCAAGACTTACTGTGTTGAATATAATTTTTTTAAACCCTAGGCTAGATATTTTTTTATAACATTTCATGTTGCAGAGTTGATTCAAATCAGAGAATCAGAGGAGTGGGGGAAATCACATTTATGTGTGACTGAGAACCCTTTAAGGCAAACAAAAACGCAGTGAACTCTGCTCTACCTAGTTTCAACCTGAAGGTCAATCCAGATGGACAGGGTCTTTGAGTTTCCTCTTTAACACTTCAGCACTCTGTTAAGCCTGGTTTCTCATTAATCTTCTTGCACGTGTGTCTACCACTGCAGAACAATGCCTCGGGCAGAGATCACCGAGGTTCCAACACAGTTGTCAGTCCCATACCACAAATAAGTCACCTCATCAAGCAGCAACCAACAATGTCTTGGCTCATACTCACACTCTGATCTCCTGGGATTTAAAAGCATTGCTTCTCAAATGCCTTATTCTTCCATCACCTAGGGAGATGAAACCTTGAGGTCACTTGTAAATGAGACTTTTCCATATGATTTCTGTCAATTCCCCAAGCAATTCTAAAGGTAGTTACTTACAGTTAACACAGTTGCAGAACTGCCATCCCTTTGTTAAAGAAGAAAACCCACGGTAAACGTTTTTCTTCTCCCTCAAATAAACAATGTTACACCAAAATTCACTGAATCCAGTTGATTCCAACTCAGAGAATCCCCAGTCTGGTTTCTAACGCTAGATATAGTTACTGAGGAGACTGTCCATTTTTCTCCTGAGGAGTAAGTAGTGGATTTAAACCACTGACCTTTCAGTCAGCAGAGCAACATGTTATGCATATGTTACTAGAACTAAATTATAAGCTCCTACTATTTTGAAAGTTCTGGTAGGCAAGGGTTAAGCAATCAGTTGCTACTGGCTAGGTAGTAGTTGGAATCTACCAGTCTCTCCAGAGGAAAAATGACCTGGCAATCTGTTCCTCTAAAGATTAAAACCTTGCACACCTTACTGGCGGTTGTCTTCTGCCCTATAATATGCCTGAGTTGGGATTGACTCAGTGGTACACAACAACAACAACATAAACTAACAGATTTCTCTTTATATGCTAAATATTTTGTGTTGGTATTGTTGTTGTTGTTTTTGTTGTTGTGTACTGTCAAGTCAGAGCTGACCCATACTTGAGCCTCCAGGGGATTTTCATGGGCAGTCTAATTGCATGGAAAGAAATTGCCCATTTTTCACAGAGCAGCTGATGGGTTTGAGCCATTTGCCTTCCGATTACAGTGCAAATCCTTACCACTAAGCTACCACTAGATGACCGTGGAGTCCTTTACCATCAAGCCAAATAATAAAATTAAGATCATTCTGTCAAATAAATACAGTGGACCTTGCAAACACTACGTTATAGCATCATTTAGCAAACAGACTATTTAATGTAGGTAAGGGGTGAAACGTTTAAGTTATGACTTTTGCATATTAAAGCTAAAGCTTTTAGTATACTTTATACCTTCCCACCCTCTCCTACTCTCTATAAAAATTATAGACTTAAAAAAATGCTGAATAAGTCATAGAAACCTAGCAATACACTACGGACTTATCTGAAGGTCTTCTCTACAGTGCACAATTTTTGTTTTCCAGTCAGAACTGAATCACACTGAGCCTTCATTGACGTTTTGGCAGTTATGAATAGCATCGTTCTGTGGAGTCAGTCACTGGTGAATTCAAACTACCAGAGAAACATCACTTTCGGGTTAGTAGTAAATGTCCCTAAGGACTATGCTTCCTGAGCTTCCTTTGACATCTATGTTGTCATTTTGTGTGTCATTGAGTCAGAACCGACTCAGCTCACCCTCCAGCAGGTTTTCAAAGGCCATAAAATCACATGAGAGGAAATCACACCATCCTTCTCCTGTGGAGTAGGTGGTGGATTCAATCCGCTTGCCTTCAGTATTAAATGCAGCTTCTTACCACTAGGCCCTCAGAGCTCCCTTCTACAATGTAGAGTTTGAATTTTATCAGCCTTTTGAAAGAGTAGGTGCTCCCAAAGGTCATTCAGCTTGTGAATGTTCTTCAGTTCACTTCTTCTAACTCCAACCAGAATGTTATTTCCGCCACTCAATGCTGTGATTCTTCATTGAAAATTTAATCATAAAGAGTACTACATCATTAATCTACAAACATGTTTTTGTTCTACCCTGTGAAACTTGTTAAGTATAAAATGCTGTCCTCTGATAAATTGCATAACCTGGGGCAGGGTTAGGGTGAAGTTTGATCTGTTAAAATAGGTCTGATTAAAAACCTAAATCAAAACATGAACCTGTGAATATGAAAAGCACCAGTACATTTTCTAGCTGATGGTAAATTCTGTTTTCAGCAAGGATATTTTTGGGATGATTTATATGGGATATTTTTCAAATTACTGATTACAATTAAAATACTTGATTGTATTTAGTAACCATAGATAAGCATATTTTAAATCATTTTGAGAGGATGAATATGATTTAAAACCCTTTAGACTAATTTCTGCCTGATGTAGACGACTTATAACAGATACATTAAGAAGATTTAATGAACTGCACAAGGATAAAACCTAGAGCAGAGCATTTTCTTTAATGTTGGGTTTAAACTCTCCTACCACACTAATTTAAAGAGTACGTTAATGAGCTTTAATAAATCTAAGTAGGTTTAATGTATTTGGATTTTGTGTTTTGTCTATCCACAATACCATGTTGTCACATATGATATTTGGCTAAACTATAGATAAAAAGTCATTTTAAAGATAAGGTAACTAAAAGTTACATATTATACTATGTTAAGTATTAAAACAAATAAAAATGCCTGAAACTCACTTTCATTGAGTCATAACACACCCATAACTGACCCTCAAGCCGATTTATCAGAGGCTGTAAATCTCATGGAAGAAAATTGCCAATCTGTCTGCATTTGAACCACCAGAAAAGCGCCAACTTTAGATTAGCAGAAAAAAATCACAACACACTATGCCACAAGAGCTCTCTAGTATGTTTAGATAATAATTTCTATTTAATTGCAGTTTACATGTAAAACATTAGTTTAACATCTGGACCAAAGCATGACACATTGTATTTGCTATTTGACAATGGGATATACTTAAATGACTATTTCAAAGATGGCATCATATCATGCCTAAGAAAGACAAATAGAAAAGGAATTTTAAAGACTTAAATTCATTGCTGTAGAGTTGCAATCTACTCATAGCTCTTCCTCCTCCAGCAGGTTTTCAGAGGCTGCGAACAGTATGAGAATAGAGCAGCTGATGGATTTGAACCTCCCCTATTGTTGGGTTGGCAGAGCAACTCCTTACCTGCTAGGCCACAACAGCTTCCTTGAAGAGTAATCATGTCACATTATTCATCAAAAATAATATGATGAGATTTGCCCTGAAGTTTAATACTATCAATCACAGGAAAATTAAATGTGCATACTACTGCCCTAATCCAAACAGTTATGCTGTTAACTCAAAAGTCATTCATACCTAGAGTTTAAAATCCACCAGCACCTCCATGTGCATAAGAGGATCCTCTCATGAAATTCACAGCCTCCAAAATACAATAGAGCCAATCAGTCAAGTGACTTCCCACTCAATGACAGTAAAACTTAATTTGATAAACTATAAATGTTGGCCTGCTAATACAGCTAATATTCAAATACACACACCAAACCACTGAACCAAAAGTTATACAAGTTGAAGATTTCTACCAATTTCTGTAGTCTTACACTGGTCAAATACAAAATTAAGATGTATTAACAATAACTGATGATTAGAATACAAAAGTTGGGTACAAAGAAGGTTTGATAGTTGCAAAATATGACTTTGTTGAAAGAAATGAGGCTAGAAATCACATGGTAGAATTATGTACATTTGATTTATTCATTCCAAATACCCTTTTAAAAATAGAATAATTGGTGAGTATACACATGAAACCTACTTGAAGAAGTCAGATTCAAATCAGCTTTGTTACATCTGTGGAAAAGGACAAGAAAAAAAAAATAAAATCTCAATATCAGCAGTAAAAACAAAGCCAGGGGCCAATTGTAGAACAGATCATCAATTACTCAAAGGCAAGATCCAATTAAAAAGCTGAAGACAGTTAAATCTGTGAAAGTCGAAAGAAAATCTTGAGTTAATTTCAACTGAATTTAAAAATCATTTGATAAATACATGTTGTTGTTGTGG
>NW_006399834.1:3585368-3585832 GCF_000299155.1 Elephantulus edwardii | reverse complement strand
CTACCTTATCAACTTACTGGAAGATATCTACATTTGTTCTTATTCCAAAAAAAAAGTGGAGAGGGAGTGACCCTAAAGAATGCAGGAATTATCTTCAATATAACATCCAAGCAAAATCTTACTTAAGATTACTCAAGAATGACTGGAGCTAGCAGATTCACAAGGGGCCATGGAACAATGGATATTGTCAAGAGTATTTTGGCTAAAAGAAGAGAATAGCTGACAGATGTTTACTTATGGTTTAGTGATCAGACAAAGGCATTAGTCAGTGATTATAATAAATGATATATAACATTGAGAAGCATGGGAATTTCAGAACACTCAACTGTGCTCATGTGAAACCTATATTTGCACTGCAAGAAGGAGCCATTCAAACGGAGTTAAAAAGATATTGCATGGTTTCAAATCAGAAATGTCTGTCAGGATTGTACCCATTCTCTATACCTATAAAACTGCATGCTGAG
>NW_006399834.1:3574672-3583158 GCF_000299155.1 Elephantulus edwardii | reverse complement strand
ATGCAAGCAAGATTTTACTGAAAATTATCCAAAAACGACTGGAACAGCACATCAACAGAGAACTACCAGAAGTCCAGGCTGGTTTCAGAAGGGGTCGTGGTACTAGAGATATTGTAGCTGATGTTACAGCTGATGTGGCTGAAAGCAGGGAATACCAGAGGAATGTCTATCTGTGCTTCATTGACTATGCAAAGGCATTTGACTGTGTAGATCATAACTGTGGCTGACTCTGAGAAGAATGGGACTTGAAACACTTACTGAAGAAAATAAAAGACTACATGCAACCTTAGTGGAGATGACTCTTCTAAGCATCAGGTAAACAAACGTCCTAACTGGGAGACATATAAGCAACATCATGATAGACAGAAAGAAGGTTGATGTTGTCAAGGATTTCATTTTATTTGGATTCACAATCAACAACCATGGCAGCCACAGTCAAGAGAGAGAGAGAGAGAGAGAGAGAGATTAAGAGAGAGAGAGAGAGAGAGAGATTAATATTCAAATCTCCTGCCAAGGACTTCTTTAAAGTGCTAAAGAAGAAAACTATCAATGTAAAGTGAGTGTCACCCAATCCCTCGTGTTTTCAGTTGCATTGTCTACATCTGCAAGTTAGACAATGAAGAATACTGAAAAAGAATTGATGCCTTGGACTTGTGGTGTTGACAAAGTATTGAATACACTATAAATTGCCAAAAGAAAATCAAATGTGGCTTAGAAGTGCCGCCAAGGTGCTCATTAAAGGCGACAATGGTAAAACTTCAAAACAAGCTAGATTTAGGAGAGGTTGTGACACTAGACACATTATCGCCAACTTCAGGTGGATCTTGGCAGAAAGCAACGGTACCAGAAGAATGTCGGTGTTTCATTGACTATGCAAGGCATTTGAACAACAAACTGTGGCTAACCTTGAAGTGAATGAGAATGCCAGAACACTTTATTGTGCTCATGTGAAACCAGCCCTCAGAACAGAGCAAGGAAACACTGCATGGTTCAAACTCGGGAAAAGAGTGTATCAGGGATATGTCCTGTCTTTATACCTTTTCAATCTATATGCAGAACAATCATTTGGGAAGCTGAGCTTTATGAGAAGGAGTGACATCAGGATTAGAGGAAGATGCAATCACAACCTACGTTATGCAGATTACACAATCTTGCTTGCTGAAACTGAGGAGGACGTGAAGCAATTGCTGCAGAAGGTCAAGGAATGTAGTTATCAATATGAAATGAAGCTCAATATCAAGACGACAAAGATTCTTACCAATGGGCCAATTAACAACATCATAATAGATGAAGAAGTGATTTGAGGTTGTTAACAATTATAGTTTGCTTGGCTCCACAGTCAACATTCTTGGCACAAACAGTCAGGAAATCAAAAGATGAATTGCACTGGGAAAATGTACTGCCAGGGACCTCTTCAGAGTACTGAGAAGCAATTTTCTCAGTCTAGAGACTAAGGTGCACCTGATTAAGGCTTTGGTCTTCACAATTACTTGCTGAGCATCAAAGAGCTGGACAATGATTAAGGATATCAGAAGAATTGATGCCTTTGACTTGTGGTGCTGGAGATGAGTCTCAAGGATGTCATGGGACACCAAGAAAATAAATAGATCTATCTTACAGAGAGTGAAACCATGTTTCTCCTTGGAGTCTAGGATTTTGAAGCTCTGTCTCATATTCTTTGGGCTTGTGGCCAGGAGGGACCAATCCTTGGAGGCAGACATCATGCTTGGAAGGATGGAGGTACAGCACAGGAGAAGAAGACTCCAGACGAGATGGATTGATTGGGGAAAGGTGTGTTAGATTTAGTGAGATTGGTTTAGGTTAGGGCAAGTTTCAGGGCTGTTTTACATAGGGTTGATGTGAGTCACAGGTGACTGATGGCACATAACAACATATATTTTGGGCATCAAGCTTGTAAAAGTAAAGGTTCTGCAAAAGAGAGAAAGATCCTCAAAATATGGATTGACACAGTGGCTGCAATAGTAACCTAAAGCATGGTAGAGGCTGTGAGTATGGTGCAAGGGAGGGCAATATTTGAATCATTTCTTCATACTGTGACTATGAATTGTAGTAGACTCAACAGTGTCTAACAATAGCAACATCAAAGCTGTCTTTTTAGCTACCTGAGTCAATCCCTCTGAAAAGTTCAGCAGCCTCTGAACACACTAATTTTTAGTTCAAAACTCCTCTTCAACATTTTTATATATTGCAATTCGGTTCAGGTAGAGGGTATACTTGCTGTTGAAACTAGATAAAATAGCTTATGTATATATAAATGGCTTATACATCCTAAAATTCCAACAAATACATTAGTTTATTTGATTTACCAAGTCCCGCCAAAACTTGAAAGTTTGTGTGACTTACACAATTGTTGCTCACTTAACCACAGTGTTGACTCGAGGGTTCTTCACCTTTCATTGGGAAAGAGGGATTCTGGTAGAAGTATGGGATTGGCACCTAAAGAAAAATAGACTAAATCCTTGAGAACTTTTGGAAAACAATAAGGAAACATTTAGAAATAGCTTGAAATTTAGAAATACTACTGAGACTGGTTGCTGGCTTCCAAGGGGGGAGGGATAAAAATCCCTGAAGTCATTTGAACACTATCTTACTCTGACAAATCTATTAATTTTCAAAGCCTTGATATCTTGTTTGTAAAATGGAAATGACAAGCAATATATTAAAAAAACATGTCTTCAGTGTGCTCCCATTTTTTTCAGCCTCCAATGTACAGCCCCTCCTGGCAGTAATGTAAGTTTCTTAATTTATTGAATAAAATACAATATATGGCAGATAATTTAGGTTAGCATTATACCATAAACCAAATAAAAAGTTCACTGTCCTTGAATCAAACTCCTGGATACTCTTCATCAGGTTTCTAAGATTATAAATCTTTAGGAAAAGTTACTACCCATTGAACAGCTGGTGGGTTTAACTCTCTCCTTTCAGATAAAAGCCTGACACTCTTAAGTACTATTCCACTAGGGCTTTCAACTCAAACCCTATTCCTCTGCTTCCTTCAATTTTAAATTAGGAAAAGCTGAATGTTTTCTTCCTAGACACTCTTCCAGGTGAAGTAGGTAATGAAAAACTCATATTATGATCCTGTGATTTTTTTTTTCTTTCCATATTTTGCCTGCCTGAAATCCAGATATGACATCTGGCATGTAAGAATCTATCTTGCATTCATGAGGAAAATCCTAGAGATTCAGAAAAATGTGGACTTTGATCTTTGAGCCACTGAACCAAAACCAATAGCATTCATAGGTTTCCTGTTATGTGGGTGGAAAGAAATTACACAAAATGAAATATCCATTTGGTTAAATTAGAATTAGTTATTTTATATATATATATATTTATTAATGATATATATTTATTAATTATATATATACTTATTATATATATTTATTGTGCATACTTACATATATACTTATTATATATATATATATAACCATTTACAATATAAAAAGAGCCTCAAGTTGTATGAAATAGTTGTTGATTAAGGCAAGATTTTAGAGAAGTATGGTTCATTCACTGCCTTGAAAGGTTTAGAATCTAAATTTTGAGATAAAATATGCTAAAAGGTAAATAATTAAGCGAGGAAAAATTCTAGTAAGAAAATATGTGAATGGGTCCAGTCAATAGTACTCCTTATGCTCATAAGCAGCTTCTTGCCACTGGGCCACCAGAGATCCCTTTATACAGCACATAGATTGATAAGTATAGAGAAAGAATGAAAACAATGAAATCCTTACAGATGTATTTTCTGATTTTAGACCACTCAGTGTTTCTTCGTTCTGTTCAGACAAATGCTTTATGGTACAAGAATAAGTTTCACAAAAGCACAATTAAATGTTCTGGGATTCCTATATTTCTCAATTTTACCCATAAATTTTTTTATGATCCACACAGTCAAATGTCTTTGTGCAATTAGTAAAACACAGGTGAGCAACTTTCTGGTATTTTCTGGTCTCAGTCAAGATCGATTTAACATCAGCAATGATATCCCTTTACCACAGCCTTTTCTTATTCAACTTGAATTTCTGGCAATTCTCTGTTGATGTACAGTTCCACCTGTTTTTATATATATATGTATGTATATACATATGTATATACATATATATATATACACATATATATATATATTTGTATGAGATATTAATCATATTGTTCACTAGTTTTCTCAGGTTGCTGGTTTGCTCTTCTTGGAAATGAGAACAGATATGACTCTTGGTAGTCTAGTATTTATTATTTGTATTAGAGAGCTCGACAACAAATAAGGATAATAGAAGAATTGATGCCTTAGATTTGTGGTGCTGAAGAAGATTATGGAACATACCATGAACTGCCAAAAGAATAAACAGATCTGTCCTGTAGAAGGTAAAACAGGCTACACCTTAGAGGCAAGGATTTTGAAGCTCCTTTTCACATATTTTGGGCCTGTGGCCAGAAGGGACCAGTCCTTGGAGAAAGATAGCATTCATGGAAAGGAAGAAGGATAACACGTGAAAGGAAGAACCCCTGAGATGGATTGACACAGTAACTGGAATAATGAAGGTAGACATGTCAGAGACAGTGAGATAGGCTCAGAATAGAGCAGAGTTCAGAGGTATTGTATATAGGGTAGTTCTTACTAGTCACAAGCAATTTGACAGCACATGACAGCAAGGATTTTAAAAAAAATAGTAAACAAGAACTACAGTCAGAAAAGAGAAGAAAGTAACCATGAAAACAGAAAGGAAATTAATTTAGTACTCAAGCTGAAGTAGCAAAGGTTGGTTAAGGAATTAAAATACACTGTATCTATTGCTATCATATTATATATGTATATGGTTTCACAGATAAAAACATAACTTTTCATAGTTTGGAAGACTTAGTTCAACTCGACATACTGCCAAAGAGTCAAACCAACTCATAACTGATCCCCCAGTGAATTTTCAGAGGCTATAAATTACATGGGAAGAGATTGCCTATCTTTCTTCTGTGAGGCAGCTAGTGGTTTCAAATCCCTGGCCTTTGGGTTGATAGTGCAACTCCCCCACCATGCCACCAGAAAGTCCTTCTTTTAGAATATTTGTTATTCTTATGTACTGTGGAGTCAGAATAGACTCATAGCTGACACTATTATGAATTTTCAGATGAAAAATTCTCAAAGGAGGTGATTGCCCACCTCTCTCCCACAGAACAGCTGGTAGATTCCACTGAGTGTCTTTGGGTTGGCAGTGCAACTCCTTATCCCTAAGCCACTAGAAAAGTCCAAATCTAGTGCACCAGCTTCAGGTGAAGCCTTCTTCTCCATGGTCTTCTCTGGAGCAAGACTTTATTTCTTCCACTTCAACTTTCTAGTTCCTGAAAAACTTTATATATCTTCCCATTAACTTAATCTACCCCATTACTCCCCACAACAACCCCGCCCCCACTTCTTTAATCTCTATCTCAAAAGAATATGATCCTAAAGTCACCTTACACTCATTCCATTTCATTAACATAGCAAAGACAATGCATTCCCAAACAGTATCATAACCATAGAAATAACTCATTTCATTGCTTTCAAGTCATAACCAACTCATAACTGACCCTTGAGAGAGTTTACAAAGGCTGTAGATCATGAGGAAGAGATTGTCCATCTTTCTCAATAGGGTCACTGTTAATACTTGCAACATATATTTTGGGTCTTAGTTCTTTTTTTTCCCCAACTTGTAAGATGATGGGTGAAAAGCTGAACGTCAAGGAGAAGAACCCTGAGGCCAACTCTGAAGCCAAGAAAGCAGACACCAGTGGCAAAGTTTAAAAGGCCAAGGGCAAAACACCCAAGAATGGGAAGCCCCCTGCAGCTGGAATCCTGTCCTGGTCCCTGGAACAGGCAGGATTCCTGATCGGCCATTTATTTCAGGAAGGCCATGTACAAGAGGAAGTATTCAGCCACCAAGTCCAAGGTTGAAAAGGAGAAGGTTCTTGCTACTGTCACAAAACCACTTAGTGGTGATAAGAATACTGGTACCAAGAGGCTAAGCTTTGCAAAATGTCTAGGTATTACTCTACTAAGGTGTGCCTCAGAAGCTGTAGAGCTATGGCACAAAACAGTCAGCACATGAGGAAGCAGTGCTCTAGCATCACGCCTGGAACCATTCTCATAATCTTCATAGGGTGCCATAGAGGCAAAAGAGTGGGTTTCCTGAAGCAGCCAGAGAGTGGTTTACTCCATGTGACTGGGCTTTTGACCCTTAATCAAGTTCTTCTGTGGAGAACACACAAGAAATTTGTTATTGCCACCCCCACTAAAGTTGACATCGGTGACGTGAAAATCCCCAAACATCTCACATCTCACTGTCTTTTACTTCAAGAAGCAGTGGGGGAGATAGAAGCAGCTCAGAAGCCCAGACACCAGGAGTGCATTATCTTCCACACAGAGAAGTAGAAATGTGAGATTACAGAGCAGCTTTAGTTTAATCGGAAAGCTGTGGAGTCCCAAATTCTGCCAAAACTCAAACTTCCTCAGTTCAAAAGCTACCTGCATTCTTTATTTGCCCTTACCAATTGAGGATTTCCTCACAAATTGGTGAAATAGATTACTTGCAAAATATCTAATTAAATAATGTTTAAAGCAAAAATTAAAAAAAAATGTTCTTCTCCACATTTTAAACACATTTGCTCTATGATATTATACCCAAATTCTTAAATTAATTCCAATTTTAAGATCTCTTCTTCTAAGTCATCTAAATAAAACATGGGTTGAACTTTAGATATATTTCATCCTGAAACAGAGTTCTTCTTCCTCTGTAAACCTATGAAATCAAGATGACAAGTTATCCATTTACAAAGTGAAATGGTGAAACAAATTCATGGTACATATTTCCATTACAAATTTGAGGGAAAGAATGGACAATGAACATACTTTCTCACAATGAAATTACGGCAAGTCTAAAACACAAATCATTGAACACAAATGCTCAAAGACCAGATGAGTTGTAGAATGAAGAGAGCAAAAGGTCATTATAATGACAAAGAAGAAAAAAAATAAAATGAATGTCAGAAAAGACTCTGAATATTGCACTAGAGCATCAAAAAGCCAAAAAAAAAGAGAGAACTTGCAAACATAAGGAATATTTCAAAGGACAATTTGAAAAGACAAAGCAAAGTATTATAATGGAATGTGAAAGGGAAGAATTCTGAGTTTCTTAAGCTGAGAGAACTGAACAACAAATATAAGCCTCAGGTAGCAATATTGAAAGATGCTATGGGCAAAATTTTGAACTACTCAGGAAGCATCAAAATAAGGTGGAAGGAATACACAGTCTCCGTAACAAAAATAATTGACTGACAATGAAAATTTTCAGGAAGTACCATATAATCAGGAGCCAATGGTAGTGAAGTGAAAGTAGCATTGAAGGCATTGACAAAAAAAATCCCAGGAATCAATGGGATACCAATTGACTTGTTTCAATTAACAAATACATCCCTGGATGTGCTCATCAATCTATGCTAGGAAACTTGGAGGACAAGTCCATATTTGTTCCCATTCCCCAGAAAGGTGATCCAACAGAATGTGGAAAGTATTGAACAATATCATTGATATCACATTCAAACAAGATACTACTGAAGGGGCCGCGCCATTTCCCCTGCTCTATCAGCACGGTTTGAGCGAGGCCCGGATTCGAATCTGAAATAAATTCCCTCTTGCCCTTGAAAAAAAAAAAGATACTACTGAAGGTCATCATAAAATAGGGGGAACAGAACAGAGACGGGGACTTCCAGAAGTTCAAGCCAAATTTAGAAGAGATCGTGCACCAGGAATGTCATTGCTAATGTCAGATGGATCCAGGATGAAAGTAAAGAATACTAGAAGAATGTCTGTCTATGCTTTATTGACTCTCCAAAGGCATTTGACTGTGTGGATTATAACAAGTTATGGCTGACATTAAAGAATGAGATTCCCAGAGCACTTAATTATGCTCATGCAAGACCTATACCTAGACCAAGAAGCTGTTGTGTGAACACAGCAAGGCAACACTGCATGGTTTAAAATTAAGACAATGTTTCAGAGTTGTATTCTCTCTCCCGTACATCATCAGCTGATCAGTGAAGAAGATGAAGACCATTAACCGGTTGGACGGACACAGTGACTGCCATAATGGACTCCAGAGTATCAGGAAGTGTGAGGATGGCACAGGATAGGACAGGTTTCAGATCTGTTATTTATAGGTTCCCTATAGGTCATACTCGACATGAGGGCACAACAAACAAACTCTGCAGAGTCATTTACATTAGCTTTTGTTTTGTTTTGTTTTGTTTATTAAATTTTATTAGTTTTAATAAACATTTACAGGGATTTTGGGTTTTCATTCCTTCATTGCTGCATCATTCTCTCTACCCTCCTCCCCAGTTTGTTCTTCTTCCCCACCATCCGAATGTCTGTTTTAATTGTCCAATTGCCACAGTGCTTGTCAAAGTCAGTTCTGATTAATCTCCTTTGTCGGTGTGTCCTT
>NW_006399834.1:3563339-3563952 GCF_000299155.1 Elephantulus edwardii | reverse complement strand
AGCTGAAATATGTCAATTGGTATACCCTCTATTCCGGGGGCCTTATTTTTTGCTATTTCCTTCACGGCAGCTTGAACTTCTTCCTTTATCACCATAGGCTCTTGCTCAAATATTATTTCATTAAATTCTTCTGTATCTGCCAATTTCTTTTGATACAATGGCTCAGTATTTTAATACCTCCTGGATCATTTAATATTCTGCCTAAAGCATCCTTTATTATAGCAACTCTAGGTTTGAATTTGTTCTTCAGTTCCTTGAGCTTAAGAAATGCTAAACAAGTTCGGCCCTTTTGATTTTCAGACTCTAGCTCCTCGCACATTTCATTGTAATATTTTGCTTTGTCATTCCGTGCTGCCTTTTGGCATCTTCTGTTCAGCTCTTTAGTATCTTGAAGTCTTCCTTGTGCTTTGGCTTCTCTACACTCCAGAGCAATTTTCAGAGCTTCTTCTGACATCCATTTTGGTCTTTTCTTCCTCTTCTCTCTTTGCAATGGACGTTTGCACTCTTCTTGGATGAAACCCTTGTTATCCTCCCACAACTCATCTGGTCTTTGCTCATTAGTGTTCAAGGCCTCAAACATGTTCCTGAGATGATTCTGAAATTCAGGTGGGAT
>NW_006399834.1:3554242-3563239 GCF_000299155.1 Elephantulus edwardii | reverse complement strand
CCTCGCGCTGCGTCGCCCTCGCGCTGCGTCGCCCTCGCGCTGCGTCGCCCTCGCGCTGCGTCGCCCTCGCGCTGCGTCCTACATTAGCTTTTAAAGCTTGAAAACATTCCTATGTTCATTGAGACCATTTGGACAAGTGTTCTGCCCATCAGAGTCTCAGCATTAACTCACAATCTTTTCATTCCTTGCAGTATTCAATTTCTCCTGTGACCACTGAGATGGCTGCTCCACCCATGGTCTCCATTCTTCTTAATCATGTAAATGGTGACCTCACGTTTGTAGCCCTAACAGACTCTGTCCCTCAGACATGGCACCTCTGCCTCTTCAGCTTTAAGCATAGACCTCATCCTGACAATTAAGAATGGCAGCTTAAGGTGCCTTGGCTCCACCCTTCTAATCCCAGCATACCCTGGTTCCATGTTTCAAAATCCAAACAACCCTTCTTCCTGTGGTCCTTTCCTCAGTTCTGCTCATCTCTGAGTTGCTCCAGTGCTCATTTTTTCTTGGAGGATAACAGATGTACCTACTTTGGCCTACTTCCTGACTGTAGAGTTCTATGAGGCAGACAGTTTTATTCCCTTTCGGTCTTTCTCTGTCCTCTTCATTCTAAGATGATGGAATTTCTTTTCTTGTATAATAAGATAGGTCAATCAATTGCAAAATTAATCTCTTTAACAAAAAACCCATATCCATGTCCTTGATGAAATTCTAGGGCATTTATCTTTAGTTTGTATAGAAGAAATTTTTAAAGCATTAACTCCTATATTCATTTTACGTAATTTAATTGTAAAGCTATCTCTTTCTCTGAAATTTTACTATTAGTATTAACTATACAAACCTTTTAGTCTTTGATCATTGGTGTTCAATACCTCAAACCTATTAAAATAAGTTTTAAGTTCAGGTGGGATAGACTCAAGATAATATTTTGTTTCTTACAAACTTTTCTTCAACTATTTGGACATGCATATGAGTAATTAAAGATCTGTTTCACAGTCATCACCTGGCCTAGTTTTGACTCCTGCTATTAAGCTTCTCAAATGATTTCTTCCACAGATGTAGTCACTCTGATTCCTATGCAGTACCTCAGGTGATGTTCACGTGTAAAGTTGCCATTTGTGACTTTTAAAACAAGTAATTGTGATAAATAAATAGTTGTGCTTACAAAAGTTAATTATTTGATTTCCAGCCTCTTTTGTGTCACCAAGTCTATACTTTCCAACTCTAATTCCTTTTCATTATTTCCAACTTTTGTGTTCCAGTCCCAATTATCATTGACACATTTTCATTGCATGTTAGTCAATTTAAGACTGCAAAATATGGTAAATATCTTCAATTTCCTCCTCTTTGGCTTTAGCTATTGGTGTGTATATTTGAACAATAATCATATAAACAGGTTTTGCTTGCATGTGTATAAATAGTGTTATATCATTCACAACATTGTACTTCAGGATAGAACTTGAAATCGTTCTGTTGTTTTTTATTCTCAGCATAATATATCATGTGACTATCTGATTCAAAGTGGTTAATGCCTGCCCATCTCATCTCACTATTACCTAGAATGTCAATATTCATTTGTTGCATTTCATTTTTGACAACTTACAGATTAACTTCTTTTATACTATGTACATTCCAGATAGCAAGTATTAAAGGAGATTTGCGGCTGTTTCTCCTCATTTTGATTGATTTCCAATCTGGGCTTTATTTCTAATACAACAGCAATCCCTACTCCTCTATTGTTCATAGGGTTTTCAGATGCTTGCTATTTCAGAAATAGTTAATCTGGCTTCATAGACTGTATTAATCTGGGAGATGTGCTGTAAACCTGTCTACCATAAGTAGCTCTTCTGTCATTTGCCAGTTTAGTGTTATACCTTCCAACAATACAGAAATTCATAAGTCACTTCAGTACATAAGGTTGAGGTTGTTAACAGAGCTTGCTTGGCTCCACAATCAACCCTCTTAGCACTGTTGTTGTTTTGTGCCATCAAGTTGTCTGCAACTCATAGAGATCCTATATATACAACAGCTCTGAACCCTACTCTATCCTGAGCCAAACTTATTGTCTCTGACACAGCTACCTTCATTACCCCAGTTGCTGAGTCAATCCATTTCATCAAGGGTCTTCCTTTCTTGCACTACCCCTGCATCCTCCCAAGCATAATGTCCCTTTATAAGAACTGGTTTCTCCTTGTAACGTGTTCAAAGTATGTCAGACTAGCAGTTAGGAAATCAAAAGAGAATTGTATTAGGTAAGTCTGCTTCCAGGGACCTTTACAGAGTACTGAAAAGCAATAATGTGAGTCTAGAGACTAAAATGCACCTGATTCAGGTCGTGGTCTTTGCAATTACTTGCTTTCATTGGAGAGTGGGACAATGAATATAGATGACAAAAAAAGAATTGATGCCTTTGAGTTGTGGTGCTGGAGAAGAGTCCATACCATAGACCACCAAGAAAACAAATAGGTCTCTCTTGGAAAGGGTGAAACCAAGTTTCTTCTTGGAGGCAAGGATTTTGAAGCTCTATCTCACATACCTTGGGCATGTGGCTAGGGGAGACTGATCCTTGGGGAAGGATATCATGCTCAAAATGGTGGCGGGGCAGCACAGGATAGGAAGATCCCAGATGAGATGGATTGATACGGTATCTAGGGTAATGGGAGTTTTGGAGTTAGTGAGACTGGCTTAGGACAGTGCAGGCTTCAGAGCTGTTGTATATAGGGTTACTATGAGTCGCAGGCAACTCAACGGCATATAACAACAATAACAACCGAGTATAGCAAATTGACAGACAAGTACTGTATTAATACAAGCAAATTATAAATTAGTAAATATATACACACTTAGTTTTAAAATAATTGCTATTGTTGTTGTTAAGTGTCATCGAATCATAGATGACTCATAGCAACCCTAGAAAGAAAAGACCAGAGTATTTGTATAACTTTCATCGTTTCTCCAAGTTCATAGAATTTCTGGAAGCAAGCTATTATTGACACATATATGCCACTCCTGCTTCCAAGCTTGTTTTAATCAGGGAGCTCCACCAAACACTGTCCAGCATGGATAACCATTATCACATTTGACACATCAGTGTCACAGTGTTTAGCATCACAGAAACCAGGAGTTACTTCTGCAAAGCAAATGGACAGACCAGTGATAGACCACTTACAAGAATGTTTGACCAAAAGCAATTAAAACCAGGCCTGAGGGCAAATTATTTCACCAATACAACATATTGAGAGATAAGAGTTTTACCTCTAAAGATAAAATCAAGCATACAAAAATCTTGGTGAAAGAACCATTAGAAGCCAGTGGCAGTTTAACAAGATGGTCCTTGAGTATGCATTGAGGCCTACAGATGACACAGTACCCATCACATAAAAAAATCAGAGGAACTGTGGAATGACAACAAGAATATGATTCATGAAGAGAACAAAAGTTTATTAGAAAGACAGAAGAGAAAGAAAAAAATAAAAATAGATGTCAGAAGAGATTCTGAAATTTGCACAAGAGCATTGAGAAGCAAAAAAAAAAAGAGAAGCGGAGACGAGAGGAGAGGAGAGGAGAGGAGAGGAGAGATACTGAAATAAAAGAGCTGAACTGAAGATTCAAATGGCAGCCCAAGAAGACATGTGGGTACATGGCTAGGAGGGACCAATCCTTGGGGAAGGATATCATGCTCAGAATGGTGGAGGGGAAGCACAGGAGAGGAAGATCTCAGAAGAGATGGATTGACACAGTAACTAGAACAAGGGAAGATTTGGAGTTAGTGAGACTTGCTCTGGACAGGGAAGGTTTCAGAGCTGCTGTACATAGGGTCACTATGGGTCACAGGTAACTTGATGGCACATAACAACAAAATCAGGAGGGAATACACAGAATAACTGTACCAAAACTAATTGGCCAACACTGAAATATTTCAGAAGTACCATATAATCAAGTGCCAATAGTAATGAAAAAAGAAGTTTAAGCTTCAAAGAAGACATTGGCAAAAAATAAAGCCCCAGGAAATTTAGAAGACAGCTCCCTGACCTGCTAACCAGAAGAGATTCACATTTGTTCCCATTCCCAAGAAAAGTGATTCAACAGAATGTAGACATTGTCTAACAATATCATTAATAACACATGTAACAAAACACGGCTGAAGATCATTAAAAAAAAAAAAAAGACCAAACTATAAAATGTATACTGACCAAGAATTGTCCAAAGTTCAGGATGGGTCATGGCACCAGAAACACCAGCTGGATCCTGGCTAAAATCATAGAATACCAGAATAATATCTATTTATGCTTTATTAACTATGTAAAGGCATTTGGTTGTGAAGATCATAATAAATTGTAGCTAACACTGAGAAGAATGAGAATCCCAGAACACTTAATTATGCTCATGTAAAATCTATACCTAGACCATGAGGCTATTGTCTAAGCTGAGCAAGGACAAATCTCCTGGCTTTAGCACGGTTATACTCTGCTTGGAAATAATAAGCATGGTGTAGGTTACATCTTTGTGAGAGCATGCAGTTGAAAGGAAATGTGAAGATATAGGTGAGAGAAAAGATACGTTTATCAAGAAAACTACATGTCAAATAACTAGACAGGGAAGAAGGCCCTTCACCAAGTGTGACATCTCATAGTTAGCTTGCTCTGCAGTTTGATGCGTTTCTGGGTTTGAGTGTGGGTCGATGTGAGGATGGAGGGCGGGGGGAAGTTTCAATCTGTTGCTTTTGATATCGCTCTTGGGGACAGTCTATTGCACATATCAGGATCACGAGGCATCTAGATCCAATATTCCTAGCTCTTATTGGGTAGGGCCTAGTCTTAGGGACTTCATTTGATGTCGACCCTCCATTGGCTCACTAGTATTCTCAGGCCTTTTCATTGGCATGTGCTTCTACTATTCACCCAGACTCACATGGCTCTACAGGCCCCTGTTTATGTGGATTCAGAGAAAAAAGAACTAGCTCCAAGCCTTAAGAGTAAGTGTAAACTGTCCACCTGGGATTGTATTTGGTGCTTATTATCTCTTCTTCCCCACCAGTTATTCCCATTTATAGTGAAAATTCTATATTTTGTCTGTTCCACCAATGTACTTTGGCAGTAGATCATAGTAGTTGCTATTTTCTATTACAGATTCACAGATGAAGAGAAATTTTGTCCCAGGATGGAATTTAAACTTGTAGTTGATTGTTAAGAATGTGGGATGAAGGACTAGATTTGGAGAAAAAAGGGTAAAATGTTATGGATTAAATGTTGTTCCTCAAAAAGTATGTATAAAGTAGTCTGGGTCCTGACTCAGTGTTTTGGCAGCCATATGCAATTTTGCCATTATGTAAAGACGTAATTATCCTTTGTAATGTGATCTAACAGGTCATTTAGTTGTAAGGGATTAGGGTAAGATGTAACACACTTACTCAGGTCACAGTCTCAAACCTTGGATCTTTTCTTTTTAAAGAAAGAAAAATATTAAAAACAAGCAGAAAGGAAGGGGCCTCAGTTGGTGTCCTGGATTTGTACTCCCAACATCCTAAATTATAAGAGAATAAATTTCTCTGTTATAGTCTTTCTGATATTTCTGTTATAGCAGTACCAGATAACTAAGGGAAGAGTATTAATTAAAAATAATCATTTAGGTGGCTGAGAAATATAAGAATAATTTTTTAAAGACTAGAATTCAAGCCTATCTGAAATGTGAGATAAGCAAAATAGGATTTTGAAGTTACATTCCAAGAAAGTAAAACTATAACTTCAGAGTTACATTGTTTTTATAGCACCTGACAAAGAAAAGCCAATACCACTCAACTTTTATTTCCTTTTTCTCTGACAAGAAGATGGAGAATAATGGTGGTAAAAGAACAGTGAAGCCCAAAAATGTGAAGAGATTGTGGGAGAGTATTTTTTTCCCTAAATTACTTTAAACCTTGTTCCAGAGGAACTATATCCCATGTTACAAGAGGAATTTTAAAGTTTCTGTACTACTAAACTCTTTCTTAAGGAATCATGGAAAATCAGAAATATATTCCAAATACTGCAGAAGAAAACAATATTATGATAATTTCTTTTTAGATTTTAAAAAAGATGTATATAAGGTTCTGAAAATTTTTCATTTGTGATAGGTTAATACCTATAGTGATAATTACTAAAACACTGTAAGTGGTGAATTAGTTTCATAAAATGTTTTTTAAATTATCACTTAAATGTGATTTGGAAAACACTGGAAAGCTATAAGTTCACTAATTACAATTAATCAGTGTCTTATTTCATATCTTTGCCAAGATTTAGCCCATTTAAGTATCAAGTAATTTTTAGTGACCTGGTGGCAAGAAGCTGTGTTGCCATCCCAACAGCACATGGTTTGAGGCCACAGCTGCTCTGTGGGAGAAGGATGGGCAATCTCCTCCCAAGTGATTAACTGCCTCTGAAAACCCTCTAGAGGGACAGCTATGGGTTGGTTCTGACTCTATGGTACACAACAACAACAATTTAATATAAGCAACCATCAGACAAACTATCACACTGATAAGAGGATAAATGACCCAATTCAACTATAATTTGATAATCTTATGTTGGAATTGTTGTTGTTGATTGCCATCAAGTTGAGCACGACTGGTAGCGACCCTATGAATAAAAGACCTGAAGTCTTTCTGTAACTATCATTGTTTCTTGAAGTTCATAGAGTTTATAGAGGCATGTTGTTTAGCAAGAGATTGCCACTCCTGCTTCCAAGACCCTATGCATAATAACTCTGACTACTGTCCAAGCCTGAGCCAGTCTCACTGTCTCCACCACACATACCTCCATTACCCTCATTATTTATCTCATATTATAGAAGAATTGATGCCTTTGAGTTGTGGTGCTGTAGAAGAGTAACGAACATACCATGAACTGCTAAATGAACAAACAGTTCTGGCCTGGAGAGGGTAAAACCAAGTTTCACCTTGGAGGGAAGGATTTTAAAGCTCCATCTCACATACTTTGAGCATGTTTCCAGCAGGGACCAGTCCTTGGATAGGGACATCATGCTTGGAAATGTGGAGGGACAGTGTGAGAGAGGATGTATTGAAATAGTTGCTCTAAAAATCCCAATATCACAAAAGACAAAAAATCTTTACCACTGGACCATTAAACAGCATCATGGTAGATGAAGAGAAGACTGATGGTGTCTATGATTTAGTCTTGCTTGGATCCACAATCAGCACCATTGGCATCAGCAGTAAAAAAGTCAAAAGATGTATTAAATACGGTATATCTGTTGTCAACAACCTCTCTAAGGTGTAAAAGAGCAGAGATGTCACTTTAAAGATTAAGATGCATCTGATTCAAACTAGGGTCTTTCCATCTGAAAGTTGGACGATGAATGTTGTTGTTGTTGTTATGTGCCGTCAAGTCGCTTGCAACTCATAATGACGCTGTGTACAACAGCCCTGAACTCTGCTCTGTCCTGTGCCGATCGCACCTTCTCCGACACACCCATTCCAATCACCCCAGTCACCGAATCAATCCACCTCATAGAGGGCCTTCCCCTCTTGCACTGTCCCTCCACCCTACCAAGCATTATGTCCCACCCCAAAGACCGGTCCCTCCTTACAACATGTCCAAAGTATGTTAGACAGAGCCTCAGAATCCTTGCCACCAAGGAGCCGCCCAGTTTGACTCTTTCCAGGATGAATCTGTTTGTTTTTCTAGCAATCCATTGTACCCTCAATACTCCAGCACCACAGCTCAAAGGCATCAATGCTCCTTTTATCTCCTTTTAACTCCTTAATCATTGTCCAACTCTCTGATGCATAACAAGTGATTGCAAAGAACCATGTTCTGTATGAGATGCACCTTCGTCTCCAGAGAGACACTATTGCTCTTCAGTACTTTGGAGAGGTCCTTAAGAGCAGACTTTCCCATCGCAATATGTCTTTTAATTTCCTGGCTACTGGTGCCGAGAATGTTGACTGTGGAGGCAAGCAAATTAAAGCTGTGAACAATTTCAATCTCTTCACCATCCATCCTGATGCTGCCAGTTGACTCAGTGGTGAGATCTCTGTCTTCTTGACATTGAGCCTTGATACATAATGGAGGCTGCAGTTCTTGACCTTCTACAGCAAGTCCTTCAGGTCCTCCTCAACTTCAGCAAGCAGGGTTGTGTCATCAGCATATCGCAGATTATTGATAGATCTTCCACCAAACTTGACCCCATATTCCTCCTCACAGGCCCAGCCTCCCAGATAATCTGTTCAGCATACAAATTGAAAAGGTAAGGAGACAGGAAACATCCCTGGCGCACGCTCTTCCCAATTTTGAACCATGCAGTGTTTCCTTGCTCTGTTCTAACGACTGCCTCTTGAACCAAATATAGATTCCTCATTAGCATGATCAAGTGTTCTGGGATTCCCATTCTTCTCAGATTCAGCCACAGTTTGTTATGATCCACACAGTCAAATGCCTTTGCACAGTCAATGAAACACAGACGATGAATAAGGATGAAAAAATAAGAATCAATGCCTTTGAGCTGTGGTGTTGGAGAAGAGTGCTGAATATCCCATGGTCTGCCAACAGACAAACATGTTGCTGCTATTGTTGCTATGTGCCATCGAGTCATTTGTGACTCATAGCGACCCTATGTACAACAGCCCTAAACCCTGCTCTATCCTGAGCCAATCGCACTGCCTCTGACACACCCATCCTGATTATCCCAGTCACTGAATCAATCCACCACATAGAGGGTCTTCCCCTCCTGCACTGTCCGTCCACCCTCCCAAGCATGATGTCCCTCTTGAAGGATCTGTCCCTCCTTGCAACATGCCCAAATTATATCAGATGAAGCCCCCCTCCAAGGAGTAGCATGGTTTAGCCCTCTCCAGGATGAATCTGTTTGTTTTCTTGGCAGTCCATGCTACATTCAATACTCTTCTCTAGCATCACAGCTCAAAGGCATCAATTCTCCTTCTATCCTCCCTATTCATTGTCCAACTCTCTGATGCATAACAAGTGATTGCAAAGACCATGGCCT
>NW_006399834.1:3544457-3552682 GCF_000299155.1 Elephantulus edwardii | reverse complement strand
CTCAGCTTCAGCTTGAACTTGCATATGAGTAATTGGTGGTCTGTTCCACAATCAGCTCCTGGCCTAGTTTTCACAGCTGATATTGAGCTTGTCCAGTGGTTTTTTCCACAGATGTAATTGATCTGATTCCTATGCATACCATGCGGTGAAATCCATGTGGATAACCTGTGTTTATGTTTCTTATAAAACATATTTGCAATGAATAAGTCATTGATTGTGCTAAATTCAATCATTCTATCTCCAGCTCCATTTCTGTCACCAAGTCCATGTTTTCCAACTACTGACTCTTCTTCTCTGTTTCCAACTTTTACATTCCGGTCACCCATTATTTTCAATGTATCTTGACTCCATGTTCGATCATATCTTTGACAAACATATCTTTGAGAAAGTAATGCCAGAGTATTCCTTGGAGATAAGAATAGTGAAGTTTCATCTCATATATTTTGAGCTTGTTAGGAGAGTCCAGTCCTTAGAAGACATAATGCTTGGAAAGGTGAAGGATTAGTGAAAGGAAGACCACCAACAAGAGGGATTGACACAGTGACTGTAACAATAGGAACAAATATGTCACAAATGATAAAGATAATATAGAATATGGCAAGGCTCAGATCTATTATTCATGAGGTCAGTATGAAACATAGTCAACTCAACAGCACCTAATAACAACAGCAATCTAAAATGACACTTCGTGTGAACCAGGATTATATATTTTACTCTATTCTCTTCAAATTTGTAGAGAAATATTTCTTTTGACTTAATTTGCTACAGAAGAAAAATTGTCTAGAGCTCATAGGAAGGTACTTCAAATACTTCTGACTAAAATGAACATAATTAATTAAGTGCTGTAGCCACTTCAACCAAAATTCATTAGTTTGTGATGAGATCATGCGTATAACTGTTCCTTAACAATAATAGACCCACTGGAGAAGATGAAGAACTTCTCTGTAGGTAACTTTGGCTCAGTGCCACCCACCTTCATAGAACTTCTCTGAACCTTCCTTAGTTCATAGCACAATATAGCACACTTCTACTCAATGCTTTTCATCTTTCCTTTACTTAGAATTAGGCTCACATTGTGATCTAATAAGTTACATTCTCTACCATGAGATTTTCATTTGTAGGAATTTCCCCAAATAAATGTCTTGGATTTGTAATTCATCAGTCACCTGCTTTTCACAGAGCATAGATTCAAATCATGAAAGACTAGAGAAATCAAAGCTAATACTCAACGTCTTGGTTGGATGAATGAATGAATGAAATATGCTGCCTTTCACAGAAATAAAGAAATCTACTAGAAGAAAACAATGGAATTTAGGACCAGAAAGGATAATCACACTTTTATAACAAACTAAAATCTAGAGTAGCATTATATCCCTGCATGGCTGGGACTGATATACTAGAAAGGATTCAATTTCCAACTAGTTTTGAAGAAGAAAAAACCTATGCAAATTGAAATGTAAAAGCTACTGTATGTAGGGATCTTTTTATTACAAGTTAAAATTAAAATCAAGTTTGGACTTCAATATTCTAGATTTTAGAGTTAATGAAATTCCATTAATTTCCAAGTTAAATAGAATTTAATCGTACATGGGAACAAAAAATATTTTTGTTGTTGTTGTTAGGTACTTGAGAGTTAAGAATGACTAATAAGAACCTTATGACCAGCAGACCTGAACTCTGCCCTGTTCAAATGCCTCCTAATCATCTCTTCCAGACTTTAATTCATTGCTGTTGCCACCAGGTCAACCATCTCACTGAAGGCTGCCCGCTCCTTCACTGATCCTCCTCCTTTCCTAGCATGATGTTCTTTTCCAAGAAATATCCTCTCTTAACAACATGTCCAAAGTATGTGAGATAAAGCTTTACTATCTTTGCTTCCAAGATGCATTCTGGCTGCACTTTTTGCAATACATATGTGTCTGTTCCTTTGACATTCCATTGGATATTGAGTGCTCAACTGCAACACTACAATTCAAGTGCATAAATTGTTCTTCTGGCACCCTTATTCATTGTTCAGCTCTCAGGCGCATAGCAAGTGATCAAAAAGGCCATGTCTGAATCAGGTGCACCTTAATCTTCAATATGACATCATTACTCCTCAGTAATTTGGGGAGGTTCCTGACAAAAACTTTCTAATGCAGTACATCACCTGATCTCCCAAATGCTGGTACCAAACGTGTCAACAAATATTATCTTCCTCAAAAGTGAACATCATGAGTAGATCCAAATGGGAAAAGCAAAAACAAGGGAAATGGGGGAGATTTCAACATGTTTGAAGCTAAGTGTACTAAAAGTAAATATGTTTCTTCAAAAGACTAATTTGTAGGTGAAACTGGTTCACAGAAACAATATCAAAATAGGTGAGTACTGCTTTCACATACAAACATGTACTCACACATATAAATACTTTGAGTTAAAGAAACAAGTCTCCTCACCATCCTTTAAGTAACTTCAAGGCTCCTTTCCCTTCCTTTCATGATTTAGGGATAGTGAGTAGCTTCGTCTGTATGTAACAAGCTATTCTCATTAATGTGGCTCACTATTCAGACAGTACATTAGTTTATTTGCTTAACTTTTACGAGTCTCTTGTAGTTTGATGTTGTTGTTTTTCTTAGACGTCTTCTAGTCCACCATGACTCATGACGACCCTCTGAATAACAGATCAGAAACTTGCCCTATTCTGAAATGTTATCATGATCTCTACTATACTCAAGCCCATTGTAGCAGCCCTTGTGTCAGCATAACTTGTTATAATTTTATATACTCTTGCTTAATATAGAAAATCCTGAATGAACTTTAGGATCTCAGGTTGGGGAAATATAATGAAAGAAATATGTTTCCCAGAAGTCATTTAATGATATCAGATAGCAACTTAGGAGAGAGTCTATGTTTATGAATTTATGTTTTTAAAATAAAATTTTAAAAATCCCTCCTACTCAGTGCTGTTTAGTTGATTCTGAATCACAGTGAATTTCCATAGAGTTCCAGAGTTAACAAATCTTTACAAGAGAATATTGTCCATCTTTCTCCCAAAGAGTGGCTAGTGCATTTGGACTGCCTACCCAGTGGCGTAGTGGTAAGAAACTCCCCTGCAATCCCAAAGGCACGTGGTTCAAATCCACCAGCTGCTGTGGTTGAGAAAGATGGAAAATCTCCTCCAGAGGAATTTACTGTTTCTGAAAACTAACTGGAGGGCTGCTATGGGTCGGTTCTGACTCTGTAGTACACAGCACAACCACCACCTTTCTAGTTAGGAGCTGTAGGTAACCTAGTGATAAAAAGGTGTGCTCCCAAACCAAAGGCTCATGATTAAAACTCACCAGTCACTACATGGGAGAAAAATGTCCAATCAACTCCAATGTGATTTATTGCCTCTGAAAACTCAGTTGAGGATCAACTGTGACTCAATTCTAAATGGTACACAACAAGAATGGCATTAACCTCTCCATTAGAGTAAAACATACCATGCACTATGCCAACACAGTCCCTTAGTGTGTTGTTAATCACACTAGAGGAAATTGCCAGTCTTTCTCCCACGGAGCAGCTGGTGGCATCTAACTGGGTGCTTTTGGGATTGCAGCACAACTTCTTGCGACGAGGCCACCAGAGCTCTCTCTATTGAATGATATTCAGGATGAAATGTGTAAAGAATCAAAAGAGTTCTATTTAAAGAGAATTTTTGAGAATGAGCAACCAAAGTGCCAAGAGCGAAATTTTAGAAAATTCTTAAATGGGGACCTATTCTAGATCCTTATAGTTTTGGGAACATATTTGAGTCTTTCTCCAGCTATAGCATATAGGCTTTCTCTTGCTCAAGGGTATATAACAACAAACACATAGGTTAGTTGTTAGTTTCTTGTCTTAACCAACTCCCCCATATTCTCAATTTACTTCTCATTTTGCAATGGATCACAAAGACATCCTTCTCTACTTGATAGTTTCTACCACCATCCAGATGATGGGGTTCTCTAGAGGATAATCTCAATTCCCGTTTTTGTTACTTCTTTCGAAAGTAAAAGTAGAAATTCTTTACTCTTCTACAATTTTCATAGATACTCCCTATGATAAATTACAAATAGCCACACAAATGCGCATGCACATACATACATACATATGCACAAACATTAGAGACATCAAAAAGAAAACAAAAACTTTAAAGTATCAATGTGGAGTAGTTGGTGAGACTAACCAGTACTATCAATTAATCTCCTCACTTTCTCAACCTTCTAAGAAATTCACTTCAACTTTCTCTTGGTTAAGGAATGTGGCTGGTCAAGACCTCGATATATCTTCAGTAGTTAAGGAAGATGCTTGACTCTATTACCTATAATAATTGTATCCTTGAGTAATTGCAGTAATTATGGACAAGGAAGAGAATGCAGGGACTACAATACAATTTTTAACTTTATTTCAATTTTGAAAATTTTAATAAACAAATAGGGAAAACTATTTTTACTAAGTCTAAGAAGCCTAACAAAAGTTGTTTGCTAGCTAATATACCTTTTTACAAGATTATAAACTTTTGTATGTTTTCCACATACGACACATTTCAATTTAGATGAGCTGAATGTCGTTTACTCAAACAGTCACATATAGCAAATGGTTACCATATCGATCAACAACATATTGGAGGGAAAACATTGCCAAAACAGAATCGGAAAAGAATGCTTACTAAGTACCTCCCTCCATCCAGATTTCCCTAATAGCTTTATGTTGATTTAAATCTGGAGAACAACCACTTGGCCAACTGACTGGAAGAGATCTATATTTGTTCCCATTCCAAAGAAGGGTGACCCAACTGAGTGCAGAAACTGCAGAACATTACCACTGATTTCACATGCAAGCAAGAGTCTACTGAATATTATCCAAAAACACTGGAACAGCACATCAGCAGAGAACTGCCAGAAGTCCAGGCTGGGTTTAGAAGGGGTCGTGGTACTAGGGATATTGTAGGTGATATTAGATGGATCTTAGCTGAAAGCAGGGAATACCAGAAGAATATCTATCTGTGCTTCACTGATTAGGCAATGACATTTGACTGTGTGGATCATAACAAACTGTGGTTGACTCTGAGAAGAATGGGAATCCCAGAACATTTAATCGTGCTAATGCAAACCCTATACTTGGACCAAGAAGCAGTCGTCAGAACAGAGCAGGGAAACACTGCATGGTTCAAAATTGGGAAAGGTGTGCACCAGGGATGTGTCCTATCTCCATACCTTTTCAACCTGTATGCAGAACTGATTATCTGAGAGGCTGGGCTCTATGAGGAGAAGTGTGGCGTCAGGATTGGTGGAAGATCTATTAACAATCTGCGATATGCAGATGACACAACCCTGCTTGCTGAAACTGAGGAGGACCTCATGCACTTGCTGCAGAGGGTCAAGGACTCCAGCCTTCAGTATGGTCTGAGGCTCAATGTCAAGAATATCAAGATTCTCACCTCTGGACCAATTAGCAGCATCAGGATGGATGGTGAAGAGATTGAGATTGTTCACAGCTTTAGTTTGCTTGGCTCCATGGTCAGCACGCTTGGCACCAGTAGCCAGGAAATAAAAAAACCCCACATTTTGATAGGAAAGTCTGCCTTTAGGAACCTCTCCAAAGTACTGAAGAGCAATGGTATCACTCTGGAGATTAAGGTGCATCTGATACAGGCTATGGTCTTTGCAATCACTTGTTATGCATCAGAGAGTTGGACAATGACTAGGAAGGACAGAAGGAGAATTGATGCCTTTGAGCTGTGGTATTGGAGAAGAGTATTGAATGTACCATGGACTGCCTGAAAAACAAACAGATTCATCCTAGAGAGGGTTAAGCCAGGCTGCTCCTTGGAGGCAAGGATTCTGGGGCTTCGCCTGACATACTTTGGACATGTTGTAAGGAGGGATAGGTCCTTGGAGAAGGACATCATGCTTGGGAGGGTGGAGGGATAGCACAGGAGGGGAACACCCTCCATGAGGTGGATTGATTCAGTGACTGGGGTAATCGGGATGGGTGTGTCAGAGGCAGTGTGATTGGCACAGGATCGAGCAGAGTTTAGGGCTGTTGTACACAGGGTCGCTATGAGTTGCAAGCAACTCGATGGCACATAACAACAAGAACAACAACAACATTCTAATGGAGAAAGATAGGTAATCTCCCACCTGTAATTTACTACCTCTGAAAACTTGCTGGAGAGTCAGCTATGAATCAGTTCTGGCTCGGTGGTACATAACAACAACAGAAAAGCTATAGTCCAAACCCACCAGTTGCTCAAAGAGACAAATGAGACAGTCTGCTTAAATAAATATTTACATCCTCAATTCCATTCTGACTGGCACCATTATAGATGGAGAAGAGACTGAGGTTGTTAACAATTACAGCTTGCTTGGCTCCATAATGCACATCTTGGCACCAGCAGTCAGGAAATCAAAAGATGAATACCACTGACAAAATCTGCTGTCAGGGATCTCTCCAGAGTACTGAGGAGCAACATGTCAATTTAGATACTAAGGTACACCTGATCCATGCTCTGATCTTCGCAATTACTTGCTATATGTCAGTGAGCTGGACAATGACTAATGATGACAGAAGAATTTATGCCTTTGAGTTCTAGTACTGGATAAGAGTCTTGAACACACCAAGGACTACCAAGAAAACAACTAAGTCTGTCGTAGAAAGGGTGAAACCAAGTTTCTCTTTGGAGGGTAGGATTTTGAAGCTCCGTCTCACATATTTTGGGCATGTGGCCAAGAGGGACTAGTCCTTGGAGAAGGATATCATGCTTATAAGGGTAAGGGGACAACTCAGGAGAGAAAGACTGCAGATGAAATGAATTGGTACAGTAACTGGGACAATTGAAGTAGGTGTGTTGGCATCAGTAGGACTGGATCAGGACAGGGCAGACTTCAGGGCTGTTGTAGATAGGGTCACTGTGAGTTGTAGATGACTCAATAGTACATAACAAAAGTAACAGTGTGTTGGAATAAATCTCACAGACAATGGGTTTGGGATTTTTGTTAATTTTTAAATTTGGTTATATTTACAATTTTCCTCAAATTTCATAACAAATTTCTTCTTTCTGTTGTGTGTTAAGTGATTTACAAAGTAATAAATGGTCTCCATCACATGCAGAACAAAAACAATCAAACGGAAGCTTTGTTCTCTTGTCCAGCTGATTGCAAGAATTTCACATATGTTAGCCTGTACACTAATTAGTCAAGAACTTGTATGCACATTCTTGCATTCTTCTCTTAGCTTTATTTTCAGACAATGTACTAATGGTATTTCCAAAGCTGCTTGCTAATCTAATTGTTGCAATATAATAGAATGTCATTTAATAAGTGCATTTTCAGCAACAGATTCAAATTGTGTTTGCATAAATTTTCAATAACATTAAGCTGTTTCATTTATTCTGAAAGAATTTGAAAGCTTTATTTTTATGCTCACTTTGTTTTGTTTCAAATGATGTTGTAACTTGGCAGAGATTGTAGAACTCTTTAAAATTTTACTGCATAAACACATTGAGGATTTGAGTAATTTTTATTGCCATAAAATGATCTCCAACAAAAATAATGTCTGTAACCCTTTTGTCATACTTTTTTTGTCTTTTAAATTCCCAGTGATTTTGTAGAAAATTTCTGGCACACTGTTTTATTTTTCTATACTTATGCTAATACAGATGACATCAGCTGGATAAACTTCTAAATATAATTCAGCATAATATTTCATCTTAAACCAGATCAATCTCAGCAGTAGATTTTCACTGCAATTTGTTTCTTTTTTCCAATATTTCAATTTAAGTTTTAAAGATAATTTAAATACATCTGAAAAATATTATCAAGGAAAAAAACTTGAATGTTCTTGTTGTTATGTGCTGTCAAGCTGCATGCGACTCAGTGACCTTATTATGCACAGTATCTCTTAACCCTGCCCTATTCTGAGCCATTCTTACTGTCTCCAGTACGCCTGCCATCCATTGACCTAGTTATTGTGTAATCCATCTTATCCAGGGTCATGCTCTCCTGCACTACCCCTCCATCCTTCCAAGTATGATGTCCTTCTTCAAGGACTGGAAACCTTCTGGCAACAGACCAATGTATGCGAGGAAGAGCTTCATACTCCTTGTCCCCATGCAGCAACTTAACTTTCTCCAGGACAGGTCTGTTTGTTTTCTTGACAGACCATGGTATGTTCAATACTCTTCTCCAGCACCACAACTCAAAGGCGCTGTTTTGGTGTGT
>NW_006399834.1:3543847-3544357 GCF_000299155.1 Elephantulus edwardii | reverse complement strand
TGTCCAACTCTCTGATGCATAACAAGTGATTGCAAAGACCATGGCCTGTATCAGGTGCACCTTAGTCTCCAGAGAGACACCGTTACTCTTGAGCACTTTAGAAAGGTCCCTAACAGCAGACTTTCCCATTGCAATACATCTTTTTTATTTCCTGGTTGCTGGTGCCAAGAGTATTAACCGTGGAGCAGAACAAACTGAAGCTATGAACAATCTCAATCTCTTCGCCATCCATCCTGATGCTACCAATTGGTCTAGTGGTGACAATCTTTGTCTTCCTGACATTGAGCCTCAGGCCATACTGAAGGCTGGAGTCCTTGACCCTCTGCAGCAAGTGCATGAGGTCCTCCTCAGTTTCAGCAAGCAGGGTTGTGTCATCTGCATATCGCAGATTGTTAATAGATCTTCCACCAATCCTGACGCCACACTCCTCCTCATGGAGCCCAGCCTCTCGGATAATCTGCTCTTCCTACAGGTTGAAAAGGTATGGAGATAGGACACATCCCTGGCATA
>NW_006399834.1:3524002-3543472 GCF_000299155.1 Elephantulus edwardii | reverse complement strand
CCCCCCCCCCCCCTCCTATAATCAGTAGTCGTTGTCTAGCTCTCTAATTTTTAACAAGTAATTGTGACAATAATAGCCTGGATCAGGCATACCTTAGTCTGTAGATGATACTGTTGTTAATGCTCTTCAACTCTCTCTCAAAGTCTCTGACAGCAGATTTTCCTAATATAATTCTTATTTTTTATTTCCTAACAGCTGCTGCCAAGAGTGTTGGTTGTGGAGACAACCAAACTGAAGTTGTTAAATTGTTAAAAATCTCAATCTCTCCACCACCCATCATGGTGTTGCCAATAGGCCCAGCAGTGAGAAACTTTGTTTTCTTGATGTGCAGCTTCAATACATATTGAAGACTATATAGTCCTTGACCTCTTGCACCAAATGTGCCGAACTCTCCATTATCAACAAGTAAGAGTTTTGTCATATGTATAATGCACATTGTTGTTAAGTCTTCCTCCAATCTTGAGGCTACATTCCTCTTCATAAAGCCCAGACTCACGAACAATCTGTCCCACATATAAATTGAAAGGTATGGAGACAGGATGTATCCCTGATGTTATCCTTTCCTGAATTTGAACCATGTATTGTTTCCTTGCTATGTTCTGACCACTGCTTCCTGGCCCAAGTGTAGGTTTCATGTGATCACAGTTAAGTATGTTCTGGGATTCCTATTCTCCTCAGTGTTAGCCACAATTTGTTGTGATCCACAAAGTCGAATGCCTTTGCATAGTCAGTAAAATACAGGTAGGCATTCTCTGATGCTCTCTGCTTTTAGCCAAGATCCATCTGATATTGGCTGTGATTTCCCTAGTGCCACAGTTTCTTCTAAACCAAGCTTGTTTTCTGGTAGTTCTCTTTTGGTGTTGAATCTTCAGCAGGATTTGCTTGTGCGTGATATTAGTGATGTTGTTGTTATGTGCCATCGACTCACAGCGACCCTATGGACAACCGCCCTAAACCCTGCTCTGTCTTGTGCGAACCGCACTGTCTCTGACACACCCACCCTGATTATCCCAGTCACTGAATCAATTCACCTACTAGGGGGATTTCCTCTCCTTCACTGTCCCTCCTCCCTCCCAAGCATAATGTCCCTTTCCAAGGACTGGTCCGTCATTGCAACAAGTCCAAAGTATGTGAGATGAAGCTTCCAAATCCTTGTCTCCAAGGAGCAAACTGACTTAACCCTCTCTAGCATGAACCCGTTCATTTTCTTAGCAGTCCATTGTATATTCAATACTCTTCTCCAACACCACAGCTCAAAGGCATCAACTCTCCTTCTATCCTCCCTAGTCATTGTCCAACTCTCTGACGCATAACAAGTGATTGCAAAGACCATGGCCTGTATCAGATGCACCTTAGTCTCCAGAGTGCTCCATTGCTCTTCAGTACTTTGGACAGGTCCCTAACAGCAGACTTTCCCATCTCAATACATATTTTAATTTTCTGGCTACTGGTGCCAAGAGTGTTGACTGTAGAGCCAAGCAACTAAAGCTGTGAACAATCTCAATCTCTTAATTATCAATCCTGAGGCTGCCAATTGACCCAATGGTGAGACTCTTTGGTTTCTTGATATTGAGACTCAATCCATATTGAAGGCTGCAGTCCTTGACATTTTACAGCTATTAGTGATATTGTTTTATAATTTCCATATTATGTCAGACCACCCTTTTTTTGGAATGAGAATAAATATGAATATCTTCCAGTCAGTTGACCACGTATTTGTCCTCCAGATTTCTTGGCACAGCTAGG
This sequence comes from Elephantulus edwardii, assembly GCF_000299155.1. Classification (NCBI taxonomy): domain Eukaryota; kingdom Metazoa; phylum Chordata; class Mammalia; order Macroscelidea; family Macroscelididae; genus Elephantulus; species Elephantulus edwardii. Next base: position 3,541,726 of record NW_006399834.1, on the reverse strand, counting down.
TAAACACTTCCAGGTCTTCATCTGTTTGTTACAATATGTCAATTGGTATTCTATCAATTCCTAGGGCCTTGTTTTTTGCCAATTCCTTCATAGTAGCTAAATCTTCCTCCTTCATCATCATTGCCTCATGATCATATGTTGTTTATGAACTCCTCTGTCAGCGAATCAATTTTGATACAGTGACTCTGTGTACTTCTTCCATCTTCAGTTCATGCTTCCTGGATTATTCAATATTCTGCCTATAGCATCCTTAAGTACTGGATCTCAACTTGAATTTGTTCTTTAGTTCCTTCAGTTTAAGAAATGAGGAGCAAGTTCATCCCTCACAGAAGAAAACAAGACTGAAAAATAACCAATTGAACCAATTTGAAGTTCATGTTATGCACAGACTTTGTTATATCTTCACTTGCTGGGTCAAAACTTAATATTAATCTGGGATTGTGTATTCACCAATAGATATGACTAAGTCCTGCCTGGCATTAAACTTAATGGAAAGAGGCACACAGATGCTTTAATAGAATTCTTCATTGAAGATTTATACTTGTTGACAAACTGTTACCTTTTTGACAATAATACAACATTAAATTACGATACAAAATTTTGATAAAAGTTTAAAATATATCCAAAGAAATGACGTGACAAGCATTTTTTTCTGTTGTGTATAAATATATTATGTTGACAAAATAAACTAGCTTACAGCTTTTAATATTTCAAATTCAAGGTATAAAGTTCTAGATAGTTTGTATCTTATTTTACACATTGTTGTTGTTAGGAGCCATCCTATACATTTTGATTCATAGCAATCCTTTTGGCAGAATAAATTCACCCCTTATGTTTCTTGTCTAGGCTATAAAATAACCTCTGGGTGACAGAGAAATATGATGGTCTTCTCCCATAAAGGTTACAGACTTGGAAACCCAATGCTGCAGTTTTATTCTGTCCTTTAAGACTGTTCTGTATTAGAATGGAAGTGTAGGTAGATCATACCAACAATCTTCATGGAAAAATGTTGCCAAATGTGTGTGTGGACTAAAACGCCAATCTTTTGGTTAATACCCAAGTGACTTGTGCTTAGTGATTTTGCTACCAAGCCAAAAATCCAAACTCAATGCCATATATTCAATTTTGACTCACAGCAATCTTATGACACAGAATGTTAATGTTACTTAGGGTCAACCTATAGTGTACCCTCTAGCAGGTTTTCAAAGGCTGTAAATCAAGTGGGAGGAAATTGTCAGTCTTTATCCCCAAGAGCAGCTAGTGGATGATAACTCTACCTTCAAGTTGATAGCACAATTCCTTACCACTCAGAGACCAGAGCTCCTTATGGAATAGAGCACAACTGTCTAATAGGATTTCCAAAGCAGTAAAATCTTTACAGAAGCAGGAACAGCTCATCTGGGCTCTTTATTTCACTCATAACTAAAATAATTTTTTATTAATAAGTTTCGTTCATAGAGTCGCTATGAGTCAACCACAACTCGACAGCATAACAACAACAACAACAACACAAGAGAGCTCTGTTTGGCTATTGGAGAGAAAGTTATGCTACCAACCCAAAGGTGGGTGATTTTAATCTGCGACCCTCAGGCCTGGTTTAGATTGTTTTTTGGTCAAACATTCTTCTAAGTGGTATAGCACTGGTCTGTTCATTTACTATACAGAGGTAACTCGTGGTTGTCGTAATGCTAAACACTGTGACACTGATGTGTCAAATGTAATAATGGTTACCCATAGTGGACAGTGTTTGGTGGAGCTCTTCAATTAAACAAGCTTGGAAACAGGAGTAGCATCCACTTCCAAAATGGCTTGCATTCATACGGTTTGTCACATGAGTCGTCTACCACTCGACGGCACTTAACAGCAACAGCAAACTTTGGCAGAACATTACAGCCATTTTTATATTAAAACTTATCAACCACTTGTTTTGTTCATAGTTATGTCACGGATCATTACCACAGATAATAGCATTTCAGTAAATAACTCTCCAAAATGCATATTAAAGAAAGAGTTCATGAAACCAATGAGAAGAAAGATTTTTCCATAAAATGACAAGAAACTAGAATATTCCAGAATGTGTAGGTATTATATAATGCTCCATTGATGCTGATAACCTAGCTAGCCATAAGCAATTGCACTGCTAATATAGTTAGGTATTTCTAATCCACCAGCAGCTATGCAAAATAAAGAGAGACAATCTCTTCCCGTGTGATTTACTGCCTTTGAAACTTGCTGGAGGGCCAGACATGGGTTGGTTCCTATTAGACATTACACAACAACAAGAATTATCAATGTTTTGTGGTTAAAAACAAAACAAAACAAAACAATGTCTGATGGCAACTTTATTTCTCTTCTTCCCTCTAGTTGTTGCTCATTCAGGTTATGTCTACTTGAGTTATTTGTCAAATCTGTATCAAAAAGACCCCTTTCTACCTATTAAGCATCTGACTGCATATTCTCTCTTTGCAAGTTAACTATTTCAGGACTTAAGTGCCTTTTTGCTCTGTAGGTACCCTTTTAAAAAAGTCCGTGGAAGTGGAGTATATTTGGTCCTAGGCAATTCCAGAAGCTTTAGCTGTAGGTACTATTCTTGTCTGCTCACCAAATTTCTGGCCTTTGATTTGCACTGAGTTTCAATGAGACCTCCAACCCAGAAGTTTTTATTGCATTTCACTTAGGATTAGGTCTGTTTAATACCTAAACTCAGAATAAAGGTTTCTAATCTCTGAAAACCTTGTATGAATATATGTCAAACATTTTATGTGTATGCGTCTATGCATATTTTCCTGGAGAAACCATGTGTAACTTTCCTCTGAGACTTAAAAACCCTCTTGATCCTACATAGAGTTACAAACAGATCTAAGCCACTTCCTCCAAAAACCCATCTGAATCTATTTTTCTCTATTTAGGAAGTATATTTGGGTCACATCAAAGTGAATTTCCCAACAACCATGGGGAATATCAAAAAGACCAATTAGTCAATTTTAGAAATAAACAGAAAAAAACTATATTTAATGAAGAACTTCAATATAAGAAGAAAATAAGGAAAAGGTGATTAGAGGTAAATCTTTGCCCACTAGGTTACTAAGTAATTTCTTCTTGAAATAGGACAAAGTCATAGCATCTTATAGACCCAGTTTTCCAAAAATTTATATTGCCTAAATATAAACTAGCTAATTACTGCTATTTTATAATTCTGCCTTAATTTATTGTTTATTTCACATGAAAATTATTCTTGGGGTTAAGGAATAGGTAAGAAAAGATAAAGATTATAGTTTAAATTGTTTTACCAATTTACGATTCAAGTATACCATCACTCTAAGAAAATGATTACTACAATAACCTACTATAGAAATAGGTACGTGGTATTCCACAAAGACGCCATGCAGACAAAGTTTGAGACTACTTCCCTAGAAGAAGCAGATTTTCTTCAAAGTTGGGAGCAAAGTTCACAATGCTTGGACATAACATTTCACAGATGAAATCATGAATTTACTGTTGTTCTTAGGTGCTACTGAGCTGACTATGACTTAAAGTAACTCTATGAAGAACAGATTTGAGTCTTGCTATATCCTGTACCATCCTCATGAGCTCTGTTATGCTCAAGTCCATTGTTATAATCACTGTGTCAGTTCGTCTTGTTGAGAGTCTTCCTCTCATCCTCTGATTCTACCCCTTTCCCATTATGATGTCTTTTCCCAAGGACTGGTACCTCCTGACAATATGCCTACACAGTCTATGAGATGAAATTTCATCATCCTTGCTTCTTAAGAATTACCCTGACTGAGCTTGTTTTAAGACAAGCTCAGCTCTTTTGGCAGTCCATTGGGTATTCAGTACACTGAAACATTATAAATCAAAGACATTTCAAAGTCTCTTTCAGTAATCTTTGTTCATCTTCTGATTTTCAGATGCATAGAAAGCAATTGAAAAGACTATGGCTTAGATCAGGTGCACCTTAATCTTTAAACTGATGTCCTTATTCTTTAGTAGTTTGGGAAGGTCCTTGAAAGAAGATTTTCTCAGTACAACAAATCTTTTTATTTTTTTGACTGTTATTACCATAGGTGTTGCTTGTGGATCCAAGTAAAAGATATAGTTGACAGCATTAATCTTTTTTTCTATATATCATGATGCGGCCCAGTGGCCAGTATTTTTATTTTCTTCATGTTGAAAGGTAACCCATATTGAAGGCTAAAATTTTGCTCTTTAGCAGCAAGTTTTTTTATTCTTCTTCCCTTCTACAAAGTTATGTAAGCCTTTTTTATTCTTCAAATTAAGGTTGCTTTATTTTTTTTCTCCTTCAATTTAATCCTTAGTTTATACTTACTCTATTCAGCTCTATTTCATTATTTCTCCCTTTCACTTTAACTGCTTTACATTTATCTTCATTAACTATGCTCGAGAAAAATGCATCACCTTCTTTGACAATTAAAATTCCAAAATATCTTATTTACCTGCCCTTTTCTTCCCTTCTATGACCTAGTTCCTCAAAGTGTGATCTGAGAAACCTGAAGTAGAATTGCTCCTTTGCTTATTTAAACTAGCCTTTATATTATGTGGAGTAGTCCTTTCTGACTTCCACAATGATCTACAAAATTACAATTGCTGTGAGGATATTCAGAATCTCTCTCTCTCTCTTTTTTTTTTTTAAACTCAAACAACCCAGTTGCTTCCTCTGCACATAGGGTGAGAACACTTGTACTTGACAATATCCATCAATAATGCCTCTTTCTTTAGCATCTCCAGAATCTTTCTCTTTGTTGACTCTGAAATATGGCTTCCATTCCTTTATTTAGTTCAAACACTTATCTCACCCAAAACCAAACCCACTGGCTCTTTAGTGGAATCCAATTCATGACAACATCCATAGGGTTTTCTGGGCTATAAATATATTTTAGGGGAGGCTGTCTCTCTTTTTTCCTCTGAGTTACTGCTAGATATGAATTGCTGACTTTTTAGTTAGCAGTGCAACAGTTTATGCACTAGTCTTGCATGTACACTGAAATAGTTATTTCCCAGGTCCTAGTCTTTCAGATATCTCTGCAGCGTGAATGGTCATAGTACAGCATTGAACTTCTAAAATTTCAATTATGCATAATGACCCAATGCAAAAGGAAATAAAATTGTAAGTTAAGCAGATGATTTATACTGCATTGCAATGAGTGAAATTTTGCTCCATAATCAGCATCAGTTAGGAGGCCTGATCCCCTAACCTGTTTTTGTCTTGTTAGGTTTGCCATGGCATGATTTCTTGGCTCAGTGTTTGTGAGCTCCATGTGGGGGGGAATGTCTTCTGCTCTGGGGGTGAGGAGTTGTGCTGCTAACCCAAAGGCTTGCAGCTCACACCCACCAGCTACTCCTTGAGGTGAAGTTAGACAATTTCCTTCTATGTGATTTGTGGTCCTTGTTGTTGTTAAGTGCCATCAATTCAACTACGACCCATAGCAACCTGTGAAAGCCTACCAGTAGGTCAGTTATGCATCTGTTCCAACTCAATTGTACACAAAAACCTCCAACATGGATCCTAGGATCCTAGGGAGTTCTGGTGCCCTAGGGGCAAGAAGCTGTGCTGCAATCCCAAAGGCATGCAGTTCCAGGCCACCAGGGCTCTGCAGGAGAAGGATGGGTAATCTTCTCTCATGCTACCTCTGAACTACCTCTGAAAACCAGCTGGAGGGTCAGCTATGGGTCAGTTCCAACTTAACAGTACACAACATGACATCCAGTGACTTCATCTAATGCACACTAGAAAAATGAGGATTTTTTTTTTAACCATAAGGCCTTTTAATGTTGGGGAGAAAAACATCTCTATTGATTTTCTCTGGCAGAAAACTGCATATTAGCTACCAATAAAGCATTATTCTGGTGATTTTTTTTCTTCACTTTATGCTTTTTTTTCAACTTGTTACATGAATGAGCTCTAATTGCTAAATAAGGTTAAAATCCACTGTATAATTAACTATACTATTCCATTAATAATAGGAGCGTTGGTGCCCTAGTGGAAAGAAGCTGTTCTAAACTCCTGACGGCACACAGTTCAAATCCACTAGCTTCATGTGAGAAGGGTGGATAATCTTCTCCTGTCCAATTAACTGCCTCTGAAAACTCACCTGAGGGTCAGCTATGGGTCAGTTCCAAAACAACGGTACAACAACTTTTTCATTAAACCACTTCCTTTCTTAGTCTCAATAATTTTCTTATCATCTGATTCTATGATCTTTGATTTAATTCTTGGGTCTACATAGCTGGGACCATTTCATAAAAATTAAGGTATTCTTAACCTCTGCCTCTTTTTTTCCTTCCTTTAATCCTCTAGCTTGTTGAACAAAGTAACCGCTCCCTGGAGCCCCAATTCCATATTCCTAGTAATGGAACCTAGTCACCCACTTAAAAGTGTTGAGATTCCTTGTAATTCCTCAATTTAATATCCTTCATGTACATTGATTTGCTGCTTGGGAACAAACAGCTAATGTTCATGTAACTTGAAAGTCAAAGAAGACCTAGATTCCCTCCAAAATGACATAGTCTACAGGGTTAAGATTCGCCCTTGATTTCACACTCCATAAACTCTGCTGGCATATGATCTATTACATTTTGTCAGTTTCTTTAATTCAAACTTCTATCAAATGGTGAATCTAAGGAACTGGAAAAAATTGTGTATATAACTAATAAACAAAGCCTAGAGATGGAGGTCCAGTAGATATGGCATGGAGAACTATAGGAGATTAAAGCAAAAGCAATGGAAGGGCAACAAAGTTTAAAATAGCACCAACTCTTATGATGCAAGAGTTTAGCTTTTCAGGAATTTAAATTTCATAACTACTATCCAATATTAGACTGAACTTTAATAGTAATTCTTAAATTTATGATGTGCTCTGACTTTTATTCAGAAAAGCACACACATTTCTATGTTTGAAAATGTCAAAGAATTGCTTTGAAATTAGTTCTAATCGGATTCTTGCCATTACTGAAGTGTGAATTCAGCAGCATTGAAAGGAAATGGCTTTAGGAACATAAAAGTTAATCTATCATGCTAAAAGATCATTGAAAATACTATTTTATAAGCCAAATTGATAGCAGCTATATTAACCAAAATATATTTGCAAGGGGAACTTTTAAGAAGTATATCTTTATTTCTATTAGATGAAAAGTGGATGCATCTCTCTACTCACTTATAAGCAGATAAAAATTATACAATATTTATAGTTGAAAAGGACTTAATTATAAAGTTTATCTCTTTCATTTTGTACAAGAAGATGCCAAAGTATTAATGTAAGGTGAAGGCAGCCTAAATTACATGTCTAATGTCACCTATCTAGTTAGTGACATTACTAATGCTAGAATTCTTCTCTAAAGCAGATTCATTTGTGCAACAACCATCTATTAGACACCATTTCTGTGACCTAGAGCAGTGATAAATGAACAGGCCCTCTCTCCTAAAAAGCCCATAATATAAAAGGGAAAACATATACAAATAGTATAACCCAAATATCTACTTCTTCAACCTTATCACCTTTTCATTGATATGTAAGTAAACTGACTTAAAATATTATCCTTTATATGTGGAAAACATAGTCTGATATGTCACCTAAAGACTTCTCTAGAGCTTCTTGATTTTCTTATTACCTTTTTCTCAAATTGCCTAATTTTGATAAATCTCATACTCATGTTTTATCTTTTGTGACTGAATCACCTTAATAGTGAGTATAAATAATATACAACAAAATTACCAAAGCCTCCAGAATTAAAAATTTTAAATATTTAATTGAGTATACTGAAATGATTGGTATAGAGAACAGTCATCCCATCAGAACTATAGCTCTTATCATTGCTTTGATTCTATGTATTGTGGGAGCTCTGGTGGTCTAGTGGTAAGACGCCACACTGCAATACTGAAGGCACATGATTCAAATCCACTGGCTACTCTGAGGGAAAAAGATGGACAATCTCTTCCCATGCAACTAACTGCCTCTGAAAACACACCAGAGGGTCAGCTATGGGTTTATCATTGCTTTGATTATATATGTTAAGAGGAGGAAACATGTAACTATCTTAAACCATTCATTCACTGAATAGATAATATCAATTCAGGTTTGAGGGATCAAAAACAGGCTATAATGGTAAACCATCTCTGTTATAGAAGTTATTCATTCTCTTTGGAAGAGATAGATAATGTCTGTTGTTGTGTATTGTCACGTTGGAACTGACTTATAACTGATCCTCCAGCAGGTCTTCAGAGGCACTAAATGATGTGAGAAGAGATTTCCCATCTTTCTCTTATGGAGCAGCTGGTGTATTTGAATAGCATACCTAGGGTTTTTAGTGCAACTCCCTACTGCTAATTCAGTAGAGATAATGTGTACCCTCAAGTTGAATATGACTCATAGGGACCATATGAGTAGCAAATTTGAATTTTGTACTATCCTGTGCCAACCACATCATTTCTTACACACTTGAGCCCAAGGCATCAATCACTCTCTCAATCCATCTGGTTGAAGGTTCCCTCTCTTTCACTGTCCCCCCACCTTTCCTAGTATGGTGACCCTCTCTAGGGAGAACTCTGGGTGCATTTTTTTCCAAGACACATCTGCTTGCTCTTTTGGCAGTATGTGGAATGTTCAATACTCTCTTCTCCAAGGGCACAGCTCAGAGGCATGAATTTTTCTGACATCCTTACTCATTGTCCAGCTGTCAGATGCATAGCAAGTGATGAAAGAGATCATGCCCTGAAATAAGTGCACCTTGGTCCTCCAACTGACATTAGTGCTCCTCAGGAATTTGGAGACATCCCTGACTGCAGATTTTCCCAATACATCTGATATCCTGACTGCTGGTACCAAGTGTGTTTATTATAGATTCAAGTGGTTGACAGTTTCAATTTTTTTCTCCATCTGTCATGATGTTGTCTAGTACTTTGTGTATTCCCTCCATCTTTTGATGTTTCCCGGATCATTCAAGATTTTGCCCAGAGAATGCGTAAGAATAACAACTCAAGGCTTGACTTTGTTTTTCAGTTTCTTCAGCTTGAGAAATGCTGAGTGAATTCTTCCCTTTTTGTTGTTGTTTAATGCCGTCGAGTCGTAGACGACTCATAGCGACCCTATGAATGAACAGCCTGAGCACTGTTCATACATAGAGTTTCCAGAGGCAAGCCATTTTGGAAGTGGATGCCGCTCCTGCTTCCAGGAATTCTTCCCTTAGTATCCTCCAATTCTAAGTCTCTGCACATTCTATTAAAGTAGTTTACTTTGTTTTCACAGGCTGCCATTTGAAATCTATTAAACTCTTTTATTTCAGCATCTCTTCCCTTTGTTTTGGCTTTTCAGCTCTCCAGTGCAATTTTTAGGGTCTCTTCTGACATCTATTGTGTTCTTTTCTTTCTGTCTTTTTAGTTACCTTTTACTCTCTTCATTGATGATATCTTTAATCTCCTTCCACAGCTCATCTGGTCTTAAATCACTGGTGTTTAATGCTCCAAACCTATTCTTAAGATGATTTTTTAAATTCCGGAGGGATATACTCAAGATCATGTCTTGTTTCTCATGGATTTGTTTCCTTTTTCTTCTGCTTCAGTTTGAATTGGCAGATGAATGGTCTGTTCCACAGTCAACATTTAATTTAATTTTTAATATGATATTGAACTTACCCAATGATTTCTTCCACAAATGTATCCAATCTAATTCTGATGCAGTCCATTTAGTGAGGTCAATATGTAAAGTTGCCATTTATTTATTTTTTTTAAAAAGGGTATTTGCTATGGATAAACCATTGAATGCACAAAAAGATGACACAAATTTTCTTGCAATAAGTGAGAACTTGAACAATGCAGCATTCAATATAGGTTGTACCTCAATATTAAGAAAAAGATTCTCATGATTGAATCAATAGGCAGCATCATGATGGATGGATAGAGAAAGGATTGAGATTGTGAACAACTTAATCTTTTTTTCCCCTCTTTAACAGTTCTTTATAATTTTACTCCAGCTATATTCTCCAATACAGATGAGTTCTATAGGTTTCCCTGATTCTTTCTGATTTTTTGTTTGTTTGTTTTTGTTGGGTTTTTTTTGTTTTGTTTAATTTTTTAAAATTTAAATTTATTATTAATTTCAGTAAAAATATAAAGAGACTTTGGATTTCCATTCATTCATTGTTGCACTTTTCTCCCCTTCCATCTCTCCTCCCTAGTACACTAACCCTGCTGGAAAAGTAAAAGAAATATTCTTTCGTTGTTTTACAAACTTTCCCCCAGGTCTACTCCACCATGTAGCCTTCGCTCTAGACTCCTGTCATGACAAAAATAACTAATCACATATCCCTTTTAAACAGTTTTCTCCCTCATCTGTTTCAATGCAGTATACATTATTGAACCCATCTTTCTCAGTCCTCTCCCCAACCCCAAGGTCAGTCCAATTTTAGAAAAGCAGTACCATGCAGTATTTGTCCTTTTGTGACTGAGATACTTCACCCAGCATAATGTCCTTCATGGTCACCCTCTTTGAATAATATTGCATGAGTTCCTTGTTTTTCAATGCAGCTTAGTATTCCATGTGTGAATATACCACAGCTTCTCTATCCATTCGTTTATTGATGGGCATTTAGGTTGTTTCCAACTCCTTGCTATTGTGAACAAAGCCACAATAAACATGGGTGTGCATATATCTGCTTGGATGTCAGTTACGGTCTCTTTGGGGTATATTCTCAGTAGCAGAATTGCTGGGTCAAATGGACTCTCTATTTGGAACTCTTTGAGAAAGCGCCATACTGCCTTCCACAGTGGTTGCACCATTTTACACTCCCACCAACAGTGAATAACTAAGGGTTCCAGTTTCTCCACAACCTCACCAGCATTTGTTGCTTCTTGTTCTGTTAAATTTTGCAATTGTGTCTGGGGTGAGATGATATCTCATAGTTGTTTTAATTTGCATCTCTCTTAGAGCTAGGGATTTTGAACATTTCTTCATGTGCTTGTTAGCCATGTGAATGTTTTCTTCTTCGGTGTTGTGTCTGTTCATATACTGTGCCCATTTTTCTATTGGATTATTTACCTTTATATTGTTGTGGTGCTCAAGTATTTTATAAATTCTGGATATAAGTCCCTTATCTGATATGTCATTACCAAATACTTTTTCCCAGTCTGTGGCTTCCCTTTTTACCCTGTTGGAGAAGTTTTGGATGTGCACAGGGATTTGATTCTTAGAAAATCCCATTCATCTATTTTATCTTCTCTGGTTGTAGGTGAACAACTTAATCTTACTTAAATCCACAATCAAAAAAAAATTTAAAAAATCCACAATCAATACACTTAGGAGATGAAAAGACATATTATACTGGGAAACTGCATAGTCAGGGACTTCTCCAAATTATTGATGAGTAATGATGTCTGTTTGAGGTTAAAGGTGCATTTGATTCACACCATGGTCTCTTCACATCTAAGAGCTGGACAATGACTAAGATGACAGGAGAAGAATCGATGCCTTTGAGCTGTGGTGTTGTAGAAGAATGCTGAAGATCTCATGGACTTAAAAAAGAACAAACAGATATGTCTTGAAGAGGGTACAGTCACAGTGCTCTTTGGAAGCAAAGATGATAAAGCTTTGTCTCACATAATTTGGGCATATTGCTAGAAGAGGTTATCCTTTGAAGGGGAACATCATGCTTGGGAAGGTGGAGGGATGACAAAAGAAAGGAAGACCCTCAACCAAGTGAGTTGACATCTTGACTGTAGCTGTGGCTTGAATACATCAGAGACTGCGAGGATGGTATGGGGATAGGACACACCACCAGGTCTGTTATTCATAGGATCGCTATGAGTTGTACTCAGCTTGATGGCCTCTAACAACAACATAGGCCAAGTGGTGAGAATTTTTGGCTTTTTAATCTGAAGATGCAATCCGTATTGAATGCTGTAGTCTTCGATATTCTGCAACTAGTGCTTTAAGTCCTCATTTGCAGCAAGCAATGTTGTATCATCTATCTCTTCTCACAGATGTGGAAAGGTTTTTAATTCTTGTGTGTCCCATACAGGAAGATCTACATGCATAACTACTATTAATGGTTTTATTCAATTATATTTAATTGACTACAATGACTAGGTCATTTGCTGTACAGAATTCTACATTGTAATCTTAGTCTCATTTCTATCACCAGAGTCATATATTCTATCTACCTACCTTTCTTTTTCTTTTTTCTTATTGCTATTGATGAAAGTTTACAGACACTTTGGATTTCCATTCATTCATTGTTGCACACTCTTCTCTCTGCCCACTCCTCCCCCCTAGTTTGCTTTTCTCTTTGAAAAGTAAAAAAAAAAAAAAGGCCATTGTTATACAATCCCCTCCGCATTCCTCTTCACTACGAAAAGTAGCAATTTATATTAAGCCTTAGCTATTACCACATACCAAATTGCTATCTTCTAATCATTACAAACTCACTCAAGTCCTCAGTTTACCTCCAGATTCATTATAAGACTTAATAAAAACACAGAAGTGTATTTTACATTATAGGCTAGTTGCTTTTGTTGTTATTAAGTCACCTGTGACTCATAGAGACCCTATATACAATAGCTCTGAGTCCTGTACGATCCTGTCTGTGATATATCTGTGTCTTTTATCCCAGTCACTGTGTCAATCCATCTCATGAAGGGTCTTCCTCTCCTGTGCTGTTCCTTCACCCTTCCAAGCATGAGATCATTCTCCAAGGAATAGTCATTTCTGGCAACATGCCCAAAGTATGTGAGGTGGAGCTTCAAATTTCTTGCCTCCAGAAAGCAACTTGGTTTCACTTTCTCCAGGACAGACTTATTTGTTCTTTTTCCATTCTATGGAATGCTCAATTCTCGTTCAACACCACAACTCAAAGTAATCAATTCTTCCGTTGTCTTTGGTCATTGTCCTGCTCTCTGGTGTATAACAAGTAATTAGGATAGATAATTGGATAATTGGCCTGCATCACGTGCACCTTAGTCTCTAGACTGACATATTTGCTCTTCAGTACTCTGGAGAAATCCCTGAAAGTGGACTTTCCCAGTCCAATTTGTGGTTTGATTTCCTGGGTGCTAGTGCCAAGAGTATTGACTGTGGGAATGAATAAGCTGAAATTGAAAACAATCTCAATCTCTTCTCCAGTATCATGGTTCTATTAGTTGGCCCAGTGATAAGAATCTTTGTTTTCTTGCTGTTGAGCTTCAACCCATATTGAACACTGCAGTCTTTGACCTTCTGCAGATAGAAATTCAGATTCTCATCAGTTTCGGCAAGCAAGGATGTGTCATAGTGCATAATGCAAATTGTTGATGAATTTTCCTCCAATTCTGATGCTGCATTTCTTCACATAAAGATCAGCCTTCTGCACTCCTTTCTTGTTGTTGAAGAGGAAGCGTTCCTTTGCTCTGTCCTGACTACTGTTTCTTGGTTCAAGTACAGCTTTTGCATGAGCACAATCATGATCCACCTGACATTGACAATGATGTCCTTAGTGCCACACCTCTTCTAAACCCAGCTTGTATTTCTGGTTGTTCTCTGTCAAAGGACTGTTCCAATCATTCAGGGGGGTGGGGGGGATGTACATATACAAATGTGTGTGTGTGTCTTATATCATCCATCTATGTGTGTGTGTGTGTACGTGAATGTGTGTGTATCTCTATCAGCTCTGGTGGCCTAGCTGCAAGAAGCTGCCCTGCAATCCCAATCCCAAAGGCACACAGTTAAAGGAGACCACCAGCTGCTCTGCAGGAGAAGTCTGGGCAATCTCCTCCTGTGCAATTAACTGACTCTGAAAACCCGCTGGAGGGTTAGCAATGGGTCAGTCCTGACTTGACGGTACATAATAACATGTGCTGTTGAATTGCCTGTGACTCTTAGAAATCCTATGTACAACATCTCTGAAGCCTGCCCTGTCCTGAGCCAGTCTCACTGACTCCAACACACCTACCTCATTACCTATGTTACTGTATCAATAAATCGAATCTGAGATCCTTCTCTCCTGCACTGCCCCTCCGCCATTCTAAGCATGGTGTCCTTTTCTAAGGACTGGTCCCTCCTGGCCATGTGCCCAAAGTATGTGAGACGGAGCTTCAGAATCCTAGACTCCAAGGAGAAACTTGGTTTCACCCTCTCTAAGACAAACTTAGTTATTTTTTTGGTGGTCCATGGTATGTTCAAGACTCTTCTCCAGAACTACAACTCAAAGACATCGATTCTTCTTCTGTCATCCTTAGTCATTGTCCAGCTCTCTAATGCATAGCAAGTAATTATGAAGACCATGACCTTGATAAGGTACATCTTAGTCTCTAGACTGACCTTATTGCTTCTCATTATTCTGGGGAGGTCTGTGACAGCAAATTTCCCAAGTGCCATTAATCTTTTTATTTCTTGACTGCTGGTGCTGAGTGTTGATTATGAAGCCAAGCAAGCAGTAATTGTTAACAACCTTAATCATTTCTCCATTCATTATGGTGTTGCCAGTTGGCCCATTGTTGAAAATCTTTGTCATCATGATGTTGAGCTTCAATCCATATTGCAGACTACAGTCCTTGACTTTCTGCAGCAAGTGCCTCATTTTCTCTTCAGTTTCAGCAAGATTATATCATCTGCATAACACAAGTTGTTGATGAGTCTTCCTCCAATCCTGATGTCACATTCCTCCTCAGAATGTCCAGACTCCTGAATGATCTGTTCTGCATATATATTGAAAAGGTATGGAGACAAAACCCATTCTTGATGCATTCATTTCCTAATTTTGAACTATATAGTGTTTCCTTTCTCTGTTCTGAGGACTACTTCCTAGACCAAGTGTAAGTTAAGTATGAGCACACTCAAGGGTTCTGAGATTTCCAGATAGATATAGATATAGATATGGAATATGGATATGGATATGGATATGGATATGGATATGGATATGGATAGAGATAGAGATGAGAGAGAGAGAGAAAGGTGATATAGAGATAGAGATAGAGATAGAGATAGAGATAGAGATAGAGATAGAGATAGAGATAGAGATAGAGACACACACACAATGTCAGCCACAATTTGTTGCGATCCACAGTCAAACATCTTTGCATAGTCAATGAAACACAGATAGATATTCCTCTGGTAGTCTTTGCTTTCTGTCAAGATACATCTGACATTGGCAATAATGTCTCTAGTGTCATGACTTCTTCTAAGGCCAAGTGCTCTTGCTCATAGTTCCAGTAGTTCTCTGTATGTACATGTATGTATGTACATGAATAGAGAGAGAGTATATGCTGCAAAATTAATAAGGATGAAAGAAAAAGAATTGATGCTTTGAACTGTGATGATGGAGAAGAGTGCTGAATATTCCATGCGCTACCAGAAGAACAAATAGATATGTCTTGAAGAACGTACAGCCAGAATGATATTTGTAGGCAAAGAAGATGGGTTTGTTTCTACGAGAGGTTATACCTTGGAGAGGGACATCATGCTTGGAAAGGTGAAGGGACAAGGAGAGAAAGACTTTCATCCAGTGATTGAAGCAATCAGTTCCAGTGTGTCAGAGATTCTAAAGATTGCCTAGAATAGGGCAGGGTTCAAATTTGTTTATAGGGTTGCTATGAGTCATATTTGGCTTGGTAGCACCTAACAACATCACACATATGTGTGTATGTGTGTGTGTGTGTGTGTGTGTGTGTGTGTGTATTCTTGTTATTCTTAGTAGAATATCATAATCAATGTCATACGGATCTTAGTAAAAAGCTGAAAGTACCAGAGGAATGTGTATCCGTATTTCATTGACTATGCAAAGACATTTGACTGTGTGGATCACAATAAATAGTGGCTAACATTGAGAAAAATGGGAATTCCAGAACACTTGACTTTGTTCATGTGAAACCTACACTTGTATCAGGATGTAGCCCTCGTAACATAGTAAGGAAACACTGCATAATTCAAAATCAGGAAAAGAGTATGTCAAGAATGAGTCTTATCTCCATACCTTTTCAATCTATACATGGAACAATTATTAGGGAGACTGGGTTTTATGAGGAGGAATGTGGCATCAAGAATGGAGGAAGATGCATCAACAACCTGTTTAATGCAGATGACACATCCTTGCTTCCTGAAACTGAGAAGGACCTGTATCAATTTGCTGCAGATAGGCAAGGACTGCAGTCTTTAATATGGATTGAAGCCCAACATCAAGAAAACAAAGATTCTCACCACTGGACCAATTGGCAGCACCACGGTTGATGGAGAAAGACTGAGATTAACAACTTCAGCTTGCTTGGTTATGCAATCAACACTCTTGGCATCAGCAATCAGGAAATCAAAAGACAAATTGCATTAGGAAAATCTGCTGACAGGGACCTTTCCAGAGTGCTGAAGAGCAATAATATCAGTCTAGAGACTAAGGTACACCTGATCCACACCACAGTCTTTGCAATTACTTACTATGCATCAGACACCTGGACAATGACTAAAGTGACACAAGAATAGATGTTTATGAGTTGTGATGCTAGAGAAATGTATTGAACATACCACAAACTGCCAAGAGAACAGTAGGTCTGTACTGCAGAGGGAGAAATCAGGCTGCTCTTTGGAAGGAAGGATTCTGAAGCTCAGTCTCACATATTTTGGGCATGTTGACAGGAAGGACCAGTACTTGGAAAAGGAAATCATGCTTGGAATGGTGGAGGGACAGCATAAGAAAGGAAGACCCTAGTTGAGAAGGGTTGCTTCGTGCCTGGGGTAATGGGGATAGGTGTGTAAAAGACAATGAAATTGACTGAAGGTAGAGCAGAGATTTTTGGTTTGATTTTTTTTAAAGTAAAATTCTTTTATTCTTTTACAATCCCTCCCCCCCAGGTCCACTCCACTATACAGCCTTTGCTCTCGATGCCTATCATGACAAAAATACCAAATAATTTTCCCTTAAACAGTTTTCTCCTTCATCTGTTTCAATGCATTATACATTATTGAACCCATCCTTCTCAGTCTCCTCCCAACTCCATGGTCAGTCCTGCTTTACAACAGTGGCAAAATGCAGTATTTGTCCTTTTGTGACTGAGAAATTTCTCTCAGCATAATGTCCTTCATGGTCACCCACTTTGAATAATATTGCATGAGTTCCTTGTTTTTCAATACAGCATACCTTTCCATTGTGTGAATATACAACAAACATTCATTTGTTGATGGGCATTTAGGTTGTTTCCAACTCCTTGCTATTGTGAACAAAGCCACAATAAACATGGGTGTGCATATATCTGTTTGGATGTCAGTTATGGTCTTTTTGGGGTATATTCTCTGTAGTAGAATTTCTGGGTCAAATGGTATCTCTATTTGGAACTTTGTGAGAAAGCGTCATACTGCCTTCCATAGTGGTTGCACCATTTTATACTCCCACCAACAGTGAATAAGGGTTCCAGTTTCTCCACAACCTCACCAGCATTTGTTGCTTGCTATTCTGTTAAATTTTGTTATTCTGACTGGGATGAGATGATATCTCATAGTTGTTTTGATTTGCATATATCTTAGAGCCAAGGATTTTGAACATTTCTACATGTGCTTGTTAGCCATCTGAATGTCTTCTTTGGTGAAGTGTCTGTTCATATCCTGTGCCATTTTTCTATTGGATAATTTACCTTTATCTTGTTGTGGTGTTCAAGTATTTTATAAATTCTAGATATAAGTCCCTTATCTGATAAGCCATTACCAAATACTTTTTCCCAGTCTGTGGCTTCTCTTTTCACCCTGTTGGAGAAGTTTT
>NW_006399834.1:3516254-3518191 GCF_000299155.1 Elephantulus edwardii | reverse complement strand
GACTCGATGGCACTTAACAATAACAACAAGAAGCAGATTTTAACTAACAGACAAAAATGAGAAAAGGAGATTTTGTCATGCTGTTTAAGGGAGGTCAATTTTAATAAGGAACTATGGTGAGCACTGATCAGGTTCTGTGTAATTTTTACGTTTCTTTATGCAGAGAGTGAAATAGTGCTGTACTGAATTATTCAAAATGACTTTTCTAGACATTGTTTTCACTTTCCCTGCATGATTAGGTACTTTCCTGAGCTAATCTCACTGTCTCTAGCAAACTTAAATCCATTACCACAGTTACTGTGTCAATCTATCTTGATTGGATGTCTTGTTGTTATTTGCTGTGGAGTCTCTTCCGACTGATAGTGACAGTAATGAATCCTACTCTATCTTGGGCCAACCATATCATTTTGTACACATCTACTGCTATTACCCTAACCACTGAGTCAATACATTTCATCGAGGGTCTTCCTCTCTTGTGTCCCTTCTCCCTGCCAAGCTTGATGTTCCTCTCCAAGACTGGTCCTTCCTTGCAACGGGTCCAGCTTATGTCAGATGAAACTTCAGAATCCTTGCCTTTAAGGAACAATCTAGTTTCACCCTCTTCAGGACAAACATGTTTGTTCTCCTAGCAGTCCGTGGTATATTCAATACTCTTCTCCAGAACCACAACTAAAAGGCACAAATTTTCCTTCTATCATCCCTAGTCATTGTCCAGCTTTCTGATGCATATCAAGAAAT
Organism: Elephantulus edwardii; assembly: GCF_000299155.1. Taxonomy (NCBI): domain Eukaryota; kingdom Metazoa; phylum Chordata; class Mammalia; order Macroscelidea; family Macroscelididae; genus Elephantulus; species Elephantulus edwardii. The sequence continues at coordinate 3,517,453 of NW_006399834.1, read as the reverse complement.
TGCGAAGCCCACAGCCTGGATCAGGCACACCTGAGTTACTCTTCAGTACTCTGGGAAAATCCCTGATAGCAGATTTTCCCAATGCAATTCGTCTTTTGATTTCCTGACTGCTGGTACCAAAAGTGTTGATTATGGAGCCAAGCAATCTGAAGCTATTAACAATCTCAATCTCTTCACCATTGATCATGATGTTGCCAATGAGCCCAGTGGTGGGAATCTTTGTGTGTTTTTTTATGCTGCACTTCAATCCATATTGAAGACTGTAGTCCCTGACCTTCTGCAACAAGTGCTTTAGATTGACCTTCTGCAGTAAGTGCTCCATGTTCTTCTCAGTTACAGCAAGCAAGGTTGTGTCATTTGCATAATGCAGGTTATTAATGAGTCTTCTTCTAATCCTGATGCCACATTCCTCCTCATAGAACCCAGCCTCCCAGATTATCTATACTGCGTATGATTGAAAAGGTATGGAGATAGGATGCATCCCTGATGTATACCTTTGCTGGTTTTGAACTATGCAGTGTTTCCTTGCTCTGTTCTGATGGCCTCCTGGTTCAAGTATAGGTTTCACATAAGCACAATCGAGTGTTCTGGGATTCTCATTCTTCTTAGAGTTAGCTACAGTTTGTTGTGACCTAAACAGTCAAATGTCTTTGCATAGTCAATGAAACACATATAGACAGTCCTCTGGTATTCTCTGCTTTCAGCCAAGATCCATCTAACACTTGCTGTAATATCTCTAAAGCTACTGCCACCTCTAATCCCAGCCTGCATGTATGGCAGTTCTCTGTTGATGTGTTATTCCAATTTTTTTTATAATATTCAGCACAATCTTACTTGTATGCAATATTAATGATATTGTTCAATAATTTCCAAACTCTGTCAGGTCACCTTTTTTGAAATGGGAACAAATATGGGTCTCTTCCAGGAGTTTGCCAGATGTTTGTGCTCCAGATTTCTTAGCACAATTTGATGAATGTGTCCAGGGCAGTGTCTGTTTGTTGTAATATGTCAATTGGTATGTTATCATCAATTCCTAGGGATTTTTCCCCTTTCAATTCCTTCAGAGCAGCTTGAACCTCCTCTTTCATAATCAGAGGCTTTTGATCATACATTGTTTCATGTTGTTTTTGTATGCTGTCAAGTCGCCTATGACCCATAGTGAACCAATGTCCAGCAGCTCTGAATCCTGACCTGTCCTG
>NW_006399834.1:3508452-3516154 GCF_000299155.1 Elephantulus edwardii | reverse complement strand
TTCTTTGGAATGGGAACAAATATAGATCTCTTCCAGTCAGTTGGCCAAGTGGTTCTTCTCCAGGTTTCTTGGCACAACTTGGTGAGCACATCCAGGGCAACATCTGTTATCTGAAATACTTCAATTGGTATACCATCTATTTCAGAGAGGGAGGGGAAGGCGTCACTGGGCAAGGTCACCTCGGAAACAGCAAAGGAGTTGTCTTCCAGGTCAGACACAGTGAAACCCCGCCAGAGAGGGAGGGGAAGGCGTCACTGGGCAAGGTCACCTCGGATAACAGCAAAGGAGTCGTCTTCCAGGTCAGACACAGCGAATAAGCTTTTCTTTAATGAAGATTATAGTCCTTGGTTTTAGTCATAGGTCCACGATCCGCCTTGAGTTGGTTTTTATATATTGAGTGAAGTGTGGATTTTGCTTGAGTCTTTTGCAGATACTTTTCCAATTTTGCCAACACCATTTGTTAAAAGGTTGTCATTTCCCCACTTAACTGATTTCATCTCCTTTTCAAAAATCAGTTGACCATAGATAGAGGGACTGATCTCCGGGGTCTCAATACTATTCCATTGATCTATGTGTCTCTCATTGTACCAGTACCGTGCTGTCTTAACCACCACAGCAATGTAATAGGATTTGAAATCAGGGAGTGAGATACCTCCTATCTTTCTTCTATATTTAAGGAGTGCTGTGCTTATTCTGGGCTTCTTTCCATTGCAAATGAAACTGGAGATTGCCTTTTTCCATCTCCTTGAAGAAAGGATTTGGATTGGGATTGCTTATTGGACTGGTGTTGAAGACTTTTGTTTTTTTAATGTTTATATGTAATCTATGTCAAAGGCTACAGATTTTTATGTTCTGCAGTAAGCATTTCAAATCCTTTTTGCTTTTGGCAAATAGGATTGCATCACCTGCATAATGTAGGTTGTTGATGAGTCCTTCTCCTATCCTGATAGCACATTCTTCTTGATGGAAGGAATGTTAAAGCAGTTACTAATGAGATAAGGAAGGTCTGAAAATTCTTGTAACCCAATAGAAGGCAGAAATAAAAATAAGTAGCTAAGACCAAGCCCTAATGTAAAAAGAGCTAGGACCCTGTCAGGAAAGCCATATTTAACCTCTTTAATTCCACAAAGGAGAATTGGCCCTGTCAACAGTAATCAATAACACAAAACTAATTCCCATGAAGTCAGTCTTCCATGCTCCAGCACCTCTTTCTACTCATCTCAACACTAATTTTACTGCTGTACTAGGTCCAAAATCTGTTGCAATAGCTCACACACTGCACAGGACCATATTAGGTAGGTCCTGTTGGTAGCAGATACAATGACTCAGTACAGTTTCCAAAATGTGCTCACAAGAACTGCTGGCTTGTGGCTTTAGGTGTTACAAAGTCCTTCTTGTTGTTTTTAAATTCCATGGAGTCAAGCATAGTGAACTTATAAACAAAAGATCAGAACCCTGTCTTATCTTGTGCCTTCTTCACAATCTCTGACACACTCAAGCCTTTTGCTGCAGTCATTGTGTTAATCCTCCTGGTAGTGGGTCTTCCTTGCCATCACTTCCCCTCTAACTTTCCAAGTATGATGTCCTTCTCCAAGGAATAGCCTCTCCTACCAACATGTCCATAGTATGTGAGATGAAGCTTTATCATCTTTGCTGCCAAGAAACACTCTAGCTTTACCTTCCCCAAGATATATCTGTTTGTTCTTTTGGTAGTCCATGGGATCTTCAGGACTTTTATCCAACACCACAGTTTAAAGGCATCAATTCTTCTTGTCATCCTTACTCACTGTCCAGCTCTCGGATGCAGAGGAAGTGTCTAAAGAGATCATGGCCTGTATAAAGCCCACCTTACTAACATTGCCCTCAATAATTTGAGAGGTTCCTGACTGCACACTTTACCAGTAGTACATGTGTCCTGATCTCTTGACTTCTGGTACCATGTATATTGATTGTGGATCCGAATAAGATGAAGTTGCTGAGAGTTTCAATCTTTTTTCCATCTATCATGATGTTCCCTACCTATATAATGGTGAGGATTTTTATTTTGATTGAGAAGCAATACATATTGAAGTCTATAGGTTTTTATCTTCTATAGTAAATGCTTCAGGTCTTCTTCACTTTCAGAAAGCATAGTTGTGTCATCTGCATACCTCAGATGGTTAAAGAGTCTTCCTCCAATCCTCAAGCCACATTCTTCCTCACAGAGTCTAGCTCTCTAATAATATGGGACATTTTTAGCTTCTGCCTGTTAGTGACTAATCTAATATTAATCTCAGTAGTCTAGATTGTACTTACACCTTCATCCCTGCCTTTCGTCTTAGCTACCTGCTTTAACAAGATATTGATGATATTGAAATTACTTTGAATAGGACAAATCACCTAAGAAGGGCGGGACGAGGCCAAGAGTAGGAGACTATTCAATGGATGATCGTTCTTTTATCTCACACCTGGTTCAATTTTTTGTCCAGGCAAAGGAGGTTAAACCAGGGCATTCACTACATATAACAAGAAGCACTGTAAATAATACAAATTACCATGAAAGCAAATGGGACAAGATGTAGTGGTGGTGGTGTTGTTATTGTTGTTGCTGTTGTTGTTGTTATCTGTCGTCAAATCACTTGCTCAAATGACTCATAGTGACCCTATGTACAACAGCCCTAAACTCTGCTCTGTCCTGTGCCGATCACACTGTCTCCAATATACCCATCCTGATTACCCCAGTTGCAGTATCAGTCCACCTCATAGAGGGCCTTCCCCTCCAGCTCTGTTCCTGCACCCTCCCAAGCAAGCCTCAGAATCCTTGCCTCCAAGGAGCAGCCCGGTTTAACCCTTTCCACGATGAATCTGTTTGTTTTGTTAGCAGTCCATAGTACCCTCAATACTCTTCGCCCAGCACCACAGCTCAAAGGCATCAATTCTCCTTCTATCCTCCCTAGTCATTGTCCAACTCTGATGCATAGCAAGTGATTGTAAAGGCCATGGCCTATATCAGACACACTTTAGTCTCCAGAGAGATACCACTGCTCTTCAGTACTTTGGAGAGTCCCTAACAGCAGACTTTCCCATCACAATGCATCTTTTCATTTCCTGGCTGCTGGTGCCAAGAATGTTGACTGTGGAGCCAAGCAGACTAAAGCTGTGAACAATCTCAATCTCTTCACCATCCATCCTGATGCTGCCAATTTGTCCAGTGGTGAGAATCAAATAACCTAAATCCTCAGTGGCTTTCTTCCACTATTATGGTGCCTCTAAACACAGAAAAGAGAAGATGATTTTTAAGCATAAGACAGTTTCTAATGAAAATTCTTCAACCCTACACCAGATAATGAATCAAAGAAAATATAATAACAAGTTTGTATCCAACTCAACATTGGCGAAGAACAAATTGGGTATTAGATGTTTTGGAACATTATCTTTGCACCATCTCCTTAGTCAGTTCTGGGGATTACAACAAATTTTGGAGCAAATCTAATGCAGTCCTGGAGGTCTTACAGTGATAGACCATCTGCCAGATTCTTGGCAATTATCATCAAAATAATATGTGAATTTCTGAGTTTTGCTGTTGCTGCTACTGCTGCAAAATTCCACTTTATGGTTTCTGGATCAATTGAAAAGCCTTCACTGGAGATTTTACTTTGGAGCTTGTGCCAATAATAAACACCAAGGTGGTTAAAATTTAAAATAATCTTCTGGACATACAATAATCTAATTTCATGGAACCAGGGAGCTCATTTGTGTTCTATTCCTTCCTTCCACCCCCTTCTAGTTTAGGTAGTGATTCAACATCTCTGAATCAATCTCTATATCTCTGGCATCTTGAAGTGAATGAATTCTTTCATTTGCTTCACTTAATATTGAAGTTTGGCTCCCTCCACAGTAAAAATCAAGATGAAATTTATAATAGATGCACTATTGAGTGGGAAGGAAGATTAATACTCTGAGAAGAAACTAACAAATTGAGAGAACTAAAAGATGATACATACCATGCTGAAAATACTGGAAGACTGCCAGAAAGTATTTAAGTTTAGAAGAGCTAACTTCAGAATAAAGAAAAACAATTAACAGGAAGTAAAAACAACAACAAAAAAAACCAGAAGTGAATGAGGTGGGAAAAGCAAGTAGAGGAATTATCGAAGTGTAATTCAAAAGGAGACAGTAGCAGTTCCCGAAACATGCTAAAACTAGAGTTGTTTTTATCTCTTCACCACTTGCTAATAGTTCCTGCGGGGGGATGGGTTGAGGTCACTGTAAATAAGTGAACAGTAATAATTTAGGAAATCAGTTGGAAAAGGTCTATTAAGGTAATGCAAAAGAGACATTTGGTGAAAGACAGTCCATTTGAAAGAGTTACAGAGAGAAGTAAAGAAAGAGGGAGAAACACACCTGAAAAGTCAGGGATGGACCCAGACTTTAGGGCATGCTGTCAGGAAGAGAAAGAGCATGTGCATCTCAGGTGGACCTTGCTATTTATTGGCTCCCAGTTTCTCTCTCTCTCTCTTTTATTTTAATGAAAGTTTACAGAGACTTTGGATTTCCATTCATTCATTTTTGCATACTTTTCTCCCTGCCCACCCTTTTCCCCAGTTTGCTTCTCTCTTTGAAAAGTAAAAATAGATAGATAGATAGATAGATAGATAGATAAATAGATGATAAATAAAATAAATAAAAATTCCTTGTTATACAGTCCTGCCCCGGTCTACCCCACTACTCCACTATGCAGCTTTCATTCTGGACTCTTGTAATGACAATAATTCCTAATCATATATTTCTTCTAACTGTGGGAATGGTTGGAGTTTGGAAGCAAGAGATTTCCTGCATTCCTAAGGAAGGGAGCTTCTTCACCTTGGTGCATACTTCTTTGACTTCCCTTCTTGTTTCCTGTAGGAAACATTATTTAGTCCTTTCCTATGTGAGTGGGAAAGAAAAAGACACAGGGGACTCATTTTATCCCTTAAAATTTCCTTATTTGATTTTTTTAGAAAATTCCCTTTTTACTTGCTGAAGATTTACAGAAAATGATTATTTTAACTAAGCAGAAAACATTGAAGTTATCATTGATTTAGTAGAACGTACTCTAAGCAACAGAGCAATAAGAGTATGAAAGTGCAATTTTTCTGACTTATTTATGCAGATTTGAAAGCAAAGGACCATTTCCTCCTATTTATCTCTTCTCTGAATTCTCATTGACAGAGGTAAGACACTAACAGTCTTAGCAGAGTACCACTTATCTTCACAATGCAGGATGGCAGGACACCAGATCAATATTTCTAGCTGTTATTTAATGTTTTATTTAACTTATTTAAATTGTTTGTTATTAGTTAAGCTACAAATAAGTAATTTGACAAGAAAATTTTAAATATGTGTTAAAGTTCATAAAAAAGAGGACATTTGTATATAATGGGAATAATTCAGTGTTGTAAGAAGTGAAAACCTAATGGACTTTCTTTAGTGATAAAGTAGAAAACAAATTCAGTCCCCGGGTTTATTTCCCTTCTAGAAAACATTTTTCTGTGTGTTTGCTTCTTAACTGGATGACAACCTCCATGGCAGGGGTGCCATGGCATGTTAAGCAGATGGCTTCAGTGTAGTCTCACTACTATTTTTTTTTTAAAAAAATTGTACTTCATAGACTTATAGAAATTATTTTAATAATTAAATTCTCTAAAATATAGTATGTACAAAACTTAAACTATAAGTGAATTCAGGCTACAGGTAGAAAACTTGAATAACTAAAGTTGGAAAACATATGTAAATTCTGCATCTGAACAGCTGAGACAATTTTTCCAATTTTAAAAACATAATTTGTCAGGTATTTCTCTTTATTTCTTATTAATTATGTTTAAAGGAGCTCTAGTGGCCTTGTTTGACGTGATTTCTTATGTCTTTTTTTAAATTTTTTTATTTCTTATTTCTTGATTGTTGATCTGAGTGAGATGTTTCACTGCCAACCCTAAAGCAGAAGGTTTGAATATACCAAACTGCACTGTGGGAGAAAAATGGGCAGTTTCCTCTCATGCAATTTGCAGACTCTGAAAAACCCCACTGGAGGGTCAGTTATGAGTAGGTTCTAACTTGAGGGCATAAACAACAAGAAATTTATTGAAGTTTTGTTTCAACAAAAGACATGTTTAATTACTTATGTTGTTGTTAATTGCTGTCGAGTCAAGCACAACTCATAGCAACTCTATTAACAAAAGATCTAATGTCTTTCTATAACTATCATAGTTTCTCAGAGTTCATAGAATTTCCATAGGCATGTGGCTTAGGAAGTGGATGCCCTCCTGCTTCCAAACCTGTCCTACAATTGGGAGCTCCACCAAATACTGTCCACATTGGGAAATCATCATGGCATGTGATACCTAATGGCATAAGGTTTGACAACACAGGGAACCCAGATTACCTCAGTACAGCATATTAACAAGAAGTGATGTACAAAGTAGAAAAATGTTCTGACAAAATATAACAACACTAGTCTCACTTAAGTGTCATCAAGTTGAATACGACTCATAGCAACCCCATGAACAAAAGACCTGAACTCTGTTCTATAATTAATGCTGTTTCTTTATGTTTATAGGATTTATAGAGTTTCCAGAGACATCTGGTTTAGGAAGTAGATGCCACTCCTACTTCCAAACTTGAATTATAAAGGAAGCTCCTCCAAACGCTGTCCATGATGGGTAGTCATCATGACATTTGACACAGCTATGGCACATTGATTAGCAACTCCAAGTTATTCAATACAGCAGATAGACAAATGACTGCTGTACCACTTAAAGAATGTTAATTCTTATATTAATAGAAAAGGGGGAAAACCAATAACATAACCCACCATCAAAAAATATAGCTTTCAATATTGATTGCATTACCAATAACCCAAGCCAAACACAGACCAAACACAAACCAAGACTTTCCTTACATGACTCCCATCAAGACACAAGAAATCAGACTTCAAGAGTAGAGCCACAACACAGCAGCTGTCTCCAGACTACCCACAGACTTCACCCATCACTATGGAATTTTAAAGACACACCAACAAATACTGTTGACTATGCTCCACCTTTGAGACCTTGTTAACTAAGTCAAAAGTCTGGGCTGACTGACACCCTCTTGAGCAGGGGGAAAACAAAACAACCAAAAACATAACCCAATATCAAAGAATATCGCTTTCAATTTATTTCATTTAAAAATCATTCTTCTCAAAACAACTATGAGATATCATCTCACCCTAGTCAGAACTGCAAAATTTGATAGAACAGCAAGGAACAAATGCTGAAGAGGTTGTGGAGAAACTGGAGCCCTTATTCACTGTTTGTGGGAGTGTTAAAGTGTGCAACCACTGTGGAAGGCAGTGTGACACTTTCTCACAAAGTTCCAAATATAGATGCCATTTGACCCAGCAATTCTACTACTGGGAATATACCCCAAAGAGACCATAACTGATATCCAAGCAGATACATGCACACCCATGTGTGTTGTGGCTTTGTTCACAATAGCAAGGAGTTGGAAACTACCTAAGTGCCTATCAACAAACAAATGTATAGAGAAGTTGTGGTATATTCACACAATGGAAAACTATGCTGTATTGAAAAACAAGAAACTCATGCAATATTATTCAAAGTGGGTGACCGTGGAGGACATTATGCTGAGTGAAGTATCTCAGCCACAAAAGGACAAATACTGCTTGGTGCCACTGTTGTAAAAC
>NW_006399834.1:3497991-3503382 GCF_000299155.1 Elephantulus edwardii | reverse complement strand
ATTGTTGAGTGTTTTCTCTATTACGTGTGCCCTCCACACTTCCAAGCATGATATCCTTCTCTAAGGACTGGCCCCTCCTTGCTTCCAAAAAACACCCTGGTCGCACTTTCTCCAAGACATGTTTGTTTGTTTGTTTGTTTTGCAATTCAAGGCATATTCAGGAAATTTCTCCATCACTACAATGCAAAGGCATTGGTTCTTCTCTGCCACCTTTAGTCATTGTACAATTTACAAGTAATCAAAAAGCTGGAAAAGAGATTGAGATTGTTAACAATTTCCAATTGCTCTGTTCCAAACTCAATACTCTTGGCACCAGCATTCAGGAAACCAAAAGACATATTGCATTAGGAAAATCTGCTGTCAGTGATCTCTCCAGAGTGCTGAAGAACAGTATCAGTCTAAAGACTAATATTTGCCTGGTCCGGGCCATAATCTCACAGTTATTTGCTATGGATCAGATAGTTGGACAATGACTAATGATGACAGAACTGAAACCGTTGAGTTGTGGTACTGTAGAAGAGTACTGAGCATACTATGGGCTACCAAGAGAACAAAAATGTTTGTCCTGGAGAGGGTGAGAAAACAAGTTGCACTTTGGAGGCCTGATTTTGAAGCTCCATTTCAGATACTTTGGACATGTTGCCAAGAGTGACAAGTCCTTGGAAAAGGACATCATGCTTGGAAAAGTGGAGGGACAGCTCAGGAGAGAAATACCCTGGATGAGATGGATTGACACAGTAACTGGAGTAATGAGGCTAGGTGTCTCAGAGACAGTGAGATTGGCTCAGAACAGGGCAGAGTTCAGAAAGTATTGTGCATCAAATTACTATGACTTGTAGTCAACTAAACAGCATATAACAAAAACAATCAAAAAGACTGTGATCAGACCAACTTTAGTTTTTAAATGACCATCTTTGCTCTTCAGTATTTGGAGAGGTTCTAACAACATATTTTCCCAGTCTGTATTTTGATTTTTTACTTCTTGATTATTGTACCAAGGGTATTTGTTGTAAGATGAAATTGTTTAAAATTTAATCTTTTCTCCCTCTATCATCAAGGTAGAGAAACCAGTGACCACCCCCCAACTTCAGGCCTTGGTCCTGCTAGGCCAACACCAACACCAAAGAAGCCAGCCCTGATCATAGCATCTAAACATTTGCTTGTCTTTAGAGTTTAACACTTAGAGGTACAACACTTATTTGTCAGTTTCTTGTATTGGGAGAATCATTTGCATGTCATTGCTTTTTATGGCTTAGAAATCTTGTTTGTCTTTTCCTTAAGTTGCTATACTAGAGGAAATAGGGAGTTGCTGTAATGCTGAAAGCAATGCAACACATATTTAAAGGATAGGCAGGGCCACCCAGGTATACAGACTTCAGTGGAGCTTTCAGACTAAGGCAGACTACTAGTAAGAAGAGTTGATGATCCATTTCTGAGACAGGCCATTGAGAACCCTATAAACAATAGAGGAACACTGCAGTTAAAGCACTGGAAATAGAGTCCACAGATTGAAAGACAATTAAAATAAGGAGTAACAGCTGCAAATATCTTTAATAATTAGAACAGAGAATCTATAAAGTATGAATGTAGGAAAATTGAAAGTTGTCAGAAATTAAAAAGAATGGATAAATATCAATATTCTAGGCAATCAGACAATCTTATCATCTATTATACTGTAAATAAAAAATTGAGAAAGGATGGAGTTACATTCATGTAAAAAAACCCACCAAACCATTTCAAGATCCATCCTGAAGTAAAATCCCATCAGCAATTGGATACTATCCATGTACTTATAAAGAAGGCCTCTTAACACAAGCTCTGATGTAGGGTGGCAAAACCAGGGGATTGGATAGTTTGCTAAGTATGTACATAAAGAATATAACACCTTTTGGATGAGAATATGCAAATAAGAGGTGTAGATTCCTAATAAGTGGATTGGAGAGATTTGCCATCTTGTCAGGCATAAATTGAGGCAGAAAACTGATAATCTCACTATCATCAAGAAAGAAGACACAGAGATTGCAGTGTGTCCTTTGAGCTGGCGATCCAGCGTTAGACAAGGATAACCAAACCGGATAAGTAGTCACAGCAGCAGAAGGAGCCAGGGTAGCAGAAAGTTACGGAAAACATGAGATAGAGGTGAACTCCAACTGCTACCCGATGGAGACAAAATTTATGTCCTTTACCTTTGCTTACTTACTTCTGGAGAAGTAGTGGATAAAAACCACAATTAGAAGTATTAAAAAAACAAAGGGAGCTCTGGTGGCCTAGTGGCAAGAAGCTGCACTGCAATCTCAGAGGCATGCGGTTCGAATCCACCAGATGCTCTGCTGGAAAAGGATGAGCAATCTCCTTCTGTACCAGTCAGATCTGATTTGATGGTACACACACACACACACAAAAATAAAAAAATTTAAAAAAATCCTTTCTTAGGCAAGAAAGAAGCTTTACTGCAATCCCAAAAGTATTAAAAACAAAACAAAACAAAAACAAGGCAAAGTCAACATAGTCTGATGGTACCAGGGTTTGCGGAACATATTTGAGAACCTGTCCTGGTTGAAGAATTGTATCCTGACTGCTTCCAACCTGAATTGTAACCTGTTACACTCCTAAATAAAGCCATAATCATGAGCATTATCTATGAGTTCTCTGTGAACAAAGCAACCAATGAGAGGACCCAGTGGCAGAGCAATGAGAATGCTGGGAGGTTGGTGTTAGAATTGATTAAAGAAGGTAGGTAAAAGAGCATGAGTCATGTCTCACTTCATAGGAACTGGCTTTGTGCTGTTGAAATTGTGGGTAGGGAATCTTCCTCCTTGTGGAGTTAGTGGAGGTCAAACAGCATTACCTCCGTGCCAGTCACACTCTATTTACATTTATTTGCCAAGGATCTATGTTCTACACTCTCTTCTACATATTCTTTCTTATTTTCTCAGAAAGAGCGCAAGTGTTTAAGATCTCAGGATTTACCCTTTTGAGAGTCATTTATTAATATTTTTAATCCAAGTTGTTTTTACTTACATCTTAAAACTATGTTTTATATAAACCTACAAGAATACATAGAAGTAGGAGGAAAAGAAATGAAAAAGAGCTGGTAGGAAGATGACAAAGGGATGGTGAAATAGAAGTTTTTAGTTTGCACCCTAGAAGAGAAGAAAAAGAGTAGAATAATTTGTTTTTCTCTCAGCAAGACAGGCTAAAGCCACACATAAGAGAACTTGAGGGATACACAGGTATAAATCTCACAAAACAAAATAAACCAGCAGATAGTAGGTGGGGATGGTAGAGAGGATGTCAAAGGAAAGAGCAAGCAATATAGAATTTGGTTTTCCCAGTGTTGTTGTTATGTGCCATCAAGTTGCCTGTGACTCATAGCAAGCCCTTATACAAAAGCTCTGAAACATACCCTGTCCTGAGCCAGTCTCACTGATTCTAACACACCTCATCCCCATTGCCCCAGTTTCTGTATCAGTCCATCTCATTCAGAGTCTTCCTCTCCTGCTCTATCCCTTCACCTTTCTGAGTATTATGTCCTTTTCCAAAGACTAGTCCCTCCTGTCCACATGCCCAAATTATGTGAAACAGAGCTTCAAAATCCTAGACTCCAAGGAGAAAGTTTGTTTCACCCTCACCAAGACAGACCTATTTGCTTTCCTGGTGGTCCACAGTGAGTTCAAGAATCAACTTTTCTTTTTTGTCATCTTTAGTCATTGTCCAGCTCTTTGACACATAGCAAGTAATTGTGAAGACCATGGGTTGGCTCATGCATACCTTAGTCTTTTAGTATGACATCATTGCTTCTCAGTACTCTGGAGAGGTCGTTGACAGCAGATTTTTTCCAGCACAATTTGTCTTGATTTGATGGTGCCAAGCAAGTTGTAGAGCTGAGTAAGCTGTAATTGTTAGCAACCTCAATACGTTCTCCATCTATCATGGTTTTTCCAGTTGGCCCAGTGGTGAGAGTCTTTGTTTTCTTGATGATGAGTTTCAATCTATATTGCAAATCAGAGCCTTTGACTTTCCGCTGCAAGCGCTTCAGGTCATCCTTAGTTTCAGCAAGCAAAGTTGTGTTATCAGCATAACATAGGTTGTTGATGAGTCTTCCTCCAATTCTGTTGCCACATTCCTCCTCATAAAGCCCAAACTCCCAAATGATCTGTTCCGCATATAGATTGAAAAGATATGGAGACAGGACACACCCTTGATGCACTCCTTTCCTGATTTTGAACCAGGCTGTGTTTTCCTGCTCTGTTCTGAGGATTGCTTCCTGGTTCAATTATAGGTTTCACATAAGCACAACCATGTGTTCTGGGATTCCCATTCTCCTCATGATTAATCACAATTTGTTGGGATCCACACAGTGAAATGCATTTGCATTGTCAATGAAACAGAGAAATACATCCCTCTGGTGCTCTACTTTCTATCAAGATCCATCTGACATTGGCAATAATATCTCTAATGCCACTATCTCTTCTAAACCAAGCTTGTCTTTCTGGTGGTTCTCTGTTGATGTTCTATTCCAGTCATTTTTGGATAATCTTCAGCATGCATGTGATTTTGCAGGCATGTGACATTAGTGATACTGTTCAGCAATTTCCACACTCTGTTGGGTCACCTTTTTTTGGAATAGAAATAAATATAGATCTCTTCCAGTCAGGACATGTAATCTCTTTCTTTCATTTTTAATTACAAAAGAACGATGCAGATGAAGTCAATATATTAAGTGTAAATTTTAAACACCTTCCGAATAACTACACAAGGGACTCTGGTGGTGCAGCAGTTAAGCATTCAACTAGTTACTGACGGTTAACAGATTGAATCCACCCACTACTCCACAGGAGAAATGTGGTAGCTACTTCTTTAACGGTCACAGTTTTGGTCTACTTTGTTCTGTAGGTTCACTATGAATCAGAATTAACTCCATGGCAATGGATATAAAATCACTCCATCATGCTGTTGTTTTGCTATTGTATACCATCAAGTTTGAAATGACTCATAGCTGATCCTCCAGCTAGTTTTCAGGGGCAATAAATTGTGCAGTGGGAGAGTGTCCATATTTCTCCCTCAGACCACCTGGTAAATTTGAACCGCCTGCCTTTGGGAGAAAAATAGAACTCCTTACCACAAGGCCATCATCAACTACAGTGTTACATATTTACAATCTTAAACATATTTAGGGCTGTCATTAGGCAACAAAACTTATGTGGCATCTATAAACTTAGAGACTGACTAGATAGAGTGCGTATCTGGAGGAAGAAAGATAAAAAAGTAATATCAAAAAAGTTTTCTGATTAAAACTTCCTCTCTTGAGAAATGTCTTATTATAAGTTGATTAAACTTTTATTGAAAGTCTGTACACATTTTATGTAATTGATTTTAAGTAAGATTTAC
>NW_006399834.1:3497093-3497891 GCF_000299155.1 Elephantulus edwardii | reverse complement strand
AAAAAAAAGCATTTTTCTTGCTGTTATGTGCTATTAAGTATGCCTCATAGTGACTCTAGGACCATGAAATCTTAACTCTGTTATATCCTGTGCTATCTTCACACTTCCTGACACACTAGAACCCATTGTGACAGTCACAGTGTCAGTCACCTTGGTTGAGGGTCTTCCTCTCCTTTGCTGACCCTCCACCCTTCCAAGCATCATGTCCTTCTTTAAGAATAGTACCTCCTACCAACTTGCCCAAAGGAAGCCTGATCATCCTTGCCTCCAAATAGCACTCCAGCTGCACCCTCTCCAAGACATATTTGTTTGTTCTTTTGGAAGTCCATGAGATATTCAATTCTCTTCTTTAACATCACAGCTCAAAGACATCAGTTCTTCTTCTGTCATACCCATTTATCATCCAGATCTCAGATGAATAGCAAGAGATCAGAAAGGCCAACGTCTGAATAAGATGCACGTTAGTCACCAAACTGACATTATAACTCTATAACAATTTAGAGATATCCCTAACTGCAGACTTGTCCAGTGCAATTCATCTCCATATTTCCTGACTGCTAGTGTTAATTGTGAATCTAAGTAATGAAGTTGTTGACAGTTTCAATCTCTTCTTCATGCATCATGATGTCACCTATTGAGCCAGTGGTAATGTTCTTTTCTTTTCTTGACAATGAGATGCAATAATATGGAATATCATCAATAAGACATGCAAGTAAATGACTGCTGGCGATCTTTCAAAACTGGATGGAACAGTACATAGATAGGGAACTCCCAGAAGCACAATGAAGATTTAGAAAA
>NW_006399834.1:3492650-3496728 GCF_000299155.1 Elephantulus edwardii | reverse complement strand
TCTGGGAGTCTATTGGCAAGAAGTTATGCTTCAATCTCGAACGCAAGCAGTTTGAGGCCACCAGCTGTTCCGCAGGAGAAAGATGGGCAGCTTCCTTCAGGGTGATTAACTGCTTCTGAAAATTTGCCGGAGTGTCAGCTATGGGTCAGTTCTGACTCTACAGTACACAACACACAACACTACATAACCTATTCAGCAAAATAAGAAGCCCTGGTTAGTAAATATTAGTAGTTAAGGAACTCTGGTGACCTAGAGGTCAGAACCTGCAATGCCAACCCAAACACATGGTTTGAATCCACCAGCGACTCTGGGGAAGAAAGATGAGCTATCTCCTCTCATGTGATTTACTACTCTGAAAACACACTGGAAAGTCAGCTATGAGTCAGTTCCAACTCAACGGCACATAACAACAAAAGACTGGCAGTTTGAACCTACTAGTTGCTCCCCTAAAGAGCTTGGAAACCCCAGTGGAATAGTTCTGTCCTATGAGGTCCCAATAAGCCAGCATCAACTCAACAGCGGTGAACCTGAGTAATTTAACCTAGGGTTGATTGCCTCAGTTTTAAGTTATGTAACAATTTTAAAGTTGAAAAAATCTTTAAGGACTGTCTGATCAAGACTTATCTAACAGATTTCCTGAAAAGATACTCTTAAAAACAATTATTTTGGTTTAATACGACATTTCTCAAAGCCTATTTTAGTTTACCACCAGATTGTCAAGGCATAGCAGATTGGCACGTGCTAATTTTCATGGCAGAAGCTTAAGAGAATGTTCAATTGGAGACATTCTGATACAGATATGTAGCATTTCTTTCCCATTCTTATTTAATAAAAAGCAAGTTCAGCAAACCTTAATTTTTGTCTAGTAATTGATGTTTATAAGCAGTTGTAAATCCAAGCAACTTTTCACAGAGATACAGTGTGTATCTGGAGGAAGAAAGAAAAAAAGAGTAATATCAAAAAAGTTTTCAGCTTAAAACTTCCTCTCTTGAGAAATAAGTCTTATTGCTTTTTGTTTTCTATCTTTTATGAGAATACTGAAAAGATGTGTACATGTGTTTTATGGACTATGTGAAGGCATTAGACTACGGAAATCATAATAAATTACGGATAAAATTGAAAAGAACAAGAATTAAATAACATTTGATTGTACTCATGTAGAGCCTGTTCAAGACACAGTTGTTTGTGGGGTTTAATATTTTTGAGAATTTTGCTTTAGGATTGTACCCTTTCATCACACCTGTTATCAGAACTGACTCATAGTTGATCCTCCAGTGGGTTTCTAGCAGCTGTAAGTTACACAGGTGGCGGTTGACCATCTTTCTTCTGAGCAGCAGGAGTGGATTCACACCATGTGTCTTTGGATTTGTAGTGTGACTTCTTATCACTAGGGCATTCAATCTATGTTCTGAGCAAATCATTCTAGAAGCTATACTAGATTAAGAAGAATGTGACACCAGGATTTGAGAAAGCCAGATTAACAACCTTTGACATGCAGATAACATACCTTGCTTGCTCAGAGTAAAATAGACTAAAAGCACTTACTGACGAAGCTTGATGACTCTAACCTTCAAAATGAATTATACATAAAAAATTTCTCACAACCGGATCAATAAACAACATCATGAAAAATAGAGAAAAGAATGATGTTGTTAAGAGTTTCATCAATAACCATGGAAGCAACAATATTGTTTAAAGAGTCCAAAAGACATAGCATTGAGAAAATATGCTACCAAGAACCTCTTTAAAGTGTTAAAGAGGAAGGATGTCACTTTGAAGATTTAAGTGCACCTGATCCAAGCCATAGTATTTTAAGTAACTTCATAGTCTTGTGAAAATTGGACAGCCAATTAAGAGAGATCAAAGAAGAACTGATGTCTTTGGATTGTGGTGTTGGTGATGACTATTCAATATATACTTTGGACTACCAAAAGAACAAGCACAGCTGTTATGGAAGGAGTGCAGCCAGATTGCTTCTAGAAGTAAGGATGATGTTATGCATCTCACATACTTAGAGTAGGTCATTGGGGGAGACCAGTCACTGGAGAGAGACATCGTGGTTGGTAAAGTAGACGGTAAGTGAAATGAAAAGAAGAAGACTCTCAGTAAGATTAATTGACACAGTGGTTACATCAATGAACATAAGTATGACAAAGATTGTGAAGATGGTACAAAAGTTGGTGGAATTTCCATTGTACATGGAGTAGCTATGAGTTGGAGTTGACATGATGGCCACTAACAAGTAGTTTACCAAAGGATTCCTGAGATTATTGGTACTCAGTACCCAAGTATCATCTGTTTAGAAAATTAATAGAATTTATCTCTGTTGAAAAGGAACTTTAATGGCCCTAGTCATTGTTGTTAGGTGTTCTCACGTACAGTACAATTTACAGCAACACTATGAACAATAGATCTGACCCCTGTTCTATCTTATTCCATCATCATGATATCTGACATCAATCCAGCTCGTTGATGGTTTGCCTCTCTTTTACTGACCCTCCGCCCTTCCTAGCACGATGTCCCTTTCTAAGGAATAGCCTCTCCTAACAACATGCCCAATGTATGTGAGATAAAACTTTGTCATCCTAATTTCCAAGAAGCATTCTTGCTGCTTTTTTCCCAAGACATATGTGTTTGTTCTTTCAGCAATCCATGGAATATTCAGCACTCCTTTCCAACACCATAACTCAAGGCATCAATTTTTCTTCTGTCATCCTTATCCATTGTCCAGGTCTCAGACACATAGTAAGTGAATAAAAAGATTATAGCCTGAATCAGTCTAATCTTAGTTTTCAAACTAACAACACTGCTCCTCAGTAATTTGAAAGGTCTCTAACTGCAAACTTTCTCAATGCAGTATATCTCCTGATCTCCTGATAGCTGGTACCAAGGATATTGATTGTGAATTCAATAAGATGAAATTGTTGATAATTTCAACCTTTTTTCTACTTATGATGTTGCTTGTAGTCCAGTGGTGAGGATTTTTGTCTTCTTGATGCTGGCATGCAATCTATATTGAAAGCGAATTATTGTTCTGAGATTCCCATTTTCTTTAATGTTAATAATAATTTGTTATAATGCACATAGTCAAAGACTTTTGCATAGTAAAAAAAAATATATTCTTCTAGGGAGCTCTAGTGGCATAGTGGTAGAAGCTGTGCTGCAATCCCAAAGGCACATGGTTCAAATCCACCAGCACCTCCTGCATGGGAGGATGGACAATTTCCTTCTGTGTGACTGCCTCTGAAAAGCCACTGGACAGTCAGTTATGAGTCAATTCCAACTTGATGTTTCTCAAAGACAATATATCTATATATATCTATATCTATATCCATATCTACATCTGTATCTATCTCTAGCTATAGCTATCTCTATCTCTATCTATCTATCTATCTATCTATCTATCTATCTATCTATCTATCTATCTATCTATCTCTCCTTTTGATATTCTCTGCTTTCAGCCAGGATCCATCTGACATCAGCAATGACATCCCTAGTGCCATGGCTTCTTCTAAATCCAGCTTGAATATCTAACAGTACACTTTCGATGAACTCTGCTAGGCATTTTTAATATAATCTTCAGGAAGATTTTGCTTGCACATGATATTAATGCTACTGTTAAATAACTTGCACATTCTGTTAGATTGTTATTCTTGGGAATGAGGACAAATATGGATCTGTCCAAGCACCTGTGCTCCAGATTTTCTTCCATAGACTGGTAAGCATATCTAGGACTGCATCTATTATTTGAAGCATGTCAATCTGCATTTCATCAATTCTTGGGGATTTATTTATTCCCACAGCCTTTACTGTAACTTAAACTTCTTTATTCATTACCATTAGTTCTTGTTCATATGTTGTTGTTGTTGTTTGTTGTTACGTGCCGTCGAGTCTTTTGCGACTCATAGCGACCCTATGCACAACAGCCCTAACCCTGCTCTATCCTGCACCAACCGCACTGCCTCCGACACACCCATCCCAATTACCCCCGTCACTGAATCAATCCATCTCATAGAGGGTCTTCTCCTCCTGCGCCGTCCCTCACCCTCCCAAGCATGATGTCCCTCTCCATGGACCC
>NW_006399834.1:3479288-3491030 GCF_000299155.1 Elephantulus edwardii | reverse complement strand
TAATGACCATTTGCACTCTTCCTGGATGATACCTTTGACATCCTCCCACAACTCATCTGGTCTTCGCTCATTAGTGTTCAAGGCCTCAAACTTGTTCCTGAGATGGTTCTGAGATTCAGGAAGGATGAAGCTGAAGTCATATTTTGGCTCCTGTGAATTTGGTCATGTGATACTTCTTGAAATTTTTCAGTGTCAACAAATTATTTTTAGTACAATGACTCTGTGCATTCCTTCCATTGTCATCCCTTTAATGCTTCCTGGATGACTGAAGATTTTCCCCATAGCATTTCTCAGTATATTGCAACTTAAGATTTGAATTTGTTTTTCAGTTCTTCCGACTTTATAAATGACAAGTGATTTTCCCCCCTTTTTATTATCCAGTTCCAAGTCTTTGCACAATCCTTTATAATACACACTTGACTTTGTCTTGTTGAGCTGTTATGTTCAGCTCTTTTACTTCACCATTGCATCTTTCTATTTTGTCTTTTAGAAGCTTTAGTGCAATTTCAGAATCTATTCTGATATCTTCTTTCATTGTAACAACTTTTCTTTTTCTTCATGGATAATGTCTTTTATTTCATTCCAAAACTCATCTCATCTTGGATCATTAGTGTGTAATGCCTCAAACCTACTTTGGAGATGATGTTTAAATTCAAGTGGGATCAATTCAAGGTCATATTTTGGTTCTTGCAACCTTGTTTTAATTTTTATCAGCTTCAGTTTGAACTTGCATATGAGTAATTTGTGATGTGTTCCACAATCACACTTGGTTATGTTTTGACTGCTGATACTGAGTTTCTCCAGTGATTCTTTCTACAAATGTTGAAAGTCTTATTCCTATGCAGTCCATTAGGTGAGATAAATGTGTAAAGATGCCCCAGGAATGGATGGCATACCAACTGACATGTTTCAACTAACTAAAGCAGCCTTGGGCATGTTCACTAGTCTATGACAGGAAATTTGGAAGACAGCTACCTGGCCAATTGACTAGAAGGTGTTTATATTTGTTCCCATTCCCCAAAGGTGATGCAAAAATGTAGAAAATATGGAACAATATCAGTAATATCACATTCAAACACAACATTGCTGAATATCATCCAAAACAGATAAAATATTGATAGAGAAATGCTAATTCAGTCTGAGTTTAGAAGGGGCTGGGGCATCAGAGAGATTATTGCTGATACCAGATGGATTTTCGCGGAAATCAAAGAATACCAAAAGAATGTATATTTGTGTTTTATTGATTGTGAAAATACATTTGATGGCATGAATCATAACAAACTATAGTTAACATTGAGAAGAATGGGAATCCCGGAACATTTAATCATGCTAGTATAAAAACTATGTTGAGTCTTAGAAACTGTTTTCTGGAACAGAGCAGGGGAATGCTGTATGGTTTAAAAGAAAGTGTGATTGAGGGCTGCGTCTTTTCTCTGTGTCTATTTAATTTGTATGTTGAAAAAATTATTCAAGAAACTGGAGGCTGAGGAAAAATAAGGCATCGGGAGATGGAAGAATTATCAACTATCTGTGGTATACAGATGACACAACCTTGCTTGCTGAAAGCAAGGAGGACTTGAGACACTTGTTGAAGAAGATCAAAGCCTACGGCCTTCAAAGTGGATTACATCTCAACATCAAGGAAACAAAAATCCTCATCACTGGGCCAATAGGAAACATCATGATAAATGGAGAAACATTGAGATTGTCACAACTTCATCTACTTGGATCCACAGTCAACATCCTAGGCACCAGCATTCAATCAACACACTTGGAATCAGCAGTCAAGAAATTAAAAGGCGTATTGAATTTGTAATGTCTACTGTCAGGGATATCTCCAAAGTGCTAAGGAGGAAAGATGTCAGTTTGAAGACAGGTTAGGTGTAAGAAACTCAAGCCATGGTTTTTCAATCACTTTCTATGCCTCTGAAAGCTGGACAATGAATAAAAGGATGATAGAATAAAAATTAATGCCTTTGAGTTTTTGTTGGAGAAGAATATCTTCTGACTGCCAAAAACCTAACAATATATTTTTATGAAAGTGTAGCCAGAGTGTTCTTTACAGACAGAAATAGTGAAGCTTCATCTTACATACTTTGGGCATGTTAATAGAAGTGAGTATTCCTTAGAAAGGGAAATCATGCTAGGAAAGTTGGAAGACCAGGGCGAGAAAGGAAAATCCTCAAAGAGATGGACTGACAAGTGACTGAAGCAATAAGCTCAAGTATGTCCCAAGCCAAAGTCTGTGTAACCCTGGTCTGTCCACTTGCTGTACAGAGGTAACTCATGGTTGCTGTGAAGCCAAACACTGTGACACTGATGAGTCAAATGTGAGAATGGTTACCCATGGTGGTCAGTGTAGGGTGGAGCTCCCAGATTAAAACAAGTTTGGAAGCAGGAGTGGCATCCACTTCCACAATAGCTTGCCTCTGGAAACCCTATGAACCTAGAGAAAGGATGAAAGTCATACAGGAAGTGTCCAGGACTTTCGTTCAGAGGGTCGCTATGAGTCGCCTGTGACTCGATGGCACTTAATAACAACATGTCAAAGATAATGAGAATGACACAGGATAGGACAGAGTTCAGATCTGTTGTTCATTGGGTTGCTATGTGTCATACTCGATTTAATGGCACATAACACCAGCAGACTATTAGAATTTCCATTTCAGGCTGGGGTGGATTTTTAAGGCTAAAATGTAATATTCTTGGTTTTTTTATCTTCTGTGATACTCTAAGAAATTTAAGACCAACAGCTGGAACAAGCAGCCACATTGCCTATCCATTCTTCACCATTAGTGATTTTCTTGGAGATTTAAATTAAATTCCAACAACCACTGTTGGATCCTAGCCTGTTCTTTTTCTAGAGGTAGTTGCCTATCCTATGCACCTGAATTTGACAGGGGTCCAACTTGAAAACAGAGTGATTTCTTCACATTAAATTCTATCATTTTTCTACTAGAGTATCCATTTTATCAGAATGTAGCCTGTAGAAATAAGAGCTAAGTACTAGCCTAGAAGCTGCAGAGTGTAGCTATGTTACTTCCAATAATGCATCAGAGAGCACGCATATTGGAGTCAGTTTCTAAGCTCTGTTTCACTCTGGCCTGACTTGCTCACCTCTCTTCAATGACCTGCTTTTATGATAGACCTTGTTCACTTAAAAAAAAAAAAAAAAGGAAAACTAGTAATTTAGGTTTGCTGCTGGTAGTAACAATATATTTCATGGCTATTTGAAAAACTAATGTTATATGGAGGGTTACCTGTCATCTTCAAAATTTAACACTAAAAGCTAGCAGCAAGGAATTTTGGCATTCAGTGTTAACATCTTCAATAAGAATGTTGTATTTCTGTCCTCTGTCCAAATACACTTCTTATGAAGTTGTACACTCCTGACAGAGTTTTTCATCACACAAGAAACAGTTTTATTTTATAGTGTGATATGTGTTTGAACTTTTGGCTTATAAAATGATCTATATAATTGCTATCATTTTTTTATCTCTTCCATTAAGCTAAATGTTTCAGATAATTACTCATAACCAAGCCAGTGTTGTTTTAGATTGTCAATACTACCTTTCCTTGAGAATATCTATTTGTGATAAGCCAAATATATTTCATTATATGACTTTCAATATCATATTTTAATACAGAATATGTCACTTTTTAG
This sequence comes from Elephantulus edwardii, assembly GCF_000299155.1. Taxonomy (NCBI): domain Eukaryota; kingdom Metazoa; phylum Chordata; class Mammalia; order Macroscelidea; family Macroscelididae; genus Elephantulus; species Elephantulus edwardii. Next base: position 3,487,366 of record NW_006399834.1, on the reverse strand, counting down.
ATACAATGTGCTTTATAAACATTTATCTTCAAATCCTAATATCATCACTGCTAGATCATAAACTTAAAAATGAAAACAGATCTAATAGTAGAATTGCTCAACTTCCATAAAAATTGCCTAAAGTATAATTAGAATATCATGAAAGAGAATATTGATGTCCTTGAACAACAAAATCAGACATTTTTTTTAGGAGTTACATAAGCCACTTAGGATTAAACCTATTTTGTAGGCTGTCTTATGCCAGTATTCTTTCTGGTGGCTTTAAAAATAGTTTTGTCTGTCAGATATACAACATGTAGAGAAGAACATACAAAACACACTCTTAAGGACAGGTTACAGTATAATAATAACATGAAACCTATATATCTACCAATCATATTAAGAAATAGAATGTTTGTTGTTGTGTGCTGTCAAACCGACTACAGCTCACAGTAACCTTATGAACAATAGCACTGAACCTGCCCTATTCTGAGTGAACATCATTATCTCTAACACACTTGCTTCCATTGCCACAGTCACTGTGTCAGTCCATCTCATGCAGGGTCCTCCTCCCCTGTGCTGACCTCCTACCCCCTACCCCAATGACTGGTCCCTCCTGACAACATGCCAATTTAGGTGAGATGGAGCCTCAGCATCCTTGCCTCCAAGAAGCAACCTGGTTTTACCCTCTCCAGTACAGATCGGTTTATTCTTCTCTACAATCATAATTCAAAGACATTTCTTCTTCTGTCATCCTTAGTCATTACAAACTCCTCCTTTTCCATTTTCTTCCTTCATTCATGGGGAAAGGAGCTCTGGTAGTGTAGTTTCTGATGTGGAGCACTGCCACTCTAAAGGTTTCTGGAGATTTGAATCCATTAACTACAGGAGAAAGATGGATAATCTCTTCTCATTAATATTTATAGCCTTAGAAACACAATGAAAGGTTGCTGAGTTGGAATCTACTCTGTCGTAGTGGATAATGATTGTATCAGAGAAAATCCATTATTCTTACTTTTATATTAAACTTATCTAGCTCATTTGTTTTTAGAATTTTAATAATACACTGATTTTCTTCTAAACATTCTTACACATCATTCCTTACATGCACAGTCAACAATATCAGTTAATGAAAATGTTGGGTAATAAATAAAACTACATTCAATATTACTTAGTTACACTACAGCACTCACTGGACAACTTCCAAAATCCTAACGGTTAAAACGCCAAAGGCTTATTCTTTGCTCAAATGATATTTTATTTTGTACAAAGTCTTGAGTACGGAGAGTATTTCCTCCATGAAACTAATTTTATAAAATGTTGCTAATCACCATGAAGAGGAAAGCAAACTTAGCCTGGTTGATGTTATTAGCTAATAATGAATTCTACCTGATAGTGACCTGGATGATGGGCCCCTAACCACACTGAAATTCCGAAGTTATTAATTGCAATCAAATTGGTCCTCAACTCAGAACAACTCATGACTATGATAGTCCATATTAACAAGATCAGACCACTAGAGTCCACAGTTTTTGCTGGCTGAGTTCCAGAAGTAGATCACCAATATAATCTTCTTACATTATCTTAGTGTTGAAGATCCATTTAAATCTGATCATCTTAAAAGTCAATATTGTTGACATTTGGCTTGCCAGTCTCCGAGGGAACATCTCCTTTCCGGAGTAGGAGGATGCAGCCCTGGCTCATGTTTTGGCTATTTGTCTCTCCTGGAGATTCAAACTTCCAGTCAGGTAAAGAAACCCATGCCTCAGCAGAGGGGGGATCTGCGCTTGTAAAGGTCTCCAGTGTGATACCAGGAGAAGTAGTCTGGTGTAGGCAGCTGAGGACCAAAAGCGACTATTGTGCATTTATGTAAACTCCTAGGAAGGATTTCAGCCCATGTGAAGGGAGTGTGGACCAAACATTGTTCATCCGTCTCCAGATTACTTTGTGTTCCTCTCACACTTTGAATGTACTTCCTGAAGGGATTTCATGGTGTTTTAGTGAACACCTTCTCTTAGAACCGCAGAAAGCAGAATAAAGAAATGGCACCATTGTTCCTGGAGGATGTGGTCATCCTTTTCAGGCAGGAAGAGTGGGCTTTGCTGAGTGTTGTTCAGAAGAAAGTCTATAGGGATGTGATGATGGAAACTGTGGACTTCCTATGTATTCAGAATATTAGTGCTTTATTCAGTGAATATACACAGATGAAACGTTTAAGGACTATCCATCCCTGGCCTTCCACATTACAACAGGTGTCAGTATTGTGTGGCAAAGATTATTTAGAAAAAAACCAATATGACTATTTGAGTTTTAGATCTCTACTGAGGTTCAACTGTGTCTATTTCTGGCAGCTGTGGACCATGAGGGATTATCTTCAGTTTTTATGAATCCCAAGGAAAGATTTCAGCCACTTTGAAGAGAGTGTGCACAACCATCATTCATCTGTCTCCAAATTACCTTGTGGTAATTCTTGTGGTGTTCTCAAACGGGGAACACACTCGTGAAGCGATCTTTTAGTGTTATTGAAGACCTTCCCTTAGAACTACAGAAGGTAGAAGAAGGAAATGGTAAGTTTTTGAGAAATGTGCTTTACCATAAGTTCGTGCCATTGGATAGAAGCTCTTAGAAAATCCACTATGTCCTGAAGAAATGCAGTTCCCCAGTAAGGAGGAAAGGTACAAGAGGAGGTTCCTGGAATAGTACTAGGAGGCACCCTAATTTCCTACTCCCTTAATACCCGGCCCTTTCCCTGTCTACACTCTTTCATGATGCAGATGCCTAGAGTCAGTCTCCTTATGTGCTCACAATCCTGGTATCCCCAGATGTTATCCCCATCAAAATTCATTAGGTTTAATTACATACACTCTTGATCTGAACCTGAAGATGACCTTGACGAGTGTTCTCTGTGTTATGTCTACCCTACTGGATGTTGTGGGGCTTCCTTTTTCCTCTTTCCCTTAGTGAATTGGTTTTTTGTATTAAAAAAAAATCAATATAGTTGACATTTTATTACCAATAGCATAGATTCCAGCATGTAAGGCACAAATCACAATTTTCATGACAAATTGATGTGTGTGTGTGTGTGTGTGTGTGTGTGTGTGTGTGTGTGTGGTGTGTGTGTGTGTGTGTGTGTGTGTGGTGGTGATGGTGGTGTTGGTATGTGCCATCGAGTCAGACATAATTCATAGAAATCTTATGAACATAAGATCTAAACCTTGTCCTTTCCTGTGCCATCCTCACAATCAAGCCCATTGTTACAGTCACTATATCAATCTCTCTGATTGAAGATCTTCCTCTCTTTTGTCATCCCTACACCTCTCCAATTTTGATGTCCCTCTCTAAGGAATAGCCTTTCCTAGCAACATATTCAAAGTATGTGAGACAAAGCTTCATCATCTTTTCCTCCAAGGAACACACTGGCTTCACCTTCTTTAAGTCATATCTGTTTGTTCTATCCACAGTATATGGAATATTCAACCCTCTTCTCCAACACCACTGTTCAAAGGCATCTATTCTTCTGTCTTCCTTATTCATTGTCCAGATCTCAGACACATAGAAAGTGAGTGAAAATACCATGACCTGAGTAAGGAATACCTTAGTCCTGAAACTAATATTGCTTCTCAATAATTTGGAGAGGTCCCTGGCTATTGGCTTTCCCAGTATGGTATGTCACCTGATCTTCTGACTGCTGATACAAAACGTCAATACTGATGTGGATCCAAGTAAGATGAAAGACAGATATATGTGTTTGTGTGTTTTCTTGATATTGAAGTGTAATCTATGCTGAAGGCTTTGTCTTTGATTTTCTGCACCAAATATTTCAAGTATTCCTCATGTTTAGCAAACTATATCATGCCATCTAGATAATGCAAGTGGTTGGTGAGTCTTCCTCGGATCTTGATATCACCTTCTATGTAGAATTCAGCTTCTTGAATTATTTTCTCAACATACAGATTGAATAGGTATGGGGAAATGATGCAATCCTGACACACACCCTTCCTGATTTTAAAACACGTAATGTTCCCTTGTTCTGTTAAGACACAGCCCCTTGATCTAAGTATAAGTTTCAAATGAACACAATTAAGTGTTCTGGAATTCTTATTCTTCTCAATATTCGCCATAATTTGTTATGATCCACATAGTCAAATGCTTTTGCATAATCAATAAAGCACAGATAGACATTTTTCTGATATTCTTTTTTTCAGCCAATACCCATCTGCCATCAGCAATGATTTCCCTGGTGCCATGGCCTCTTCTAAACCCATTCTGAATTTCTGGAAGTTCTCTATCAATGTAATATTCTAGTCATTTCTGGGTAATCTTCAGCACTATTTTGTTTGGATGTGATATTAATGGAATTATTTGATAATTTAATTGTCTTTCTTGAGAATGAGAAAAAATATGATCTCCTTCAGTCAGTTTGTCAGGTAGCTGTCCTCCAAATTTCCTGGCAGATACTAGTAAACACATGCAGAGCGGAATCTATTATTTTAAATATGTCAGTTGGTATCCCTTCAGTTTATGGGGCCTTATTTTGTACCAGTACTTTCAGTGCTACTTGAATTTCTTCTTTCATTACTATTGGCTCTTGACCATATGGTACTTCCTGAAATATTTCAATGTCAGCCAGTTCTTTCTGGTACAGTGCTTCTGTGTATATCCTCCATTTTTCTTTTAAGGCTTGGTAAGTGAATCAATATTTTACCCTTATATCTCTTTAGTATTCCAAATAGAGACTTGGATTTGCTTTTTAGTTCTTTAACCTTGAGAAATTTCAAGTGTGTTCTTCCCTTTTTATTCTTGCTTTACAGTTTCTGCATATTCCATTACAATATTTGTTTTGTCTTCTCAGAGCTGCCTGTTGAAATCTTCTGTTCAACTCTTTTACATCAGCATCTCTTCCCTTTGTTTTGGCTTCTTGACATACTTTTCAGTTTTTTCTGACTTTCATTTTGGTGTTTCCTTTTTACTCTCTCTCTCTATAATGGCCTTTAGATCTCTTCAGTGATAATATACTTGATATTATCCCACAGCTAATCTATCTGGTCACTGATCATTGGTGTTAGTGTCTCAAACGTGTCTTTAAGATGAATTTGAAATTCAGGTGGGATAGACTTAAGATCATGTTTTTGTTCTTATCGTCTTGTTTTAATTTTCTTCAGCCTCCATTTGAACTTGAACATGAGTAATTGATAGTCTGTTCCACAGCCAGCCTCAAGTCTTGTTTTGACTGCTTATATTGAGTCTCACATACTTTGGGCATGTTGCTAGGAGAGGCTACTCCTTTGGAGAGGGATATCATGCTTGGGAAGGTAGAGGGTCAATGAAAGGTAGGAAGACCTTCAACCAGGTGGATTGACATGGGGACTATTATGATGGGCTCTAGTATATGAGGAAGTTTGAACACTGAACAGGATTGGGCAGAGTTCAGATCTGTTGTTTGTAGGGTTGCAATGAGTAATACTTGACTCAACAGCATCTAACAACAACAACAGCACCATGATTCCTTCTACAGATATAGTCAACCAGGACCCTATGCGGTCTATCAGGTGAGTTCCATATGTAAGCAGTCATTTGTGTTTTTCAAAAGAGTTATTAACTAAGAATAAATCATTGAATGTACAAAATTTGATCATTCTATCTGGCCTCATTTCTGTCTCCAAGTCTGTACTGTCAGACTACCATTCCATCTTCATTTGTTTCCAACTTTTGCATTCCAGTTACCAGTTATAATTAACACATCTTGATTGCATGTTTGGTCAGTTTCAGATGGCAATATTTGGAAAAAATCTTTAATTTCTGTCTCTTTGACTTTAGCTGTCAGTAGTATATTTGAATAATAGTTCTATTAACACATCTTCCTTGTACACGTATAGATAGTATCCTCTCACAGCATTGTACTTTAGGATAGAATTTGAAGTTGTCTCTTAATCATAACTGTAGCACCATTTGTGATATACTGCATAGATGGTAGGTAGATAGTAGGTAGGTAGGTTAGCAGCATGTCTCCCTATGAACAGAGTATGCCACACTGGAGTCTCCGTGCATGTGTGCACATATGTACACAAACAGATTCTTGTGGTGTTCTTCATTTGTGTTGGGCTTTAACCCAAAGCCTGCATATCTCTGGCAGTTCAAATACACCATTGACTCTTAGGGATAAAGACAGGAAACCTCTTCCTGGTTTATACAAAGACTCAGGAGAAACCCACTGGAAGATCAGCTATGTGTTGGTTTTGGTTTTTTTTAAACTTAATTTCATTTCTTTTAATGAACATTTACAGAGATATTGCATTTTCATTCATTCATTGTTGCACTTTTTTCTTTACCCTCCTCCCCCCAGTTCACTCCTATCTTTGAAAAGCAAAAGATCAACTTCTTTGTTGGTATACAAGCCCCCTACCCCGCCCCCAGTGCACTCCACTATGGAACCTTAATTCTGGATTCCTGTGATAATCATAATATGCTATCATATATCACTTTTAAACTGTTCTCTCCCTCATCTGTTTCAAGTCAGTATACATAATCTATCCAGTTTTTCTCAGTCTTACCCCAACCCTGATGTCAGTCACTTTCTACAACAGTGGCACCATGCAGTACTTGTCTTTTTGTGACTGAGATATTTTACTCAGCATAATGTCCTCCAGGGTCACCCATTTTGAATAATATTGCATGAGTTCCTTGTTTTTCAATACAGCATAGTATTCCATTGTGTGAATATACCACAACTTCTCTATCCATTCATTTGTTGATGAGCACTTAGGTTGTTTCCAACTCCTTGCTATTGTGAACAAAGCCACAATGAACATGGGTGTGCATATATCTTCTTGGACATCAGTTATGGTCTCTTTAGGGTATATTCCCAGTAGTGGAATTGCTGGGTCAAATGGTATCTCTATTTGTAACTTTTTGAGAAAGTGCCACACCACTTTCTACAATGCTTGCACCATTTTACACTCCCACCAATGGTGAATAGGGTTTCAGTTTTTCCACAACCTCCCTAGCGTTTGTTGCTTGCTGTTCTGTTAAATTTTGCTATTCTGACTGGGGTGAGATGATATCTCATGGTTGTTTTGATTTGCATCTCTCTTAGAGCTAGGGATTTTGAACATTTCTTCATGTGCTTGTTGGCCATCTGAATGTCCTCTTTGGTGAAGTGTCTGTTCATATCCTTTGCCCATTTTGCAATTGGATTTTTTCCTTTATCTTGCTGTGGTGCTTAACGTATTTTATAAATTCTAGATATAAGACCCTTATCTGAGATGTCATTACCAAATACTTTTTCCCAGTCTGTGGCTTCCATTTTTACCCTTTTGGAAAAGTTTTTGGATGTACATAGGGATTTGATTCTTAGAAGGTCCCATTCATCTATTTTATCTTCTCCTGGTTGTAGGTTTTCCAGGATACTTGGAAGATTCTTTGTGTTGTGGATTAGGACTACTAGGGTTCATCCAAGTTTTTCTTTAATGAAGCTTATAGTCCTTGGTTTTAGTCCTAGGTCCATGATCCACCTTGAGTTGGTTTTTGTATATGGAGTGAGGTGTGGATCTTGTCTGAGTCTTCTGCAGATAGTTTTCAATTTTGCCGACAGCATTTGTTAAAAAGGCTGTCATTTCTCAGTTATTCCATTGGTCTGTGTGTCTCTCGTTGTACCAGTACCATGTTGTCTTAACCACCACAGAAGTGTAGTAGGATTTGAAATCAGAGAGTGAGATACCTCCTACCTTTTTTGTATTTTTAAGGAGTGTTTTGCTTATTGGGGGCTTCTTTCCATTCCAAATGAAATTGGAGATTACCTTTTCCATCTCCTTGAAGAATGGGATTGGTATTTGTATTGGGATTGCCTTGAACATGTAAACTGCCTTTAGTAGTATTGCCATTTTCACAATATCCATGAGCAAGGGATATTCTTCCACTTATCCAGGTCTTTTTCTGTTTCTCATAGTAATGTTTTGTAATTTTCTTTGAATAGATCCTTTGTGCTTCTGGTTAGATTTACTCCCAAGTATTTAATCTTGTGATTAGCTATTGTGAAGGGTATTGCTTTTCTTAGCTCCAGCTCTGAATTCTCTTTGTCACTGTACAGAAATCCAATTGAT
>NW_006399834.1:3477482-3478283 GCF_000299155.1 Elephantulus edwardii | reverse complement strand
TATACTTATATATAATTGTCTAAGATTATGCTTCTTTTATAACACAAATAAATACAAATAGAAGCAGTTGTAGCTGATGATCCTACCGGAATAATTTTGACCAAAAGCAGATGACTAACAACCTATATTTTGTGAGTGAAAAGCTAGAATTATATGCTCAGGGAAAATGTCTTTCAAGAGAGCAAAATGATGTTCACTTCCACTAGCCTGATACCAGAGAAATCAGAAGGTTTCTTGGTTAACACTCTGATCAGGATCACAATGCTAAATCCTGGACAGAGAAGGGAAAAAAATGCGGAACAAGATTCAAAATCACAACAAAAATCAGATTTACCAATTTGATAGAGGATGGTAGTCTAAAGATGATGTACTTTAGATATTCTCCAAACCTGGAGTTGGACCCACTCCTAGGCATCACCTTTCACACTTAGACAGCCTATCGGTTGAAAATGAGTTCCTAAAAAATGTAATCCCCAGAACAATCACTATGCAAATCTAAATAAAATTCATAAACTCATTGCACTAAAGTCAAAATAAACTCATACAATACCAACCAGGAGGTTTTGGGAGGCTGAAAATCTCAAGGGAAGAGACTGAAGGTAACTTTTTCCCAAGAGTAAAGGTTAGAGGGCAGGAGGGAGCAAGAGAGACAAAAAGAAATGTGTGAAGATTACTGTTAGACTGAGTGGATTGCAGCTATATATGTTTGTTGTTATTGTCGTTATGTGCCATTGAGTTGTGTGCGACTCATAGCGACCCTATGTACAAGAGCCCTAAACGTCGTTCTATCCTGTGCCAACC
>NW_006399834.1:3473294-3476822 GCF_000299155.1 Elephantulus edwardii | reverse complement strand
CAAAATACAAATATATATAAATTGTTGAATATGAAACGAATGATCTGAAAACATAAAATATACCAATAAAAATCCTGAAAACCTACCCAATAGTTTCTAACAAAAGGAAATTCTAAAGGTTACTCTAAAAAGAATGGAAGTATATAAAAAAAGGATAACCTAAACTTGACTTCAGCATTATTCACATTTGAGGCCAAAATAATATTTTGTTAGGAGTGGAAGTAGCAGGCAATATAGAGATATTTAACAGCATCTCTAGGCTACACCCGAAAAAGACTATTAACTTTCTCTATAAACAGGAAACAGTCTTATAAGGTGATCAAGCAATGATGTTAGTACTTGCCTATCGAGGTAGGGAACATCTCAACCTGTCTAATTAACTCCAGCAAAACTACCATATTCTCAAAACAAAGTTAAATCAAACAAAACAAATATACAATAGAACACAAACAAACCCTATATGCCTATGTCAAAAGGTTTATTCAGAACACTAGAAAAAAAATGTGTTACAATATAAACGAATGATAGTTCCATTGTTTTAGGTAATATTAAAAGACTTTGGGTATCTATGTTAAGATCTCTGTCTTTATTTCTTACTGGTACATAAAAGGTCATTGACATAACACATTATTTCCTATTCTACCATTCATCTGAGATATCCTAGTACAAAGAACACAACTATGATGAAAGCATCGAGATATTTTCCAGTTTTCTCTTTCAGTATTAACATTTTTTTTAAATTTTTTTTTCAAATTTTTTTGTCTTAATAATTTTAATGAACATTTACAGAGATTTTGGATTTCCATTCATCCACTGCTGCACTTCTCTCCCGCCCAGCCCCCGCTCTCCCCTCCAGTTCGCTCCTCTCTGAAAAGTAAAACTCCCTCCCTGGTACACAATCCCCCTGCACCCCTCCCACCGCCCCAAGTACATTCCACTATGCAACCTCAATTGTGGACTCTTGTGATAACCATAATACCCTATCATACATCGCTTTTAAATTATTCTCTCCCTCATCTGTTTCAGTGCAGTATACGCAACATTTTTAAGAAAGGTGAGAGGTGAAAAAAGAACCAAAACTGTATCCCTAGATTTTACATAACATGCTTAACAATCCTTTAAATGGTTTAATCTTATGCTAATTGTGCTATTGGGCAATAATTAGCAAATTCCATTTTAAAGGCTTTCCAGTATTTTTCTGAAGTGTCACTAGGCTACTATACACAATTGCTTTGAATTTTTTAGTATCTAAATATATTTTTATCATTTCAAAGTCATCCTAAGAAAATGTGTTATACACGAAATTTAAAACCTGGGACTTAACTTTGTATTGCCATATAAACTTTTCTGTGCTTACTTTAGTAAAAAAGCTTTTAAAAATAGTTTCTGCTTAAAGACAATTAAAAATTTTTAGAAATCTACCAGTTAGAGCTTCTCTTTTTAAATTACATTTTTCTTAATACTTTTTCACTAAATGAAATAAATAAACCAGATGTTAATCCTATCATTTAAATCTAGAATTTTAAATCTTCATTCCCTTAAAGGGTTTTATTTTTCTCAAAACATCATTTAAAAATACAGGACATAAATTTAAATTTATATAGTACATTTGTGCTAATAAAGATTTGCTTTCCTCTATTTTATAAAAGAATTATATTTGTATTGAGGAAAAAGGATTCTGCTGCTCCATATTTTGAAAAAGACATCCTATAACATAAATTTGCGTATATTTTATCTATTTTCAGTGTGTAAGTAGTTAAGCAGTCTTATTTGTATGTTTCAGGATGGGCTCTTTGGATAATTAAAACTATTAAGTAATGTTACAGAGTTATACTAGAGGTCTTATGTCTATTATATTGATACACAAGTTCAAATGCAATAATTATGATAATTTTCTTTATTTTACCTATGAAGACCACATGATTTAATTTTTTTTTTTAATTTGGACACACAGCTAACTAAAAGATTGGTACATCAAAGGTTTAAACATCTAAAATTTATCAGAATGTACAGATTTTCATGAATTTGCAAAGGACTCTGCTAAATATGAGAGACAAGGAATCTGAATTATTTTTTTATCCAAAGACTTGCTATTCCTCTGTAGTCCAAAGGAAAAGTTTATTTTCATCCAACATTAACAGATAAAACAAATGTGAATAAACATATCGGCTGAAATCTCAAGCAGGTAAAATAATGAGTAAATTTTAAGTGTGAATAATGGGAACCATGGAAAAGTCCCCCAGTCAGCACTCTGCTTAAAAGGAAAATTGATGCTTAGCATTAACCAATTACATCCACTTATGAATATGGGACAAGCTTCCAGATTATGTGACTGTTTTGAAAGTGATACTGCAAAGGAGATTTTTTTATTTTAAATTATATTTTTATTTTATACTGGTTTACTTACAAACTTCATATACATTGTTTTTCACACTGGATCTTTCCCATTTCCTTTATCCACTCCTCCCTCTACCGATCAAATTGTGTGACCCTATCATTACCACCCTGCCTATCCTCACCCCTCTATTCCTACCCGTCCTCCCTTGCATCCTCATACACGTTTTACTAGTTACTATTTCTACAATAATAGCCTTACACCGTATTTGACCGAGTTAGTTCACTTATCATAATGCTCTCCAATCCCTTCCAAGTTAGATGCTGATTTTAAAAATCATTACTCCTACATGCTGCATAGTATTCCATCATGTGAATGTACCATCATTTCTCAATCCATTTAATTGTGGTTGGACTTTTGGGCTGTTTCCATTAATCCAATTGTGAATAACACTACTATGAACTTTGATGTACAAGTCTCTGTTTGTGCTTCAGTTCTCATTTCCTCAAGGTTTATTCCGAGTAGTGGAATAGCTGGGTCATATGGAATTTCTACGTTCAGTTCTTTGAGAAATGCCAAAATGCCTCCCAGGGTGGTTGTACCATTTTACAATCTCAGCAACAGTGTATAAGAGGAGTCCATTTCTGTCCACATCCTCTCCAACATTTATTACTTGCTGTCTTGTTAAACTTGACCATTGCTACTGAGGTGAGATACACTCTCATTGTGGTTTTAATTTGTGTCTCTCTTATTGCCAGGGATTTTGAGCATTTGTTCATATATCTGCTGGCCATCTGAATATCTTCCTCCGTCAAAAGTCTTTCCAGGTCTCTTGTCCATTTTGTAATTGTGTTATCAGTCTTTTTCTTCTGGAGAGCCTGTAGGAGTCTGTAAATTTTTATATAAGACCCTTGTTTGAAATGGTATTGTCAATTTTTTTTTCCCCAGTCAGCAGGTTTTCTTTTCATTCTGTTGAAAAACGGTTTTGATGTGCTCAGGGATTTAATCTTTAAGAGGTCCCATTCATCAATTTTATCCTCTCCAGATTGTACATTTCTAGCTCTCTTTGGCAATCTCTTTATACCACAGACTATGCGGTCTAAGCTTGATCCCAGTTTGTCTCTGAACATCTTTATAGTCTGGTTTTACTTGCAGTTCTCTGATCCACCTTGAGTTGCTTTTTTTTTTTTTTT
>NW_006399834.1:3455796-3473194 GCF_000299155.1 Elephantulus edwardii | reverse complement strand
TTGCCAGCACTGTTTGTTGAAGAAGCTGTCATTTTCCCTTTACTTCCTTGTTGAATATTAGTGACCATAGATAGCTGAGTCCATTGCTGGATTCTCAATTCTGTTCCATTGGTCTGTGTGCCTGCAATTGTGCCAGTACCATGGTATTTTGATTACTACTGCTGTGTAGTAGGTTTTGAAGTCAGGGAGTGCTATTTCTCCCACAACATTTTTGGTTTTGAGAAGTTCTTTGCTTAACTTGACAATTTCCCTTTGGATCTTCTTGCAAAATGAATTTGGTATCTGGATTGGGATTGCATTGAATATGTAGATTGTTTTTGGTAGAATTGTAATTTTCATAATAATGAGTCTTGCTATCCATGAATAGGGAACATTTTTCCATTCATTGTGTCTTGCAGGAATGTTCTGTAGTGTTTTTTGTTTAGGTCTTTTGTGTCTCTAGTTAGATCTACTCCCAAGTATCTCAATTTGTGATTGGCTACTGTAAATAGTATTGCTTTCTTGGTTTCCTTCTCTGATTTCTTTTTGTGATTGTAGAGGCAACCCACGATATTTGGATATTGATCTTATATTCTGCCACTCGACTAAATTGGTCTATTAGATCTAATAGTAGTATTGTTGAGTCCTTGGAATTTTCTGTGTACACTACCATATCTTCTGCATATAAGGAGAGTTTAAGCATTCTTTGCTGATCTGGATACCTTTTATTTCCGTCTCTTATTGTACTGCCCTACTAACTACTTCCAATTCAATATTGAATAGAAGTAGTAACAGTGGGAATCCTTGTCTGGGCCCTGTTTTCAAAGAAAATGCTTTCTGTATTGAAAATGATATTAACTCTTGGTTTTGCATATATATTTTTCACAGTATTGAAGAAATTCCTTCCATTACAATTTTGATGAGTGTCTCTTTATCAGGAAGGGGTATTGAATTTTGTCAAATGCCTTTTCTGGCTCAGCTGCTAAGATCATGTGGTTCTTGTTGTTTACTTTGTTAATGTGGTGAATTATGTTGATTGTTTTTCTTATGTTGAACCATACTTGCATATCTATTATGAATTCCACATAGTCATGCTGAATTATATTTTTTATGTGCTTTTGGATTGTGTTGGCTAGGATTTTGTTAAAGATGTTTACATCTATATTCATAAGAGATATTGGTCTGTAATTTTCTTTCTTGGTAATATCTTTGCTTGGTTTTGGTTTATTGTTATGCTTGCTTCCATAGGGTGTCTCTAGGAGTGTATCTCCTTTTTGTGTTTTGTTGTTTGGTTTTTGTTGTTGTTTTAAATACTTTAGGTAGAACTGGTGAAAGATCTTCTCTAAATGTTTGGTATAATTCAGTTGTGAAGCCATCTGGTCCAGAACTTTTCTTATGGGGAAGATTTTTCTTCTTCTTTTGTGATGAGTCTGTTTAAGTGCTATACATCTGTCCATGTCAATGTGGGTAGGGCTAAATTTCAAGGAATTTGTCCATTTTTTTTCTAGGTTTTTTAAATATATATCATAGTATAGCTTTTCTATAGTATTTTGATTGTGATATCACCTCTATTATTTCTTACTTGAGTTATCTGTGTCTTCTTTTTATTTTCTTTTGTTAAATTTGCCAGTAGTTTGCCAATTTTATTGATACCTTCAAAAAACTAGCTCCTGGTCTTATTGATGGTTTCAATTGTTTTTCTGTTTTCTATATCATTGCTTTCATCTCTTGTCCTTAAAATTTCCTTTCTTCTAGATGCTGTAGGATTAGATTGCTGCTCTTTTTTGTATTTGTTGAAAGTGTTGAGTTACATCATTGATTTTTCTTCTTTGTTCCTTTTTTAGTGTGTGCCTATCACTATCCCTGAGGACTGCCTTAGCTGCATCACAGACGTTTTCATATGTTGTATTTTCATTTGCTTCAAAGAATTTTTTAATTTCACTCTTTATTTCTTTTATATCCCAACTGTGTTCTAGCAATGTTATTTAGTTTCCACATGGTGGTTTTGTAAGTTTTACCCTCATGTGGTTAATTTCTAGTTTTATAGCATTATAATCTGAGAAAATACTTTGTATTATTTCAGTGTTTTTTAATTTGTTGAGGCTTGCTTTCTGTCCTAAGATGTGATCAATTCTGGAGAATGGACCATGTGAATTTGTGAAAAAATTAACTGAGTTTTAGCTGGGTGCAGTACCCTGAATGTATCCAACAAGGTCAAGTTGGCTGGTTGCCCTATCCTTTGGTGAGAGTGGTGTGTTGAAGGCTCCTACCACTATTGTGGTACTAGTTCATTCTTCAATTTTGTTAACCATTGTTTTATCTATTTTGCAAGTCTATTATTTGGTGCATAAATGTTGACCAAGGTTATGTCTTTTTGATCTATTGTGCCTTTAATCACTGCATAGTGCTTTTTCTGGCCTTTTTGGGGGTTTTCATTCTGGAGTCTATTTTATCAGAGAGTAGTATTGCCACTCTTGTTTTTCTGTGGTTGCCATTTGCTTGGTATATCTTTTTCCAGCCTTTGACTTTAAGTCTTTCTTTAAGTTTTTCCTCCCTATCTTTGAGATGTGTCTCTTGTAGGCAACGTATTGATATGCTTTGTATTTGTATTCATTCTGCTACTTTTAATTGGTGCATTTAGTCTATTCACCTTAAGTGTGATTATTGTCAGGCCAGGTTTTACCATCACCATTTTGCCGAGTTTCTGTTCCTGTTGTTTCTCATTACTATGGCCTGTACACTTTGCTTTGGTGTCTCTGTGTGAAGGACTTCACTTAAAATTTCTCGTAGTAACAAATTCCTAAGATTCTTCTTTTATGTAAAGGATTTATTTTCTCCTTCATATTTCATGGAGCAATTTGTTGTGATTTTTGGCAATTTTTTTAAACGTTCTGTGTATGCCATCATCCCATTTTCTTCTAGCTCGCATGGTTTCTGCCTTGAAATTAGAATTTAATCTAATCGTTTCCTCTTTGTAGGTGACCCTTTGGTCTATTTTTGTGCTGCTGTTGCTACTCTATCCTCATCTTTTAATTTGAAGAATTTGACTCTACTATGTCTTGATGTTTTTCTTTTTGGGTCCAGTCTATTTGGTGTTCACTGTGCTTCTTGAATGTGGATTTTCCTGTTCTTCATAATACCTGGGAAATTTTCTTCTAGTATTTCTTCCACAATTTTCTCAGTGACTTCCCTGTCACTACTTTGTTCTGAAATTCCAGTCATATGTTGTTTCTTTCAATGTCATTCCACATGATTCCAATGTTCTCTTCATTTTCTTTATACCTCATCGCTGATTTTTCTTTTAGTATGTTTCCATTGAGGATCTTGTCTTCTAGCTCACTGACTCTCTGTTCCATCTCTTCAGTTCTACTTTTTTTGTCTTACCAGCATGTGGACACTTCTGCCATTTTGGTCTTAAGAGTCTGGATCGGTTTGTTGTTATTTTTTTCCTTGCTTTTCTGATATTTCTAGTACTGTGTGGCAATACCTTCTCTGTCTTGTCATGATGTTTTATGTTTTTGTACATCTTTACCTATACTATCAATTCTTTCTTTCATCTTTTGCATTTTCCTCCAGAGCTGTTCAAGATGCTCCTCATCAATATATTTCTTCTGAATTGCTGTCTCTGGGTTATTAATTCTTTCAATGGCTTCTATTATTTCGTCCATCATTTGCTTCTTTTTCTGTAGCTGTTCAAAAAACTACACATTAGTATATTTATTCTAGTTCTCTCTATCTTGGCTATTCATTGGGTTTGCTTTTTTTAGGAGAAGGTTTATTTTGCTTTTTCGTGATGACTGAGGCAGACTTTTGATTTCTTGACATTATTTGAGTCTTTTCTTAGTAAATGTTAGGTCTTTGTAACTATAAATTGTCCCAGGTATGGCAATGTTTTGTTAAGAACCTGATTATTGGTGCTCCCCTCTGGGCCTGAAGTGGGAGAGGGATGACTATTGCCTTCCAGAAACCAGAGCTCTACCCGGCCTCTTTCACTTGAGCTTAAGAAATCCCTTATGATGTAGTTAAACAGCAGTGTTCATAGCCAAAGTACCTAAATGGCAGGACAGAGGAATCTGTTGTCCCCCAGAAACTGCTGCTATACCTGGTTTCCTCCAAGAAGATTTTTTAAAAAGATATGAAATCTACATACTTTTAAAATATTAGCTTTCAAAGTAGAAATTAAAACTCCTGCAAAAGGAAATAAATAATCTATAACCTCTAAACTATATTTTAAAAAGTTCTCTCTAAATTGTTCATACCTCAAAAAGCCACTGCTGGAATAATTTACATAATTATATGTATATGACATCAGATTCTTGTTTGTAATTATTTTAAATAATTTTATTATGAATGAGTGACAAGACCACAAAAGCACTGGCATTATGAGAGTATAAATTCAATGTTTAAATTATGTAAATAATTCAAACTTACATATAATATATAAAGTCACTCAAATAGTTATCTTTTATTCTCTCTCTCAGTGTATTTTATTCATCTTCCCTTTACTACTGAAAATTTATGAAAAAAATCATTAGTAAATATTCTTCCCTAAAGTATTTGAACTGAATTTCACTACTACTTTATTCCTTGCAAATCTTTGCTCCTTGAATCTTTAACTACATTTTATAGTATTTTCAAATTTTCCTCAGAGACAATCAGATTATAAGGGTACTTTAAAAATGTTGCTGTTGTTGATTGCCTTTGAGTCGAGCATGACTCATAGCGACCCTGTGAACAAAAGGCCTGAAGCCCCTATACAACTTTAAAAATAGTTTAATAAAATTAGTATTTGATGGATAAATAAGGTTCAGAAAGGTGAAGTTCTTGTTCGGTGTCATTGAGGTAGTTAGTGACAGGACTGAGAATCTAAAAATCTCAACATTAAGATAAAATATTTAGTATTCTGAAATGAAATCATGAAAAAAACTTAGGAACAGATATAGCATGTCAGAGAATATGCAATAAGAATGCAAAATGTTCATTCCAGCACAACATGTAGTTTTTGTAAGCATGTTGCTGTTGAGTACCATAGCATCAGAATCCACCCATAGCTGACTCTCTGGCAGGTTTTCAGAGGTAGTTAATGGCACAGGAGGAGATTGCCCATCCTTCTCCCACAGAGCAGTTGATGGCTTCAAACCACATGCTTTTGGGATTGCAGCACAGCTTCTTACCACTAGGCCAAGAGAGTTCCCTTAGATATAAACATATTGGAATAAATTTCAATAGGACTAAATTTTAGTTCGCTGACAGAGAACTCCCAGAAATATAAGCTGGGTTTGGAAGAGGCCATGACACTAGGGACATCATGTTTTGTTGTTGCTATTGTAGGTGTTAGATGCCATTGAGTTGAGCACAAATCATAGCGACCCTATGAACAAAAGATATGAACCTGGCTGTATCTTGCACCATCCTCACACTTCCTGACACACAAGAGCCCATTGTCGCAGTCACTGTATCAATATATGACCTGGTCAAAGGTCTTCCTCTTCTTCACCAACTCTCCAGGTTCCTAACATCATGTCCTTCTCCAAGGGATAGCACCTCCTAGAAACATGCTCAAAATATGTGTAGTGAAGCCTCATCATTCTTCACTCCAAAGAACACTCCAGCTGCACCCTCTCCAAGAAATATCTATTCATTTTCTTGGCCATCCATACAATGTTCAGAGTTTTCTCCAACAATACAAAGACATAAATTCTTTTTCTGTCCTTTTTTTTTATTGTTCAGCTCTAGGATGCACAACTAGTAATTGAAAAGACTATAGCCTGAATCAGACACACTTTAATCTTCAAACTGACATCACACTCCTCAATATTTTGGAAAGGTCCCTAACTGCAGAATATCCCAATACAATACATCTCCTTATTTCCTAACTGCTAGTACCAAGGATGTTAATTGTGGATCCAAGCAAGATGAACGTGTTAACAGTTTAAATCTCCTCACCCTACGTCATGACACTTCCTATCGGAATAGTGGTAAGAATCTTTGTTTTCCTTAACATTGAAATGCAATCCATACCGAAGGCTGCGTTCCTTCATCTTCTGCAACAAGTAGTTCAAGCCCTCTTCACTTTTAGCAAGCAAGGTTGTATCATCTACCTAACATAGGTTATTGATAAGTCTCTCTCCAATCCTGATGCCATACTCCTCCTCATAGAGTCCAGCTTCTCTGATAATTTGCTCAGCATACAGATTGAAAAGGTATGGAGTGTTTTATTGACTATGCAAAGGTGTTTGACCGTGTGGATCACAACAAATTGTAGCTAACATTGAGAAGAATGGAATTTCGAATACTTGATTGTGCTTATGTGAAAACTACACTTAAACAAGGAAACAGTTATCCGAACAGAGCAAGGAAACACCGCCTGGTTCTAAAGTGTGCAACAGAGATGTGTCCTTTCTCCATATCGTTTTAATCTATATCTGGAACAGATCATTCAGGAGGGTGAATTTAATAGGAGGAATGTGGCATCAAGTTTTGAGGAAGACTTGTCAACAACCTGTGTTATTCAGATGGCACAACCTTGCTTACCACCACTGAGGACCTGAAACATTTGCAAACTTCAAGAACTTCAGTCTTCAATATTAAATGATATTCAATATAAAAAAAAAACCCAACCAAAACCAAAGATTTTCACCACCAGGCCAATTGGAAGCACTATGGATCTACCATCTAGGAGAAGAGATAGATTGTTAATAATTTTGTCTCACTTGGTTCCACAGTCAACACTTTTGGCACTAGCAGTCAATAAATAAAAGAAGACAAATTGCATTGGGAAAGTCTGCTATCAGAGACCTCTCCAGAATGCTAAAAGCAACCATGTCACTGCAAAGACTAAGATAAGAATGATCAAGGCCATGGTCTTTGCAATTTCTTGATATACATCATAGGACTGGACAATGACTAAAGATGACAGAAAAAGAATTGATGCCTTTGAGTTATACTGGAGAAGAATATTGAACATGTCGTGGACTGCCATGAAAACTAACTAGGGTCTGTTATAACTAGGTCTATTATAGAGAGAGTGAAACCAGGTTACTCCTTGGAGGCAAGGATTTTGAAATTCTCTATCACATGTTTTGAGCATGTTGCCAAGAGAAATCAGCCCTTGAAGAAAGACATCATGCTTGGAGGGGTTAAAGCACAATGCAAGAGAGGAAGACCCTGGATGAGATGGACTAACACAATAGCTGGGCCAATAGAGTTAGATGTCTTGAAGTCAGTGAGATTAATTCAGGATTATTGTTTATAAGGTAACTATGAGTTGCAGTTGACTCAACAGCATATAACAACAACATTTTAGTTTATCAATAACACTATTTTATTTTCAGAGGGATACCATTAATATTTTTACCCTTGACAATGGAGCTTTAAAGTTGTAAATCTAGATTGATACAGTTTTAGATGGGTACAGTTTTTTAGCATCTGGGAAATTTCAAAGTGCCTGTGACAGTGGGCAGAGCTGAGGTCTGGAGATTAAAAATTAATTAAGCCTAGAACCTATCATTCTTCTCTGCTTTGAAAATAAGCTGAAAATTTAGAAATTTTTTTTTCCATTCACAGAAAAATAGAAATTTAGTGGGTAGTTTAATAGAAAAGGGGTTTTAGAAACTGTGAAGGATGAGGACTCTGCTTCTGGCTGTCAGAAGAGCTGACAGGATTCAGACAGGTTCCAACAGGGAATGATGGTATTTTCTATCAGGACCATAGAGTACTTGAGAGACCAAAACTGGATATTAGCGTAAGCACGGTGAATTGGCTCTACATATTAAGTAGCCTGCTTTGTTTTTTCTAAAGCAAATAAAATCTTATTTCAAATCTCCACTTACTAAAGTTACAAAAATTTGATTGTTGCATTTAAGGGAGGGGACTATTCATTCCTGCAGTTATACAAGGGTCTGGATTTAGTTATTACCAGTTCAGAAATTGTTGGTGGGGTGTTTATCATTATTTCTTCCCTATATGATTCTGTTATTAAGACTTGTTTTCTGCTTTGTGTTGGCAACTGTTCTGCAGATAGGCATAACATCCCTGCTCATCTTATATTCCTCACTAAAAGTGCAAACTCAGCTACAAGACCCTATAGCACTGTCTTTATAATAATTGTTCTTCAGCAGATCACTGAGCCATTTCTCACCCAGGAAGCTTCAACCAAGTGAGTAGTAGACTCTAATATTTCATTACTTTCCTTGGTTCTTCTACTTCCAGGTAGAACCTTCTAGTTACCATTTAGGTTACTCTCTTTAATTCCACTTTCTAGGTAGAATCTTCCACCCATCCCGTAAATTTCCAGTAGTCACTTGTCTCTACTTGCTCTGAGTGAACTTCTTTCTCTTGAAAAATATTATCAAAAGAGTACAGATGTTATCCTATAATTACCTAGCATTTGTTGTTTTAGGGACCTGGAACATGGACATTTTTCATGTTCCCTTAAAGCTGAAGCTGTGGATGTCAACATTTTCTGATGATATATTCTTCTCTTGCTTACTGCACCATGCACATACTAAAGTACTGCATGCTAGATAACAGTACAATAAACTTCTAGATTATTTATTTAAGAAACTTGGGTCATGTAAAGTGGAAATTACTTGACAGCCAGCCAGGAAAAAAATGATTCAGATAAAAGGAAAAACAACTAATAGACAAAGAGATATGATCATTTGCAGCTGAGTTGGGATAGAAGTCTTGAGTTAACAAAATAAGCAATTGCAATCTTCTAGATTAGTTAGGGGAATTTGGGACTGCAAACAGAGCATAAAACCATGTAGCTGAGGCAGGAGTTAGGACAGAAGACCTGGAAATAAACCTAGACATGAAATTGATGTATTATCATTGTTATTATTATGTGCTGTCGAGAATGACCCATAGCAATCCTATGAACAACAAATGTGAACTCTATACTATCCTGTGCCATCCTCACACTTCTGTACACATTAGATCCCATTGTGGCAGTCACCATGTCAATCTACCTGGTCAAGGGACTTGCTCACCTTTGTTGACTCTCCACCTTTATAAGCAAGTGTGTCCCTTTCCAAGTGATAACTCCTCAGGCAACATACCTAAAGTATGTGAGGAAAAGCCTCATCATCTTTTCCTCCAAAAAGCACCCTGGCTGCCCCTTCTCCCAGACATATTTGTTTGTTCTTTTGACAGTCCATGGATGTTCAGTGCTGTTCTTCAACACCCCAGCTCAAAGGCATCAATTCTTCTTTTGTCATCCTTATTCATTGTCCAGCTCTCAGATGCATAGCAAGTTATTAGAAAGACCATGGACTGAATCAGACACACCTTAGTCCTCAAACTGACATCATTATTCCTTAATAATGTGGAAAGGTCCCTAATTGCAGACTTCCCTAGTGTAATATATCTCCTGCTTTCCTGACTGCTAGTACTGAAGATGTTAATTGTGTTCAAAGCGGATGAAGTAGAGGAAAATTTCAATCTTTTCCACATCTATCATAATGTTGCCTAACCATCCAGTGGAAGATTATTTTCTTGAAATTGATATGCAATCCATATTTAAAGTATATTCCTTGATCTTCTGCAACAAGGACTTCAAATCCACCTCACTTTCAGCAAGCAAGGTAGTATCATCTGCATATCACAAATTATTGTATTGTTGAGTCTTCCTCCAATCCTTATGTCACACTCCTCATTATAGAGTCCAGCTTCTTGAATCATTTGCTCAGCATAGAGATTGTATAGGTACGTAGAGAGAATATACCCCTAACCCACTCCCTTTTCTAATTTTAAACCATGTAGTGTTCCCTTGCTTTGTATGCACAACAGACTCCTGGTCTAGGATTTACATGAGCACAGATTCCCATTCTTCTCAGTGTTAGCCATAATTTGCTATGATCTACACGATCAAATGCCTGTGCATAGATAATAAAGCAGAAATAGACATTCTTATGGTCTTCTCTACTTTCAGCCAGGATCTATTTGACATAGCAATAACATCCCTTGCTTTTTCTAAATCTTGCTTGAACTTCTGCCAGTTCACTATTTATGTACTGTTCTAGCTGTTTTCAAATTATCTTCAGTAGTATTTTGTTTGCACGTGCTATTAATGATATTGCTCAAAAGTCTCCACATTCTGTTGTATCACCTTTCTTGAGAATGGGAACAAGTATGGACCTCTTCCAATCCATTGGCAAGACAGCTATCCTCGAAATTTCCTGGCATAGACTGGTGAGCTCATCTAGGGTTGCATCTGTTAAGTGAAACAAGTCAATCGGAATCCCATTGATTACTGAGGCCTTATTTTTTGCCAATGCCTTCGATGCAGCTTCCACTTCCTCCTTCATTACAATTGGCTCCTGTTTATATAGTACCTGCTGAAATTTCTCAGTGTCAGTCAGTTCTTTTTGGTAAAGTGATTCTGTGTATTTCCTCCATCTTCTTTTGATGCTTTTGAGGTCATTCAACATAGTGAATATTTCCATCCTTTAGAATATATTGTGCTAACAGAAAGTAGGCAATGTGAATCTATCAGTTACTCCATGGGAGAAATATGGAAAGTCTACTTGCATTAAGATTTACAGCTTCAGAATTAAATTGAGGGGCTCCATGAGTTAAATTTCACTCAGAGGAAAGTTGTTTGTATTTTCAAGTCTTCCTCCAACAGCACTTAGGGAAGAATGTCACCATGGATGTACTCTGAAGAAGAAAAAGGAAGCAAACTTCATGCTCTAGAAATACATACCAAGTCAATTTATGGTTGAATTTCAGAACACTTAGTCTATAGAGGATATATCAAATTTTTATTTGACTTTTTATTGTTTTGTTGTGTATTTTTAATATATTCTCTTAGTTTCCAAATAAATTATTTTTAAAACATATTCCCCACATTTCTTCAGTATCAGAGGGAAAAGATGTTATACATAAAGCCAAGACAAAGGCAAATTTTAGTGCTCATGAGTGTTAGCATGATAGAAATATTAGTCATTCTAGTTTAGCCATGAAGGAAGAGCTAATGGAGCAGAAAGGTGAAAATGAAGGATGGAAAAATTTGTAAAATATTTATCCCTTGGCATACAAGCTTTTCCTTCTTGGAGTAGAAGGGTTTCTGATGAATTGAGGGTGAAACAAATTATATATATATGTATATGTATATATTCTAGTCTATGTATTAGTACTCAGAACTTTTGAAGATTGAAATATATTTTATAGATATTGATAATTCTATGCACATGAAAGGGCACTCTGATGGATAGTCTATAGGGAGCTGCACTATTAACTCAAATACTCATATCTCTCTCTCTGGTAGATTGGATTGAACTGCAGTTACACAAGACAAAGATGAGTGACATCCTTCCCAATTTATAGCCTCAGAAACCCATGGGAGAGTCAGCTATAAGTCAGTTCTGACTTGATGACAAAGAGTTTGAGTTTTATTCATACCAAAATAATTTTATTACCCCCCCCTTCCTTATGTTTATCTTTCTTTCCTACCATTTTCTCCTGGTTCCAGTATATAGGATTTCCTCAATTTTAATTAAGCTCTGGTGGTTCAGTGGAAAGGAATTGCCCTGCCAATCCAAAGACATGAGGCTCTAAAATAATCTACCCGTACCACAATGAGAGAAAGATGAGCAATCTCCTTCCATGCCATTTACAGCCTCTGAAAATATGTTGAAGGGTCAGTTAGGAATAAATTCTGACTCAAAGTATGTGAGGCGGATTCTGAAAAATCCTAGACTCCAAAGAGAAACATGGTTTCTCCCTCTCCAAGACTGCCCTATTTGTTTCCTTGGAGGTTCATGTTATCTTCAAAACTCTTCTTTAACACCACAACTCAAAGGCATCAATTCTTTTTCTGTCATCATTAGTCATTGTCCATCTCTCTGATGCATAGCTAGTAATTGCAAAGATCATGGCCTGGATTAGGTGCACCTTAGTCCCTAGACTGACATCGTTGCCTCTCAGTATTCTGGAGAGGTGCCTTACAGCAGACTTCCCCAGTGCAATTCATCTTTTGATTTCCTGACTGCTGGTGCCAACAGAGTTGACTGTGGAGCCAGCATAGCTATAACTGTTAACAACCTCAGTCTCTTCTCCATCTATCATGGTGCTATCAAAAAAATTACTGTTACTATTTCAGTTCTGGAAAGTTATAATCATTCCTCTTTTGCCTCTAATACCTACCATGACACAATAATAGTTAACACTTGCTGAACTTATTGTTCTGTGCTCTGTCATCTTGTATAAGCACTTTTAATTAACTAATTTAATTTCTGACTCTAAGTTATAATATTAAGATAATGCTCACTATGATAACAAACAACCAAAATTTCTATAATTCAACATAGTACAGGGGAGTTCTGGGGGCATAGTTTATGGAGAGTTGTGTTACCAACCCGAATATAGGTAGCTCAGATGCACCAATTGCTCCATAGGACAAAGACAGACAATCTTGTCCTGTGTAATTTACAGCCTCTGAAAAACCACTGGAAGGTCAGCTATGAGTCAATTTCAATTTGATGGCTCTAAGTTTGAGTTTTATTTTTGAGGGCCATAATGAAAGTCTTCCACCAATGCAGTTGTTTCTTGTAGTTTTCCTATGTATTGTCACTACTTCTAGATTATTGGCAGAAGGAGAAAATAACACAGAGAAGGCTCAACAATTTCTCAAAAATGTTTCTCCTTGAAAACCACAAATCAACTATACTTTCATTTTCTTTGTGCGAAGTAGGGATATGGATATTCCTATGTATAAAATAAACTAGGAAACTGTCTGTCTGAGAAATCTTCTCATCCTTGAAGAAGTACACACATTATGGAAGCAGGAGACTACCTTCTAGGTAAAAAAACAAGACATTTGTAACAAGGAAGTTGTTACTACTCCCATTTTACAGGCAAGTAGATTGAGGCACAGAGAGGAGATGAAAGCACTTATTCTAAGTCTATATGACTATTAAGAAGATAATATTTAAACAGAGATGATTTGACTCAAGATTCCTCTTATAATATATATTACTGCTCACAAATTACAGACTTGACATTGGAATAGCCTTTATAAATAAAGCTGTATGTTAAATACTTAGAGCAAAATATAGCTCTCATGGAGCAGGGGTTAAATGTTTGGCTGATAACCAAAAGATTGACAATTCAAACCCATCAATGCTTCTCTGTTCCTCAGAAGAAAGGAGTGACAGTCAGCTTCCTTAAAGAAAGCAGCCTTGAACCCAATAGGACAGTGCTATTATGTCTTGCAGGATCACTGTGAACCTAAATCAACACTGAATAGAATCAGAGCATAATTTTTTTTTAACAAAAGAAATCATTAAAGATATCTGGGAAGGTATTTGACTGGGTAGATCACAACAAGCTGTGGCTAACCTTAAGGAGAAGGGGAATCCCAAAACACTTGTTTGTGCTCATGCTATACTTGGACCAGAAAACAGTGGTCATACCAGAGCAGGGAACACTGCATGGTTCAGAACTAGGGAAGGTGTGCGTCAGGGATGCATCCTATGCCCATACCTTTTCAATCTATATGCTGAACAGATCATTAAGGAGGCTAGAGTTTATGAAGAGGAATGTGGCATCAGGATTGGAGGAAGATTCATCAACAACCTATGTTATGCAGAAGATGCAACTTTGCTTGCTGAAACTGAGGATAGGAGGCCTTTGCTGCTGAAGGGCAAGGACTTCAATATGTGTTGAAGCTAAACAGCAAGAAAACAAAGATTTTTCACCACTTGGCCAATTGGCAGTTTCATAATAGAGAAGAGATTAAGATTGTTAACAGCTTCAGTTTGCATGGTTCCACAATTCACATTCTTGGCACCAACAGTCAGAAAATCAAAAGAAGAATTGCCTTGAGAAAGTCTGCTGTCAGGGACCTTTCTGAAATACTGAAGAACAACAATGTCTGTCTGGAGACTAAGGTGTGCATGATTCAGGCCATGGTCTTAACAATTACTTGTGTGTCAGAGAGATGGACAATGACTAAGAATAATAAAAGATGAATGGATGCCTTTGAGTTGTGGTTCTGGAGAACAGTGTTAAACATGGACTGCCAGGAGAACAAACAGGTCTGTCCGGGAGAGGGTAAAACCAAGTACTCCCTCAGGGCAAGGATTCTGAACCTCCATCTCACGTACTTTGGGCATGTGACTGACCAGGAACTAGTCCTTTGAGAAGGACATCATTCTTTGAAGGGTGGGAGGAGAGGAAGACCAAGGATGAGATAGATTGACTCAGTGACTGGAGAAATGGGATTAAGTTTGTTGGGAATGATGACATTGGCTCAGAATAGGGCAGAATTCAGAGCTATTGTACATAGTGTCGCTGTGAGTGGGAGGTGACTCGACAGCACATAACAATAATAACAATTTCTTGTTATTGAGAGGAAATTAACATACTATAAAATTATTAATTTTTAAATTGCACCTTCCAGTGGCATTTAATATGTTCACAATGTTGTACAACTATCACCTCTATCTAGTTATGGGACAATTTTTCCACTCCAAATGGCAGCCTTATATTCATTAAGCAGTAGCTCCTCTTTCTCTTCCCCTAGTTCAGTCAACCACGAGTCTGTCTTATGCCTATATTTTGGATGCTGAATGTAAATAGAATCACACAATACAATATGGTAGTCTTACTCAGTTCCATAGGGTCTTTATGAGTTGGAAGCCAGTGCATGGCAATAGGTTTGAGTTTGGATTTGTCTTTTATTTAGTCTATTTTTATCCAAGATTAGGATAATTATTCTAGCTTTTTTTTAGCTTATTATTTAAATGAAATATTTCCCCATGATTTCTCTTTCAGTCTACATGTTACTTTGAATCAAAAGTACATGTCTTATAGAAAGTTGATAGAGATTTTACAATGTTAGCAAATATACCAATATATTATTGTTGTTATGTGCTGTCAAATCAACAGTGATTCATAGCCATCCATACAGAGGCTATAAATCACGCAGGAGGAGATCACTCATCTTTCTTACACAGAGCAGCTGGTGGATTTGAACCATGAGCCTTTGGGTTGGCATCTCAGCTCCTTACCACTAGGCAACCAGAGTTCCCTTATACTAGTAATCTCTTGTTAATTTCTGTACCAACTAACTTTGTGGCATAGAATAATTTGTTTATTTCTCAGTTTTTAGACACAACAAAACTTATGGAGCATCTATCAGTTATGCTATTTACATTTGAAGAAACTAATAAATTTAATTATTTTATGGCACAAAGTTACTTGGTGCAAGAACCGAAAAGAGATTACCAGTTCAAGGTAAGTTGGGGTTTTTTAACTTTAAATTTAGTTTTGAAATCATTTAGACTTTTAGAAAAATTGAGAACATAGTAATTCTTTAAAACTTTCTGTCTTGGGTCTTTAATGTTAATATTTTATTTAACCATTTAAAATTATTGTAAGGTTGTTTTTACTAAGCTACAAAAAGATTTAGTTTCAGATTTATTGACCCTGAAGTAATTGCAAAAAATAGTGCATTTCACAGTATTTTAGAAAAATACTGGAAAAGTGGTAATGATTCCTTAGAAACCAAGGAAATATACATCAATGCCAAGGAACTTAGTATTCTTTCTAATATTAATTGTTGTTGTTTTCAGAGTCTATCAATCACATGGCATGAGATTGCTCATCTTTCTCCTGCATATAACCATTAGCTTCCTTTGGGTTGTCAGACCAATTCTGTATCCACTAGGCCATCAGAGCTTCCTTGAAAACTGTGAAGCAGTCCAGTCCTGTCCTTTAGTATTGCTATTACTTAGAACCAACAAAGAGAGCAATGGATTTAGTTTCTTGGTTTAAAGATTAACCTCAGGAGTCCTTGCACAGTCAAAATTGTGTGCTTGACAATTATGTGCTTGAAATGGAGACATTTCCCATTCCAACTTAATCAACACACCTCAGAGGAAAGACTTAGTGATCTGTTTTTAAACAGTTTCAATCAGGAAAATACAATTCTCTTGAATAACACACATGGAGCTGCCATAAGTTCCAATCAGCAAGGCTTTTAAAAGGTTTTAAAAAATGTTTTTAGGTGGCTACGACTCATAGTGACCCTATGAATTGCAGATCTGGACTTAGTGCCATCCTTATCATCTCTGATATACTTGAGTCCACCGATAAGGTCACTGTGTCAATCCGTCTCATTGAGCATCTTCCTCTCCTTTGCTGACTCACCACTTTTCCAGGTATGGTGGCATTTTCCAAGGACTGACTTCTTTTAACATCATGCCCAAAGTATATGATATGAAGTTTCACCATTCTTAACTTCAACAAATGATTCTTTTTTTAAAAAAGGGGGGAACCCCAAAAATCTCAGCTTCTCTATCTTTACGATGGGTAATATTTGTCTTTAAATATTTCTTAGAATATTCCAGTGAAATTGAACTATGCTTACAATGATAACTTCTTTGGTAATCTACCTTTTCCTCCCCCTTTCCATTCCCTTCTTTCCTTTTCACATTTCCATTCTCCTACTATGTTTCTTGGGACCACTCTAAATGAAATGCTGTAACTTAAACATGCTGGTCAATAGCAAACTCAATGCTATTTTCCCAAGGAATGCTTTAAAAAGATTCCCAGCCATTTTATTCTAAGAGGCTTGATTATAGGAATGACAGGCTCAAGTAGGCAAATCATTTAGGTGTATCAGTGGATATCAACTATCTGTGATTTCTCTTAAAAGATAACCATTACCATTTAACAGATTCTTTTTGTCCATCATATTTAGCCTAGAGTTTAGGAAAGAAATAAATTCCCGTGTAGTTAAAGAAATTGATTGTTCAAACTAACATTTTCCCCCCCCAGCACCATTTGGGTGGGAACATGAAAATGGCATGTGCAGACTACTACTAATGAGGGAATGGTCAGGGTTGCCATTTCACTCAGCCTTAAAGTGAACAATTTAGGAGACATAAAATAAAAATCTCACGACCAAAAAGAAGCAGAGAATGCAATGCATCCTTCAGGCCCAGAGATTCCAAAGGAGACAGAAAAAGACAGACTGAAACACTGAAGAAAGAGCAGCAGCATCACAGGTGTCTGTCAGAGAATCAGAAACCAATGTGAGACAGAGCTGACTTGGAAGTAATAAACCATAAATCCAGAATGGAAGGCATGCATGTTCTGGGCTTACGGGAGGACTGAGGGAAAGAAACTATAATTGGTAGGACCTAAAAGAGTTGTGTAATACTGGCTTGCAGAGCTTTGGTGGGCTAATGCCAAGAAGCTGAGCTGCAATCCCAAAGGTACACAGTTCAAATCCACCAGCTGCTCAATAAGAGAAGGATGGGAAGTCTTCTCCCATGCAATTAACTGCCTCTAAAAACCCTCCAGAGGCTCAGTAATGGGTCAGTTCTGACTGACACATAACAACGATACTAGCCTAAAGCTATAATGATTGAATTTTGTACAATCAATGACTTATTCATTGCAAATA
>NW_006399834.1:3451436-3452551 GCF_000299155.1 Elephantulus edwardii | reverse complement strand
AGAACCATCGTGCACAAAGTTGCTATGAGTTGTAGTTGACTTGATGGCACGTAACAACAACATTATATTACTTATGACCCATAACTTATCAAACTAACAGTTAAAAAAAACACAAGTTCTAGTATGTCTTAAAGTGACAAAACATATTCTTAAAGTAGCAATTCCTGTTAAAGAGACTGTGAGGAGGTGTAGGATTGGGCAAGATTTCCTTTTGTGGTACCTAGGGTCACTATGAGTTGCAGAGAACTTGATTGTATTTAACAATAACATTACTTATTAATTAAAATTTGTTTTCAGAGAATAAAGTAAAATATTTGTATTATATTATTTTAAAATTTCATTTGCATAAAATATGTACCATTCATATTTTAATATTAATACAACATATTATCATGATAAAATATATCACACATATTAATCTAGAAATTATTTTTAATTTTTTCAGTTTACAATAGTTGGTTAAAAAGAAGAAAACAATAGGTAAGACTTTTTTAATCTTCATAATTAGAATTACAAAACAACTTTGCTTTCAAGCAAGTGCATAGTAGTCCTCCATCGGGCTTTTATGATTATAAATCTTTATGAGAGGAGACTGTTCTTATCTTTCTTACTCAGAGATGCCGGTAGATTCCAATTATGGACCTTTTGGTTAAAGAATGCACAGTAAGAATGGTAGATATAGAGAATTAAAAACAAAGTATGCTAGGGAAATATAATGTAACTGATCAGATGAGATTATAGAGGACTAATCATTAGATGATCAGTCAGGTATTGTTTCTCTACAATTCCTGGTATATTATAGCTATGTTACTTTTAAGCATACTTTCTTGACTCTTCACTGAAAGTGATGAAGATTTAAAGCATTTACTGAGGAAGATCAAAGACCATAAATTCAATAGGCATTATATTTCAACATAAAGAAAAAATCCACAAAACTAGATCAGTAAGCAACATCATGAAAAATGGAGAAAAGATTAATGTTGTTAAAGATTTCATTTTTATTTGGACCTACTATCACAATCCATGGAAGCAGTAGTAAGAAACAAAATGGTATATTTCATTGGGCAACTTTGCTGCAAGGGATCTCTTTAAAGTGTTTAAAAAGCAAAAATATC
>NW_006399834.1:3369176-3450891 GCF_000299155.1 Elephantulus edwardii | reverse complement strand
TTGGAGGCAAGAATTCTGAGGCTCTGTCTAACATACTTTGGACATATTTTAAGGAGGGACCGGTCCTTGGAGAGGGACATGATGCTTGGGAGAGTGAAGGGACAGTGCAGGAGGGGAAGGCCCTTTATGAGGTGGATTGATTCAGTGACTGGGGTAATTGGGATGGGTGTATTGGAGACATTGCAATTGGCACAGGACAGAGTAGAGTTTAGGGCTGTTGTACATAGGGTTGCTATGAGTTGCAAGTGACTCCGTGGCACACAACAACAACATGGATTTGAAAATTAGATGAGGAAAGATAAAGAAGATTGATGAACAGATTCCTCTGAGTTTTGATCTTGACAAAGAATATTTAATATTCTACCAAGAGGAAGACCCTCAATGAGATGGATTGATTCAGTCACTGGGGTAATAGGGATAGGTGTATCAGAGACAGTAAGATATTGGCAACGGAGAGAGCAGGGTTTAGGGCTGCTGTACCTAGGGTCGTTGTGAATCGCAGGTGATTCAATGGCACCTAACAACAACAACAACAACAACAACAACAACGAAGAGATCCAAGCTGGCTTGGAAGAAATGTAACCAGAACACTCCTTGGAAGCCAGGATGGTGAGAATGAGACTTTGTGTCACGTATTTTGTGTATGCTATCAAGAGGCTTCCATCCCTGCAGAAGGTTATTTTACTTGGTAAAGAAAAGTGTCAGTACAATAGTGGAAGATTCACTGCTTAACCAAGAAGATGGATGTAATGCCAACAAGCATGAATTTCAGCACTGTTATAATTGTGAGAACAGAAATTGAATTGTTTTCTTCTATTGTGCAAAGAATGAAAGATTGATGATTACTAAAATATAACTGTGACAAGATTTAACGTGTCAACAATGTCAATATTAAAAATCATAATCTGTATTTCAGGCCCTATGGAATGTGTGTGTGCATGGGGTGAGGCTGGCTTAATGGAAGGAAATAAGAGGATGGCTGAAAACATAGGATTAAAATATATGCACCAGACTTTAACCCATTAGACTTATTATCGGCTGGACAATTTACTTAGAAAGTTTCTTTTCCATTTAGCTTATACATGGCAATGACAGAAACACTTTCAGAATACTTTTAAAAAATTAGTTCGATTCTACAATTGTTTTTGTTAGTGCCACTGAGTCAACTACAACACATAGGAATACTATGAACAACAGATAGTAACATTGTCCTATCCTGCCTGTCTTCAGGATCTCTGTCATACTCAAACCCATTGTGGTAATTACTGTGTCAATGTAGCTCATAGAGACAGATTCTCCTTCATTGTTTCTTTACATTTCCCAGCATGAAGTCTCTCTCCAGGCACTGGTTTCTCCTGAAAACATGCCCTAAGTAAGCCAAAGTTAGGTAAAACTTAATCTTCCCTCACTTCAAAGCTGTATTATATTTTGTACGTTTTTTATCCAAACTAATAATGGGGATAGGTGTATCAAAGACGATAAGATTGCACAGGATATAGCAGGGTTTAGGGCTGTTGTAGATAGGATCACTGTGAGTTGCAGGTAACTCAACGACACACAATAACAACAACAATTAAAAAGTAGTTTTAAATTATCTGTGGACTGAAATAGTTAATGGTCAAATCAGATCTTTCCTCATTTAATTTTATGCATTTTAAAATGGTTTTTTTTTATGTTTGATAAAGCACTTGGTGTCTGTCATCTATCTACTTCTTGATGGCTACATAGTTAATAAAACAATTTCATTTTTGCTTTTGTTCATTTGGCAGCTATTTCCAAAATAGCTTGCCTCTGGAACCTCTATAACTTAGAGAAAGATGAGTTGTTCGTGTTCAAGACTGTCATTCATAGGTTGCTGAGTCATCTATGACTCGATGGCACTTAACAATAACAACTTACAAAGTACCTTGGAATCTATTTCAACTCACAGTATCACCAGGGATCCTTAATTCTGTGTGTGTAGGTTTTTTTTGACCATGAAGGCTTTTCTAGTTTTCTAGTACATTGTAAATCTGACCACATTTCTAGGCTTTCCTTCATAGTCCTTTACCAATATTTATGAATTTACCTGATTTACCTTTTTATCTTCTCTGTATTTTCTGTCAACCTGAGCAAACGGCTTTTCATACTCCAAATAAACCTTTATTCACAAACTAAATATTAGTCTTTTTAAACACGACTGTCTTCTGTTTTTCCTAAAAAGCCCCAGAAACCAAAAACAAAAACAAAAACAAAACCACCAAAAAAATACCTCACCAGAAATCAGTGTCTCCTAGATGTTCTTTAGATTCATATGGTATGACAAGGATAGTATGGCATTCTTAGCCCATTAGGAATTTTATTTTGTTTTCTCTTTGGCTAGTGCTTCTGGCTAGGATACCATAGAATTACAGTAACATTTCCTTTTTAAACTTTAATTTAGCAACTAAAGTTATCTTTTAAATGAGACACTTTAGTGGAAATTATAGAGGAGTGATTTCGTATGGAAGAAGGATGGACAATTTCGGGAGAAGGATGGGTAATCTCTTCCCGTTAGATTAACTGCCTCTTAAAATCCACGCAAGGGTCAGCTACGGGATGATTCTAACTTGATAGTACACACAATCCTTTTTCTAGAAAACTAGCTGATGTGCAATCCTTTTTACAGTTCACAATAAGTACATTGCCACATACATTTTCTCGTTTGATTCTTAAGAATTGTGAAAGGTAGAGTTCAGATTTTAAGGGGACGTGAGACTGCAGCTCCAGTGTACTGCAGTATTCAAGAAAACAGACTTTGGAGTTAGAAGATTTAGGTTGGAATTATTGATGTTGTTAGGTGCTGTCTAGTTGAGTCTGACTCAAAGTGACCCTATTAATAACTGTTTCTAATCCTGACCTTATTCTGTGCCGTCTTCACAATATCTGACACCCAGAAGCCCATTGCTGCAGTCACTATGTTAATCTACCTGGTTGAGGGTCTTCCTCTCCTTTGCTGTCCCTCCACCTACCCAAGCATGATGTTTGTCTCCAATGTGCCTTTGAGGAAATTACCAGTATCTCAATTGCATCATAAAATGGTTTGAGTAGTAGATTCAGCATTTAAAGTACATAGTAAGTATGTGAATCGCTTAATCCAGTTAACTTTTCAAAGTTAACCTTTGAAATCAAAGTCCAACCTTTGATTCAATGCAGTAAAAAACGAAAAAGTTTATCTTATAATGGAAGTAACTGAGATATTTATAAATGGTAACATGTTAAGAGATTTGGGGAGACCATACAATTTAGAAGACGTCTGCTATAAAATTAACCCAAAACTAGCGATGTCAAAGACCAATGCTTTTCTAATATTCTTGCTTCTGGCAACTAAGTTAATTCAACTACTGGATGACTTTGAACAAAACACTTCACCTAGTCAGTTTACTCATCCGTAAAATGAGTTAATTTCAGTATTCTCTAAGGTCTTTTCTGAGTTTATTCTAGTCACATTAGATTTTTTTGTCTGGACTGTTACAGGGTTAAAATATAAATTCATGATAATTTATAATTTGTGAACTTTTCACAATTCATTTTATTGCTGTCCTCATATTTCATTCAACCTTTGTGCACCCCCGTTCGCCGCCTGCCTTTAGTCCGCCGACTGAAGCGCTCTAAAGGGGAGATCCACACTTAGCAAAACAGCTTTATTTATTTATATCCTGGCCCGTTCCATAAAGGATCTAAGGCGGTGAGTGACACTATAAGTCCTCTAACGGGTGTTATACAGTGTGATTACAAAATACTCTAGATGAGATCAGACCGCAGAAAAGCGTCCAAGAGTGAGATGCTAACTAATGTCTTTTTACCTAAGTCTTAGAAATAAAAATCTAGCCATGAGTCCTGGAAGCATACAGTTAGGACTCTTCCTTTGGCCTTGACGCTGTCCCACCGCTTGTCACCGGTCACTCTAAATGCCCTTCTCAGACCAGCCAAAATTGTCGCCGTTCCCGCCCAGGCTGGACCCAGAACCCATCCCGCCCCTTCGCGCTCTCATCACCCAAGTTCCTTGATTGGGAGGGGGCCTGAAGAACCTTTCTCACATCCCCATGTTATTGGCTGGCACTGCTGTCAGTAATCTCTGTTTCCCGCCTTCTAGTCTAGCGGGTTTCTTGGACCCCTTAGTTTCTGAGACAAGCTGTTTAGGTTTGTCTGAGCAGTGTTGCTGGGGACCCGTGACCTTTCACCCCACCCTACCCTCAGGAGAACCCTAGTCCGCGCCCCCGCCCCCGGCGCGCGCCCCAGCTCACACGCTCAGCCCGCGCGCACACGCACGCGCACACACGCTCACATCCTCCGAACACTCCCCCGTTTCCCACCCCCAGGCTGAGGCAGCGGCGCTGCTGAGAGGCAGGGACCAGAGCGCGAAGTGTGTGGGAGTCTACGAACTCAACCCCTCTCTACCCTCCCCTCGCAGCCATCCCCCTCCCTCTCCGCCAGCCCCCCCGACCCCCCCACAAGCGGGAGAAATAATGAGCGAGACCGGGCGGCAGCAGCAACAGCACCAAGCAGCCCAGGCAACGGCAGAACCGCTCCGGCAGCGGTGGCGGCGGCAGCACCAGCAGCGGGAGCGAGCGCAGCGCTAGCGCGGCGCGGGGACCGCCGCGCTCTTTCCCGGCTCCTGCCCTCCTCCGCCGCTAGCTCCTCTCCGCATCCACCTCCTTCCCCTCCTCCTGCTCATTCACTCTTTCCCTCACGCTCCCCTCCTCCTCGGCTTCTCCCCGCGCCCCGCCAGCCCTCGCGCTCTCCCACTCCTTCTGCCCGTCCTCCCCGCTCCCCTCCTCCCGCTCATTCACTCGCCCCTCTCCCTTCTCCACTCTCTCCCCCTCTCTCCTTTCTTCTCCTTCTTTCACCCTCCGTCTCTCACACCCCCTCCATTCCCCTGTCTCCTCTCTGACACTGCACTGCAGCTGCTCCTCAGCCCTGCCCCCTCCCCAGTGAGAACAAACCAGCAACATTGCTTTTTATCCGAAAAAGATTTCTATTGATCCGATTAAAAAAACCCAAAACCTTAAGAAACCCCAAACGCAAAAAAAAAAAAAAAAAAGAAAAGAAAAGAAAAGAAAAAGCCAAAACAAAAGGGAGAACCTTCTCCCGATAGCAGCGGCAGGAACTGCAAACATGATGGCGGCAGCTCCCATCCAGCAGAACGGGACCCACACTGGGGTTCCCATAGACCTGGACCCGCCGGACTCGCGGAAAAGGCCGCTGGAAGCCCCCCCTGAAGCCGGCAGCACCAAGAGGACCAATACGGGCGGTGGGTATCACTTCCACCTCCCCACTGGCCCCATCCCCCGCCGCCCGCCCCTGCCTCTCTCCCTCCCGCCGCCCTCCCTCCCTCTCGCGGCCCGGACACCTCCAGCCCGAACCCGGCGGCTCCCGCGCCCCTGTCCCGCGCCCCCTCCCCTGCACCTGCCCCGCGACTGCTTGTCCCCGACACATTTCCATCTCGGTGTTTATCATTCATCAAAATGGCGACCGGTTTTTCGGACTAAGATCTAGCTTTCTATTTAATCTGTCAAGAGGCTGACAATTTAAATATCCTACACCTGGCCAAGGGGGTCTGCTGAGGAGGAGGAGGAGGAGGAGGAGGGATGACCCCCGAGTGAGGTGATGGACGCCCGAAGATGCGCGCTGCATTTAACAGTCTGCTAAAATAAATAAATAAATGGCACTTGGGTAGCGGCTTGCAAATGATTGGGGCACCAGGAGAGTTTTCATCTTCTCCATCCCCTTGCTTTGGGCCACAAGTAGTATGCCGAATCTTGAGGAGTGCATGCTGTTATCGCACTTAGATTGCCGGTGCAAATATCTCATTGATTTGTCTTAAGGGGTGTGCATACGAGGGTGGGGGTGTCTCGTACAGGGTGACTTGTTAGTTAACATCCTGCGCTTCTTCGGAAGATGAGTTATAACGGGACCAGTATCGCTTCTTCATTTGTACTGGAGTCATCTTAACAATGCACCCAATGCATCGAGGCAGAGGTGAATTTATCTCCAGCATGTACATTAGGGACGGATGGGGGTCTGGTGAATGGCACACCTGCAAAATTGGGGACATTCATTCACATAAGAAAGCTGAATTTACCTGGCTGTTTCGTATTTAAGACATGATCAGATTGATGAAAATTAAAGTTTGTGGAGCTGCCTTTATTTTCCGAAATATTTCATTTCCCTCCTTCTTAATTTCATCCATTCCCTCACCTTTTGAAAACTTGTTTCTTTCTTTTTTCCCTTTTTTGAAAAGAAAGAACATTGTCTAGGCACTTTTAAGTGTATCTAATGTAAATAACTTTTAAGCTTTTTAATATTAGCAAAAAAATCTTCTTAAGGTCCTTTAATTAATGAGCTTAACTGAGATCAGTGTAGACTAAGAAATGCTCCAGGATTACTTAGAGTTGTCAGTCCCCAACACACTGAGTTATTTCCTAGCAGTTACTGAAGGTCTTGAAATACCCTGCAATTGAGGTGGATTATTATTTAAGAGAATGATTGTTTTGCATACTTTAAGTAGGCTATAGGGGAAAAAAAATAGCTAATTGTAGTCTTTGTGTGTTTGCTAATGACAAACAAATAGCTCATCACTATTTAAGAGTCTGAAATTTCCCCCCAATATTGTAGGTGAATATTTGTCATCATACAAATCTCTCAA
Organism: Elephantulus edwardii; assembly: GCF_000299155.1. Taxonomy (NCBI): domain Eukaryota; kingdom Metazoa; phylum Chordata; class Mammalia; order Macroscelidea; family Macroscelididae; genus Elephantulus; species Elephantulus edwardii. The sequence goes on along the minus strand of NW_006399834.1, from coordinate 3,444,224 downwards.
GTTTTGTTATTGCATTTTACCATAGTAACCGCAGATAAAATTGGAAGACTTTCATGTTTGGAATAACAACTGGGATTTAGTCATCAGTTTCTACAGTGCTGCAATATAATGCGCTCAGATTTTAATTCCAACTTTGAAAGTTGAAATCCTACAAAATAGGAAACATTTTGTGCATATTTTAAAAGTGTAATTGCCTTATTTTTTATTCTTTAAAAAAATTAACCCCATGTTCTCTGCAGCTGTCCGCTCAATTCTTTAATTGTGGTTTTTCCACTCCTTGAGGGTGGAGAGGAGATAGAAAGTTTAAAGTACCATGTTAACCAAGTATATTTCTTTGCATTTTTCAGAAGACGGCCAGTATTTTCTAAAGGTTCTCATACCTAGTTATGCTGCTGGATCTATAATTGGGAAGGGAGGACAGACAATTGTTCAATTGCAAAAAGAAACTGGAGCTACCATCAAGCTGTCTAAGTCCAAAGATTTTTACCCAGGTAGGTGCAATGAGGAAATTGTTTGATGAATCCCAAGGAAAAACAGAAGATCTACGTATGTTGTGTACTGTTTATTGGGGGGGGGGAGTTTAAACAATTGTGGGACCATATTTATATTTGCTTTATTAGAGTATATTGGGGGAAATGTTTCAAAATATGTCTCATGTTCCAGTTTCTACAGTTGTACTAATAAGTCTGTGATTTAGAGCATTTGCAAGATTATGCATTTGGGTATTTCTGAGTAGTTTCTTATTGGTGTGAGGAGGATAAACCTCTAAAATTTAGAGACCTGAACAGCTGTCACTAGGATATAGGATTCCTCTGAAGTTTTCAGACATCATTGTGATGACAATTAGTCAATGGTGAATTCAGAGAAGAGGGAGGAGGGAGACTTCTTAAAGAATGGACCATTTACTTCTAAATCCATTATGTACCTCTTTCTGCTTCATTGCTTTGTTTGTTGGCCCTGGAGTGAAGAGGACAAGTGGTGCCTCTTCAGATTTTTAAAATATTACATTTTTAACATAATTATGGCAAGGAAATTGAGTATATTATTATGTAAGAAGTGGCAGAGCTTCAGAATTTGTCTTACTTAAAAGCTATATCTGATAATAATATGCTAACTATGTAGTATAGTACCTCATTCAAATAGGACAAGGTTCCTAGTCAGAATTGTGTTGTAGTGTATTTTTTTTCTAATATCAAGTGTTAATACAGCTCTGCATGTCCATCTTTGTTTTGTCCCTTATGAATTTGCTTCTCTAAACATGGATTTTAGGTTGTTGTAAAACATTCATAGTTGAATATTGTATGTTTTTATAAAGCATATTAACGCATTTCTTTTTTACTTAGAACTAGCGTTTTGCCAATTTAGGGAGTAATTTTATCTTTATGGCTATGAAATAAATAATTTGATGTTAAAGGGACCAATACTGTTTATTTATTTTTGGTGGGAAAGAAAAGCTTGTTTGCTTTCAGTGATCTATTTTGGTAAAATTTCTTTAATATAGTAAAGACATCTGGTAGCAGAACATTCAGAGGATTTCTTTTTCATTATCAATCACTTGGTGGTGGAAACGTACCATTATCTTGGAGACGAAGGTTTTAGAATTGTTAAAACTGTCATTTAGTTATATAAATTCTAAATGACATTTTGGTGAACTATTAAATGAAAATATAATCTGTCAAGTGTGATGCTTCTGTAAAGTTTGTTTTCTGTAAGTATGGGTTTGCAGATGGTTTTTCTTGTCTTTCAAACTTTCTTTATGCATTAAGAAAGTTTGCTAACATATTCACAATTCATGTGCTTAAAAGGTATATTATGATGAAAAAAGTCAATGTAGGATTGTGAAAACCCTTAGTACAAATAGAAGAACTCAAAGGAGCTTGATTGCAGAATTAATAACATGATAGCTCTAGGAAAAGAGCTGCACTGGTAAATTAAATTCACTGTCAATAGATGAAAATGAAATAGCATTTTTGCATTATACATGAGGTGGTATCAGATGTGCAGGGATGTTATAGAAAATTGATGTTTATCAAGGATATTCCAAATAGTAAATTAAATGCCTTTTCATCTGAATGTAGTTTATTTTCAGTATGTTGGAAAGGGTAGAGGGAGAATTAAATCTTTTGTTTTTAGTCCACTTAGTTGTGCATTTTTTTTTCTTATTACATTGGAATTATTTGTTTTATCTGGTGTTCTGAAGCATGTTACTCATACACAGTGAAAATATCGTTGGAAAAATGGAAAGCTGGAGTGGGTTGAATACAATTTTGTGTCTAGTGACGTAACCTGATCAAGTGTGAGTGAAATGTCGGGATAAAAGAAGGCTTATAGTCTGCCTGTAACAGGTGGAGACCAATCACACACTATGAAATCAATTTTGTGGATGAACAAAAAAAGGCCTTATAGTTGGTAAAAAGCTTTAAGAATTCAGAACAATTTATATTAAAATGTGATTGCAATAAGCTTATTACCCATTTGGGCAGACACATCACTCATTTTCAGATACACTTAATAGTCTTTCTATTCACACTTGACCATTTCCTATGCTGATGTTATTCTGTACGACATCTTAGCTCTTTTCAACTATTTCAATTTATATGTGTGTGTGTGTGTGTGTATGTATGTATATATGAGATATATATATGAGATAGTTAATCCTACTAATCATAGACATGCGAAAACAAAAAGCTGTGATTTGTGTTGTCAAGGTATGAGTAAAATCTTAATGCATTATGCAATGATTCAGAAATTCAGTTTTGTGTGTTTTATATATCTGTGTTTTGGTATTTATATAATAGATAGCCTTGATTTTGTGCTCTGTTAGAGTGAATTTGCCTTATGTTTATTCTGTGAAACATTTTTCTATTTCAATTTGGTAAGAGAATATACTTGAGGAAAAGATGTAGTAATCACATAATTTAATAGATTTTCTCAAAATACCTACATTTTGAAACAGAATAGATCTGAGATTATGGTGGTACGTTTTGTTTAAAAACAGGTCAGCACTTTAGAATGTAACTATTTTGTAAGATTTCGCTAAAATATTAGTGCGTTTTTGGAAAATTTGTTTCCAGCATATATACTGTAGGTAATAAATATACTTTAGGAACATTTTAATAAATTTCAACTTGTGATATGTGTTGTTTTATTATGCTCAATTTAACCTTTTCAGCTTTATCTTCTCTTTTCCCTTTTTCTCTCTTTCATTTATCTTTAAAATATCTTAAGCAGCTTTGCTTTCCTAAGTAATTTTTACTATTTAAAATTGAAATACAGACATTTCATGTTAATTACTATGGATTTAGAATTCATACAACTAGATATTATATTGCATCTTTCAACATGTCATATTGAACAAAAAAATTTAGAGCAAGTGTGTGATGAGGAATTGTAAAGTACATACTCCAATTATTGTCAGGAAGATGAAATAAACTACAAGCAGATTTATTTTACTTTCTGCTGTGCGGTATATTTCATTAGCCTATTTTATTTATCTAAATGTCAAAGAAAACAGATTTATTACTGATTTAGGACTGTGAGGTTTTTTTGGTCTTACTTGGTTAAAGCAGCCTAATTTGATTTCTTTATATATCCATTTTCTAATTAGGTTACCTAAAGAAGTTAAAAACAGATTTCTCATTTCTGTGCGTTTTCAGAATAGCAGCAGTGTCCTTTTACTATTCTGTTTGGCCTCTAGGTATGTGTTTAGTTTTTCTTACTATGTAGATTAACTTTATATTTTAAAATTATTTGGTGAATGATTCAGATAGGTAACTGAAAAAAAAGAAACCTTAAGAAATGCTTTATCAGGAATAGTAAAGGTTGTAGAAGTATTTTCATATATCATTGTTTTTAGAATACTACATAGCATATCACTTTTTATTTTGTTATTATATGACGCTAGAGACGCTCAATATATCAGCCAAGAAGAAATCTTCTACTTAATTGAGGCATATATTTGTGTGTATTTTATTTTACACTGCTTTCATGCTTGTTCTTTTTAGGATTCAGAAGTTAAAATTTAAAATTACATTTTTTAGTTCCATTGTAGTTTCATTTTTTTCACTGTCAACTGGGATGATGACAAGTGTTTTTTTTACTTACAAACCATTGATGTATCACATTTTTTTAAAAAACAAATCATGAAAAAGTAGAATGTAAGTGAATTTTTCTTTTAGTGAAGAAAATTCTCCAAACTACTTTTCTTTTGACATAGGGAAAATTCAGTGGGTGTTGTAGACTTTATGGTTATATATTATATAAAAATAATAATTTTATGAATCAGGAGTTAGCAGAATCTAACTTCTCCGCATTTATTTATTTACTGGTTTGTTTCTACTGTTGATAGAGTTGTTGTATAATAGGAACACTTGTTAACAGCTTCCAAAAGTTTTAGTATACACTTTCTCTTTTGTCTTAAATGCATTGTATCTAAAATATTTGATATACACTTAAAGACAAATAGTATGAAAATAGAATTGCTAACAGTTAGACAATAAGACAGTACAGTCTCTAATTGAAAGCATTTAATAGGATCACTATGAATCATGTTATATTATACAGTTGATTTTACTATGATCAAAGAGTTTTTCCACACATTTGTAGTGTTTTTCCTTAAAACCTAGTTACATCCTGCATTCTGAATAACTTGGACTATCTCTTTGTTTCTTCAGTTGAAAGGGAAACCATAATATTTCATTTAGACATATCTGAAAATGTCCCTTTAAAAACAGTGATTTATTGAAATACTCTTTCTTATTTTAAGCAATAAACAATCACAAATAAGTAGGAATGTTAATAGCACAGTATGGCCTGTACTGACATTGCAGTTTCATAAAAATAGATTTATACTCATGCATGCAAATGTTTGTGATAATAGATTTTTAGAATAATAGAATTAAAGTTAAAAATCTTAACTCTTCGCTTTATTTCTCATTCTAACATTTTATCTTCTATATTGATGTGATATCTTATTAACAACTTTGTGTTTAGGGTCCAATGACACTTGGAAATTCAGTTTTTGACACCTCTAGATTATGAAAAGAGTGCTTATTTAACATTTGTGACATCATTACGAAAAGCTCCTAAGAGAACTGCCTGCAAGTGTTACTTAGGAGAAAATTTCAGGAGTAGTTTAAAAAAGAGGGAACACAAGTGGTAAAAGAGTACAATCGTTATGTCTTTAAGATGCTTCATACCACATACCAAGAGGAAGAATGGTCTATGTTGTGGGATCTCTTAAAAAGTATGTGTTTATCATTAATACCCTACCCAAAAAATCATCTATCAAAAATAAAAGCCTAGTTGTTTTCATTGCTTTGAGGGAATTACTCTATTAAAGCTATCAAATATTGAAGTAACACATATTTATTGAGCACTTATTATATCTTCTGTTAACTATAATTTAGCACCTGATGGGAAATTTTTTTTTTAAACTTTAGCACAGGTTGTTTCCAGGTTAGTAGACCCACATATTAAAGCATGGTTTTTATGAGCAAGTAACGTTTTATGAAACCAGGGTAGAAAAGATGGGAATGGGAAATTGGTGCTTGATTGCCATTTCATTTCCATCTTTGGATACAGCTTCTAGCATAAAGTTAAACAACATCTGCAGAGGTCTGACTGACAAACATCTCTCTGGGACTCATCATTGCAGCCTCCAGCAGGTGCATTCAGCTTTGCAATCTTTTCTGAAAAAGAGGTTAGTTTGTTCTAACATTTATCAGTAGACCACTGGGAACAAAGTGACTAGAGAGAAGAGGTTGGTTGTCACTTGTCCAGTACTGGAATACTACAGGTAATTGGACTGGACTGGTGGGAACTGCAGCAGTGTGTGTCTCACATTGCACTGCAGCTGCCATGGTGCTTAATTAACCTTACTCTTAGAGACTCAAGTGTCATGGTATAAAATGCAACACACACGAAATGAAGCAGGACTTTTCAATAGTTTTTGATACTTGGAATGGTGAAAATTCATGTTCTTCATCTTCTTTTCAAAAGCTACGGCATCAACAATTTTTATATTTTTAATCTGGAGACATTTGCAACTAAGATAATTTTGTTTGCGTCTGATAAAATCCATATAAAAAGGAATATAAAAAGGAAATGAAGGTTTTAGGGACAAAATATTTTAAAATAGGTTTAAGCTAGAATATTAAAATAATCCGTTCCTACAAGCACATTGTTAGACTATTAGTGATTTGAAATAAGTGAATGTTTATTTTATCTTTTTCACAGTATTTTATAGTAACACATATTTATGTATTTTTGCAGGAGAAATAGTCCATGTAAACTTTTTTAGCAAATTGGAATCTTTGCCAAGTGAACTTTACTAAATAGTTTGAAATATGTCGACAATCTAGACATAAAATTAAGAAATATGTTAAAATGTTTCAACTTAATGTAGGTGTTCGGTCAATATGGATTCTCCTTATATTTTATAATAAATAATTTATAATTCAGTTAAAATTATTTAAGAATCTTTTTGGGTTCTTAAGAATTATTATGCTATGTATTTCTCTCAATTTCTTAGCGTTGTCTAACACGTAGACACACAAAGGTCTTCCCATGACGTGGAGAATATTCTTGTGTCTTATGTATTCTCATTGACTCTAGATGCCTCTTATTACAGTCTTTTTTTATTAGTTGACCCTCAGGTGGGAAAATATCATAAAGAGAATGTATTCTTAATCTAAATCTAGAGGGATGACATACTTTTTTGAAAATAATGTGGAATTTTAAAATTCTTTGTTGTGTGAAGTAATTTTGAGTTTATTAACTTTCTTAATTTGAATTTCCTCGTATCTAATGGATATAACTTGTCATTTACCCAAGAGTAATTAAAGTTTGGATTTTCCACATCTTTCTAATACATTTTATAACCAATATACATCTCTGAAAAGAGTTTTCATCAGTAACGTGAGTGACTGAAGCTTCTTTTTTTAAGATACGTATTTTTAATTTAATCATAAATAGTTCATAATTTATTGGTTTTCTTGTACGATACGGCAGTAACATTAAAAAAATTAATCTGAAAAGGTCAATAAAATTATCTATTCCCCCAGATTTAAAAATACTAATTACTTTTTCAATCCAAACTTTACATTTTTATTATGGCAAACTATTATTCTAATCAACACAAACAAGATGCTTTAAAATTTCACTTATATACATTACCATAATTTTTGCATTTTTGATAATACATTGAATAATAGTAAGCACTTTAAAGTTTACAAAATACTAAAAGATATTACTGTGTTTAATTGCAGTCCTTTAGATATTTTCAATATTTGTTAAGCAGGATACCAGTATAAGGATATCTTTTCCATGACAAATCTTGATCATCACAACATACAATGTCTGTGCTCCATCGTTGATTTGCTGCTGCTACCTCCTGGGCCTGTCATGACATCATTGACAGGAGCAGATAAAAAATGAAAGCAGTGTCTTGGTTTTGGGGTTTTTTTAAACAACCGAATGATTAGGCATGGAAAATTTAAATTCTTTTTCATAATTTACACTTAAAAATTAAGGTTGATATTTTTCTTTCTTTCTTTCTTTCTTGATCAGGACCTGACTTAACTCTTACTGATGTTCAGTATAATTGAACTTCTAATGAATTTGGTTCTGAACTCACCAATTTAAAATCTTAAACTCTAGTATATTTTACTTTCCTTACAAAATTGCATACCTTTTGAAGTTTTAAGAATAAGTTCTCTTTTTTTTTTTAAGATTTTGAGAACAATTATTCATTGAAGGCTTTGTTACTATATATTTGCAAGGAAATTTTTAAAAATAAACTTGTTAAAAAAATTCAAGTCCTTCATTCATCCTAGAATAAAATACTAAGAAATAATTTTGACTTATGGTAAAGATTTGTCTTCTATAAAATTGTTAATTTGCTGCTCTGGGAATTAAGTTGTGTAATTGCCTTTTTTTAAGATTCAGTAATTTGGAGGAAGGAAACAGTAGAAAGAATGGAATACTACATTTTATTATCACAGAATAACAGATTAATTTTTTTTTGTTTTGTGTTACTAAATATTTTAGATGAACTGCAGCTTTTCAGTTCTGGTTAAATGCAAGTTTCTGAAGTTGGGAGCATATGAACTTTCTTTCTTAAAGAAGTTGGGAAATGTTTTTTCTTTCAACCAAGTTTCACTCTTTAGTGTGAAATTTGCCTCAAGATTTTTCTCTTTGTTTTAGTAGTACTTTTTCCTGTGAACCCTGGTTTAGGCAGGTATTTGATCATCATTATGAATTAAAATTATTATAAACATCTTGGTTTAAAAAAGTGTAAGTTTACTCTACCCTAGAAAGTTGAGGTTTAATTGCTGTTGTTCCTTAAATTGTGTTTTAGCTATCTTATGTTACATGGTATCTCTTTAGCACTTAAGAGTAGCAGAAACTTTCTGTTAAAATAAACTGGCAAGCTCAAAAAAGTGTGGACCTTAAAGATGAAAAGATTGATATGATCTCAACTAGAGCTTTCAAGTATCAGTTGAGAAAATTAAGATACCTAAAGAGTACCTAAATGATTCATGTCATTTTTTCCAATGTCAGTAATTGTCTTGTAGCATTTAAGTATGTCTTCTAGATCTGTGGTAAAATTCTGTTTCATCTTTGTTCTCTCCATATTTTGCTGTACTCTTTTTCTTCTTTTGGGTATGACAGAAGAATTATGTCATCTTTACTTCTTTCCTCTAGTTTAAATAAGGCACTTTTTAAAAAGAAAAGTGTTTGATTGCACTATAACAATTTTTACTAATTTTGTTAGTTTATTTGTGAACTGAAGAACCAAGACTCTCTGATTTTTCAGATACAGTGCATTTTAAAGGTTATATTGCTTGTAGCATAGGCTGGACATTTTTCTACTTTTGAATTATTATATGTAGTTTGAAAATGACATTATATTCACGGTCATTCACTTTATCCAACTTTACTACTTTTCTTCATTTGGAGTGTGTGTGTATGTATGTATGTTGGAGTGACAGGAGAGAGGGAGAGTTTAAGTTTTGGTTTTATAGAATTGTGTATTAAAGTATGTACACTTGCAAAGTAAAATTTTATTTTCAAGGATATGGTCATTTTCTATACTTTGAGAAAAATTTTTCGTAAGTATTGCGGATTTAGCTAAATTTTAATAGCAATTGGTTTTAAAAAGATACCTTACTGTGAGTAAAATATTAATTACATGAAGCAACCGTAAGTGAGGATGTAGATGTCTTATACGATAAGTCCTAACTTTTAAAAGGTCACTATTTTGTGTTTTCTTTTTCTTTCTTTTTTTTTTTGTCTTTATCTGATTCATTAGTTTGACATGTTGTTGTTATGTGCTGTCGAGTTGCTTGCGACTCATAGCAACCCTGTGGACAACAGCCCTAAATCCTGCTCTATCCTGTGCCAATCTTACTGTCTCTGACGCACCTGCCTCCATTACCCCAGGAACTGAATCAGTCCATCTCATCAAGGGTCTTCTTTTTTTGCACTGTCCCTCCACCCTCCAAGCGTGACGTCTAAGGAACGATCCCTCCTTGCAACATTTCCAAATATGTCACAAAGCTTCAAAATCCTTGTCTCCAAGGAGCAGCCTAGTCTCACCCTCTTTAGGATGAATCTGTTTGTTCTCCACACTTCTCAGTTAATTAAAATTTTAATGTAGTTATAGCTTACATACTACATTCTAGAGTAGTTTTAAAAGTACTTAAGATGGTTAAAACTTTTTTCTACAGTGCTCTTACTTTCAATTGAAACAAAGGTACAATATAATCATTTTGACCATGTCTGTTGAGTAACTGGGTTAATTTCCATTGGTGTGGGTAAATGAATGCCCTCTAACTTGACTATTGCTATATGTAAATTGTACAGGGAAAGATTGCCCATCTTTCTTCCATAGACTTAACATATGTAAGTACATCCTGATTTTTGGACAAGTTAATATTCTTATTTTACTAAAGGGAGCACTGATGACATAATGCATTATTTGTTCAGAAGCTAACAAACGATTGACAATTCAAATCAACTGACTTCTCTGAAGGGGAAAGATAAGCAGTCTCCTTCTATAAAAATTTACAGCATTGGGGACCTTGTAGAGGATTGCCATGAGTTTTACTAAGACCACTTAGGTAGACCATCTAGATTGTAAAATAAAATTGGATAAAATTTTACTAATTTGAATAACTTAGTGTATGAAATGAAAGTTTGGGGAAAATTATTGAGTTTGGGTTATTTAAAAATCTTTAAAGTTAAGATTATATAGATATATGTATAATCTATAACGTGTATATATGTACACACACACACACACACACACACTTTTTTCCTGCCTCATACTTAGTATTTTACCTATTTATTACATTTATTTACTTACTGCATACTAATTTAGACTCAACTCAAATCATTGCCATAAAGTCAGAACTAACTCATTGCTGATACTCAGGTGGGTTTTCAGAGGCTGTAAATCGCACATGAGGCCCATCACTCTATATTAGTGTATCTTTTCCCGACAGCATGCTTTGTCCTTCCCTCCTTCACTGTAAATACACTAACAGTTTGTTAGACATCTATGAGGTCCCTCCTTTAGAAGTCATATCTAGGTACATTATGCTCTGAAGAACATACTGAAGTAAAGGAACAAGGTAAAATGTTAAAAAAATACTAGCTGATAATAATAAATTTGATAGTTGAATAGTAAGATTGTGCTTGGAAGTTGAAATTGCTTCAGTTAGTGGCAATGGTTTTAGGAGGAAAAGTTAAACATCAAATAATTGCTTTTAAGAGTAGTTGACAGGATTTTAGTATTGAATTTTCATTTGCTTTTCAGACTGTGGCCTTTTGCCACAGACAGGAAATATATAGAATTAGAAATGAGAAAAAAATATTGGTATATTTAGAGGTCCAAACATATTTTAATAATAAAACTTACTGCCATCAAGTCCATTCTGACTCATAGTGATAGCACTCAATCTTTAATCTTCTCCAGATCAGCTTTTCAAGACTGTGTGTCTTTCTCCTAAGGAATAGCTGGTGGATTCAAACTGCTGACCTTTTAGTTATCAGATGTAACCTGCTTATTCTACCAGGGATTGGGATGAAAAGTGTTTGTTGTGTGTTTGCATTGAAGATGAGCACTCTTGATGAAGTAATTTTATTAGATAAAGAACAAGCGTGATTTAAAAATCTTCATCTTAGAGACTTTCATTTATAAAAAATTATGTTTAAGAAAGCATGTGTGCTATATCTTAACATGACTGACACTAGTATATACGTTATATATATAGTTAGATATATGTATCTCTCTGTATAGATATCAACAAAAAATAATAATGACGCCTGCACTCTGGAGGCAGGATTGTCCTAGTTGTCTAAAGGTAGACTTGAGTATTAAATTGAAAAGTCCATTTTTTTTCTGCGTAGGAAGTATAAGTAAAATGAAAGAGAAGACTAATTTGTTTTGAAATAGAAATGCCTAAGAAAGTTGAGGCAGCATGGAAAAGAGAAGAGTTTTATAAAGTATAACAGATGTATTTTATTAAGTAAATACGAGCTGAATGTGGAAGAAAATGTGAAGATCCAGAGAAGAACAAATTGTTAGGTACCATCAAGTCGAGTACAACTCATAGCAACCCTGTGACAACAGATCTGAACCCTATCCTATCCTGTCCTGTCCTGTTCTAGCCTAGCCTAGCCTAGCCAATGAACAAATGTCAGTGAAATAAAAAATTACTATGTGCTGAAAAGCACTGAAGTTAAAAATATTTTTCTGACATATATATTCACTTTTACATGCAATTTGTTAGCACAGGGAGCCCTGGTGGGGCTCCATATTCTGTAGGGAGTTGCGGTGCAGACCCAGAGATGTTGCCTCCTTCATGGTTGGAATTTACTAGCGGCTCCTTGGCAGAAAGATGGGCAGTTGTCTCCTGTGTGGTTTACAGCCTCTGAAACCCCACTAGAGGGTCAGCTATTCGTTTTAACTCTGTGGCAGAGTTGAGTAAATTGTTATCTCTGTCAATACAGTAGAAGTGATATACATACATATGTGTATGTATATATGTATGTATGTGTATATATATATATAAAATAAATGCAAATTAGTGACTCAGACCATTTATTTGAACTACTTTGTTTTTAATCTATAGCAATTAAAAATCATGCTTGCTGTAATTTTCTCATTCCTATTTTATTTTTATTTAGGCATATTGTATTCTTAACATATGAATGCACCATTTTTAGTTTAATGAGATGTCCTTATTTGCAGTATATATTTTTAGTGTGATTTTGATGCAGTTTAAACACTAAAACCATGAAATCTAAAACCATGAAATAATAGAGACAGTGTAATGTGTTATGCTAATTAATATAAACAGTGAATGTATTGACCAGTGTTAGTGAATTATTTACTATGTAATTATTCTTTTTAAAATTTTGATAGGTTATTAGATGCAACAAGATTTTCCTTTGTTGACAAATAATGTCATTAATAAGAAGCATTCTTAATCAGTACTGTATCAAATTCAAAGAAATTAAAAATAGTTTGTGAAAAATGTCACTTTTGTCATTGGAAAAGTAAAACTAAAAATATGTGTAGCATTTTACATTGATTTGTAAAATGGCAGGCTATTTGTGTAGAGAAACAATAGAAAAATCGAACAGCTGAGATGGCATTAAGGACTGGAGGATGATTTTAAATAAAAATACTCGGTATTTTTATTTAAATGCTGTTCATATCTCTGTAATACCAGTTGTGTAACTCAAGGTTAAATTAAACATAAAATATGAGCATGCATAGTCTCATTGGCTTAAAATTGATGCATATATCGATGTATTATTTCGTCATTTGTTTTCTTAGGGTCGGCATGATATACGTAAGGCTATTACATTCCTGCAGAGCAAATACAATCCTCTTTGAGAAAAATTTTGAAGGATTTTAGATTTGGAAAGTATTTCAAAGTAACAGTTGTTTAAATTAAACATCTTTTACAAAGTTTGCATTAAAAAAGAAAATGTATCTTGTATTTTCAGCTCAACTGAAAACTTACAAACCTGTTTTCTTTATAGTAATGTTACGTAAGGAAAGGTATGCTCTTCTTCGAGTTTTATCACATTTTTAGCTATTTTGGTGTATTTGACATCTTGTTTAAAAACTAGAATAGCTCGCATATGAAAACACAAACTGTGATAATGAGCTAGATATATGCCATATGTGACAATTTAGGTTGGCATATATCTCAAATGGCATGTTTAATGTACTATATTGCTAAGATTAGTAATTTTATAGCAGAAGGCTGCTACTTTTTATTTTATGCTCTCCTGCTGGTGGGTTTATAATGTTGACAGACCTTTTACTTAGCAAATCTGTTTTTAGCCATTGTAAAATTCTTTTGCTATTGAAATTGCCAACGTGGGATCTAGGTAACTTATTCTTTAAGTTTGTGAAAAGTAAAGATTATTTTATAAATAAAGATAATATATAACTTGAGAAGTTTATGAATATAAATAGAAATTGCGTATATTGTTTTTTTGTTAAGGAGTCAAATATTAAGTATGGTTAAAAAATTATTTGCTTCTTTAAATAAGAGTCGAAACAACAGTATTTTTATTTGAAGAGCTATGCTCCTATATTGAAGAAGAATCTTTGGAGTTTTAGAATGTTGGCAGGGAAATAGTTAACTAGCAAATTATGATAAATATTGCCCTTTAGATAAAATGCTTAACTTTGAAATAATATTCTGATTGTTTAGATGTAATGATCTTTTTTCATTTTTAAAATATAACTTGTACCAAAGATTTTTTTTAATGTGTTTTCAAATTATTTAGCAGATTACATTAAATATCAGTAACAACTAATGAAACACATTTGTTTTTGAAGGAATAAACAACACAGGTAGAAACTGTGTACATATTTTGATTCCTTGAAATATATATAGTTGGTACAGTTTTTTTTAGGAGATAACGGAAGAAAGTTGGGGGTGAGAGGTGTTTGAAACAAGAGTTATATAAGAATCAGTATGTTGCAAATTATTCCTTTTAAAGGTTTACTGTTTAAAAAATTGTGTCTTTATTTTCCGAGACTGTAAGAAGTCACTCTCTGAGTTTATATTTATCTTTAATATTTTTCTATCACAATTAGTAGGGAAAAAGTCATGTATTATTTTTAAATATCTAAAACTATGTGATTTAGTAGCTGTCTAATAGGTAAAAACATTTAAAATCTTGGACTTCTGACTTTCCCATTTGTGCAGTGGAAATCTTAGTACCTATCACAGTGTTCTAAGTTGTTGGTCTAAGTAGTTAAAAGGAAATATATATAAATATATATATATATATGTATATATGTATGTGTGTGTGTATATATACGTATATACCAGGTTACAAATGTATGGAACACTTTTCCTTGCCCTTTAATGTTACATAAATTTGTCCTTACTTGGAAATGATTGAATCAAACTACACTCCCAACAAATTCTTCATCACTGTCTCCTTCACTTTTTTCATATGCAGCTTTTAAATCATTGTCAAGGTTTTAAGCCTTTTCTTGCATTAACCCGCTAACGCACTGTCTTTGAGTCAGTTTTGACTCAGCAACCCTATGTCCCTGTTGGACTGAGTCAGAATGTGCTGTAGAGGCTTCAAGATTATGAACTTTGTCGATGCTGACTGCCACATCTTTCTATCCCAGAGCAACTGGTAATTTTGAACCACTGACCTTTCAATGAGTAGCTTAACACTTAAGCAATGTACTTGTTAAGGCTCCTTTCTTGCACAAAAGTAAAATAAAATAACTGTATTCACCTCTTTTGATTCAATGTACCCATTTAAAGACATGTAGGACTGGATCTCATTTTTAACTTGGGGACTGCCTTTACATAATGCCTGGCATGCAATTTGTTGTTGGTTTTTATGTGCCATCAAGTTGCCTGCAACTTACAGTGACCCTTTGTACAGCAGCTCTGTTGCCTGCCCTGTCCTGAGCCAGTCTCACTAATTCCAACACACCATCCTCTATTGCCACAGTTGCAGTATCTCATTTGGGGTTTTCCTCTCCTGCACTTTACGTGTTTATTTTATGACACCCCCCCTTAAAAAATATCTGCTCCATTTTCTTCTCATGTTTATTTTGTAAAACTAAATTTGCAAAAATAATTTTAACGTAAACTAAAATATCTAGAAAGACTTTCTCCAACAATTAAACTGGTGCTTTTCCCCCCTCATGATTATGAAAAAAAAATGCAGATAATACCAAGCAGGTTAAATCTGACCTATTCTTATCACATTAAAGGGTCAAAAGATTTGTTTGGGAAGAAGTCTACCCATGGTGCTGATAGAAGGAAGGATGTTAAGAATTTGTTTCATATACTTTGGGCATATGGTAGGAGGGGCTCATCCCTGGAAAAGGACATCATGTTGGGAAAGATGGAGGGTCAGAGCAGGAAGACCCTCAACGAGGTGAATTAACATAGTAACTGCAGCCGTAGGCTGTGAGGATGGCACAGGATTGGCAAAGTTTCGATCTGTTGTATGTAGTATCAATATTGAGTAGAGCCAGTAACATTTAACAATAGCAGTCCTTCTAGACGGCTTTTTATGTTGGTTCATATTTTTAGTAGGTAGTTACTAGAGATACTGCTTTTATCTATAGAGATGAGTTCATAGAGCTACTGAATACTTTAAGGTGACTTCAGTTTTAGTAACATAGTTATATTTAGTTTTATAGCCTAAAAAAGTATCCTGAGATAATCTTTCTGCTTTTTTACACATCTGAGATGAGACTTAATGAAAGAATTTGTAATATTATATTGTTGTTGTTGTGTGCCATCGAGTCACTTATGATTCATAGTGACCCTACGTACAACAGCCTTAAACCCTGCTCTATCTTGTGCCAGTCGCACTGCCTCTGACACACCCATTCCGATTACCCCAGTCACTGAATCAATCCATCTCATAGAGGGTCTTCCCCTATTACGCCGACCCTCTACCCTCCCAAGCATGATGTCCCTCTCGAAGGATCTGTTCCTTCTTGTAACATGCCAAAAGTATGTCAGACGAAGCCCCAGAATCCTTGCCTCCAAGGAGTAGCTTGATTTACCCTCTCCTGGTTGAATCTGTTTTCCTGGCAGTCCATGGTACATTCAGTACTCTTCTCCAGCACCACAGCTCAAAGGTATCAATTCTCCTTCTGTCCTCCCTAGTCATTGTCCAACTCTGATGCATAACAAGTGATTGCAAAGACCATGGCCTGTATCACGTGCACCTTAGCCTCCAGAGAGACACCATTGCTCTTGAGTACTTTAGAGAGGTCCATAACAGCAGACTTTCCCATCGCAATACGTTTTTTGATTTCCTGGCTGCTGGTGCCAAGAGTGTTGACCGTGGAGCCGAGCAAACTGAAGCTGTGAACAATCTCAATCTCTTTGCCATCCATCCTGATGCCACCAATTGGTCCAATGGTGAGAATCTTTGTCTTCTTGACATTGAGCCTCAGTCCATACTGAAGGCTGCAGTCCTTGACCCTTTGCAGCAAGTGCATGAGGTCTTCCTCAGTTTCAGCAAGCAGCGTTGTATCATCTGCATAATGCACATTATATTAGTGTCCTGTAAAACATAGGGATATATTTGTAGTAAAGCTATTGAAAATTAACTGTAATCCAACACACCATTATCACCTTTGTACATATAAATATGAACTTAAATAACTGATTGATTAGCTGTA
This sequence comes from Elephantulus edwardii, assembly GCF_000299155.1. Lineage (NCBI taxonomy): Eukaryota > Metazoa > Chordata > Mammalia > Macroscelidea > Macroscelididae > Elephantulus > Elephantulus edwardii. The sequence goes on along the minus strand of NW_006399834.1, from coordinate 3,427,513 downwards.
AAAAGGTAAGATTATATAAGGTCTCCTGGGGACATGATGATTTCTATTATGTTCTTTTTCATGATATTAAGAAATACATTTAAAGTTTGAGAAAATATTTTAGTCAAGAAGACTGTCATATTAAATGATGGAGTTAGATGTTTAATAATACAAATAGTAATTTATAAGACTATTAGCTTTCTTACTATTCTGTCAAGGTATTAAATATTTTCATTCATGTTTCTGTAGTTTTAGGTGCTGTTGAGTCGAGTCCAATTCGTAGTGACCTTGTAAATAACAGATCTGAGCCCTGTCCTATCCTGCACCATCCGTATCATCCCTGACACATTTGAGCCCATAAGATCCAAGAAATTTTAGTGGTATTGTTCATTAAGTATGTCTTTTAGATGATGTGATTTATTAATTTTCCGTTCCTTTAAAGTTTACATATTCCATAAGTCATCACAAAAATTCTTGATTGCAGTTAAAGCTAACATTTTTGTAACATCTGTATTTTGTTAGAGTTTGTAAACATATGCTGTTTTCAGGTACTTTATATATTAGATATTATTATGCCTTAAATATTTAATGTTAATTTTATACCACAGAGCAACTGTGAATATGATCTTGATTTATGTGACTATGCCTTTGGGGCAATAAATGTAATTCAAATAATACAGGTTAGGAGAAAAGTAAAGAAGATCCTCAACATGATAGATTGATACGGCTTCTGTAGCAAAGGGCCCGAGTGTGTCTCGGATTGTGGGGATGGCATAGGATAGGGCAAGGGTTAGAGCTATTGTTCATAGAATTGCTGTGAGTCATAGAGAGAGCTCTATTGGCCTAGTGGGTAGAAAATGATGCTACCAAGCGAAAGGTAGGTGATTTTAATCTGCAGCCCTCACGCCTGGTTTTAGTTGTTTTTGGTCAAACATTTTTCTGAGTGGTATAACACTGGTCTGTCCATTTGCTGTACAGAGGTAACATGGTTTCTGTCATACTAAAATAAACACTGTGACACTAATGTGTCAAATGTGACAATGGTTATCCACAGTGGTCAGTGTTTGATGGAGCTTCCAGATTATAATGGGTTTAGAAGCAGAAGTGGCATCTACTTCCAAAATAGCTTGCATCTGGAAATTCTATAAACTTAGAGAAACAAGGAAAGTGTTCTGGTTGCTATACAAGTAGTTAATAGAAAGTTATACAAGTTCATAGGGTTGCTATGAGTCATCTATGCCTTGATTGCACTTAACAACAACAATACAGATTTAAGGATAATTTTATGGAAAAAAATAAAATCTTGGTGAATATTCATAATGATACGCAGGGTGTTCAAGTTTATAGTTATACTGTTAGACTTATTCTGATATACACTAGATGCTGTTAGAAAAAGTAAAATAGGAAACTTTGCTAAAGACCATTATTTAATCTGAGAATGATTAAATGTTGTAGTACTGTTTAGAGCAACAAGCCTTGGCAGCATGATGTTTAAGCAGTTAGTTGCTAACCAAAAAATTGATGGTTGTAGCCCAGTTACTGGCTTCCTTAAAAGACCTAGCTAGCAGCCTGCTTCTATAAAGATTACAACCATGAGTTGTATGTTCTATGAGTCATTTTTACTCTCTTAACACTGGGTTGTTATGAGTTAAAAACTCATTTAAGGCATCTTACAAAAATAATAACAGTTGTTAGAGTATTTGATGTATTTTGAGGTATTTAGAACCTATAGAGATGATGAGAGGTTTGAAATCTGATTGGAATCAGAGTAATATTGAGTATTAACAGTTATAATGGAAGAATCTATATTATCTTTAGGTTAGAGTGAGCTAAGGGCTGTTGCTTTACACTAGGAAATAGTGGTGGCAAATAGTGAAATTAGACATAATTGTTAGAGTCTCTTCTCATTTGTAACATTTTTATGTTCTTTGGAATGAAGACTCTTTGCTAAACTGTGTTACAAATTTAGGTTCTAATTCAGAAATCTTCCTCATTGATTATTTTGTGACTTCAATGAGAAAAGTAAATTAAATACCAGTACCTCTGGCTTCCCCCCAAATCATCTTCATTTCAGTGTAATTTTATCCTTTCAAATTCTGAAATCAGAAACACAGGGAATGCTTTTTAAGGATAGTCAAAAGAAAATAGAGTAGATAATTATTCAAAACATTAGAAGCAGGAGTGGCATCTACTTTCTTAACATGCCTCTAGAAACTCTGAACTTTGATAAATGACAATAGTTATAGAAAGGGTTCAGGCCTTTTGTTCATTGGTTAGCTATGAGTTGTACTTGACTCCATAGCAATCATCATCAAGAACAACAACAACATTTAAAAAAAACAAATTTGAAAGGGAAATACTTAACAGTAGTAACATTCTATTATGCTTAGCCAAGTAAATAATTAACCCAAAGGTATGATTGACTGTGAATGCATTGCTAAAGTAAGTGACAGAAAGTAACTTTTTTAAAAAGACAGTTTAAGACCATTCCGTGGTCAGTGGCCTGAGCAGTGGGGGCTGCAGACCAGTCTTCATTTGCAGGCTGAGCACTCCAGTCTTCAGTAGGGAACTGCTGAATCTGCACAGAGGGCACCTGGACTCCTTCGGACCAGTCTTTCACTTCAGGCTGAGTAGCAGTGAAATAAGGTTGACGGAAAATAAACAATGCGTTTCATAAGAAAAAAAAAAAGAAAGTAACTTTTTATTGTTAATGGAGTAAAGCAGACAAGGCTCCAAAATTATTCAAGATTACAAAAGACAGATTATTGGGACTATAGTTTTATGTGAAATTACCTAGGAAAGAATCTATTTTAAGGAATACTTGTGTCAATGCATTTATGATAGTAGACTGAATATTTTTAAACTTAATGTATTTGAGTGTTAATGAAGACATACAAAGCTTTAGGATTGTTGTAGTCTTTCTATTGTTAGTTGTCAATATTAATTCCAACTCATGGTGACTCAAGTGTCACAGAGTAGAACTAACTGTTCTTAGTGTTTTCTTTCTTTTAACTTTAAGGGAAGGAGCCCTGATAGTATGGTGGTTAAGTGGTCGACCAAAAACTGAAACCACACAGCAGCTTCTAGGAATATTGTAAAGTTTAAGGCATAGGAAGCATTCTGGGGACGTGTTAGTTACCCTGGCACATTGATCTGCTGTGAGCAGCAGTGCAGCATACTTTGTACTGCATCACCAGAGCACCTTACAACAGTCTTTACAGGAAGAATGACTTGGTTCAAATTGTCAACCTTTAGGTTAGTTCAGCAAACTTCAGCTCATTGCTGTCAAGTCAGAACCAACTCATAGCTGATCCTCCAGTGAGTTTTCATAGATTTGTGTTCGAGAGTGAACCATTTGTGCCACCACAGTAAGATTAACCACTGTTTCAAGGGGGAAAAAGTATGAAAGAGTACTTACTAACTTGAGTAGTTGTGGCTTCCTACATTATTACATGGGCAAGGATTTGCATATTTGCAGTTAGTTTCATGTTCTAGTTTAGAAGGAAAATGTATTTTATGGCTTAAAATTATTGCTTAAAAGTTGAACCTTAAAGCATTTATATTGGAATGTTTGATAATTATGTACTACTTTCTAAAAAACCCATACCCTAATGTTAATACTCATTTATAGGAGATGGGGTATGGTAAAATATGCATTACATTTTATTTTGAAAATACTTACATTATAGAACTTAGAACTCATGGTAGCTGATACTGATAGATTTTATTGTAGGATGTTTTATTTTTTTACTGTGTCTTTTTAAGAAGTAAACTCTTTGTTACAAAATAAAGGTTCTTATTATTGACTTCTGTTTAACCAAACAGTATAACAGCTATTGGGAGATTTTCCAATTATTTGTTAAATGGTACCTTGCCTTCTTTCCTTTAATGGGTTTGATTTTTTTAGAGGACTTTTAGAGTTACAGAGGGGAAAGTATCTACAAAGTATAGAATAGTCTCATATATCCTTTCATTCCTTGTATACCATTTCTGTTTCTGTTCTTAGCATCTTTTATTTATTTGGTATATTATTATCATTAATAAGCCAATATTAATTTGTTGTTGTTAACTGAATAGTTTATATTACATTCACTCTGCGAGTAGTAGAGTCCTCTGAGTTTTAACAGATTGTAGACAGAGGAGGAAGAAAAGACGAGATGGATTTCAGAAGAGACTTTAAATATTGCACTAGAGTGCTGAGAAGCCAAAAGGAAGAAATAAAAAAGTTAAGGAGCAAGGATTTTGAAGCTCTGTCTCATATACTTTGAGATGTTGTCAGGAGCGACCAGTCCTTAGAAGAAGACATCATGCTTGGAAGGGTGAAGGGACAGCACAGGAGAGGAAGACCCCAGATGAGATGGATTGACATGGTGACTGGCATAATAAGGGCAGGTGTGTTGGAGATGGTGAGATTGGCTTAGGATGGGACAGGGTTCAGAGCTATTGTGCATAGGGTCACAATGAGTTTCAGGTGACTTGATAACACATAACAACAACAAACATAAAAGGCTAGTGTGTTTGTTTTTGGGTTTTTTAGGTGTCATGACATACTTGATTTTCAGTATGTTGAAGTCATCTTTTTAATTTTCATCCTTATAAAATAATTTTATGACTTGTATCTGTGTGTAGTGAAAACATATTTAGACTGGTCATATTTCATAAAAGGAACATGTTTGAAATGAAGTATGAAATGTTAGTGTTCCTCGTTTATAAATTTTTAGTATGGTTCCTTAAGCTTCATAGTAACTAAGTCAAATGCTCTAGTTTTTGCAACACTAATTCATTTGTCTGTGTATTCAACCAGCAAGTATTTTTCAAAAATGGATAAGATACTGAGCATTTTGCTAAATACAGAGAATACAAGTAGAAAAAAAAATAACAAACAAATATGAGTCAGACCAAGTCATTTCTCAGTGATAAGGAAATATAGAGTTAGGGCAAGTGCTAAATAATTATACTTTTATTTCTATTAAATCCGATTGTGTACAATATATTAAACTAACTCATTGCTGAAAAATTGGCAACCGACTGATAGTTGACACTCTTTTGAGTTTCTTTAGCACAGGAGATGAACAGTCTTTCTCCTGAAAAGCTGCTAGTGAGTTAAAAGCCTTGAGAGGTGAAGCCTTTGGATTAGCAGTAGAACTCTCTAAATTTCCTCTTATTATATGTTCAAACCTACGTTGAAGAGCAGCACATTTTAAATGATTGTAGATGTTTACAGTTTCCAGAGAATTACTTAGAATTTACCTAGAAAATGTTCCACAATAATAAATTTTATCATAAAATCAAGGTATTAGTCACTTATTTTTTAAATTTTTAAAGTAAGTAACATTCTTTAAAATTAGGAACTTCTCCTATAAACTAATCCTCAATTTTAATTAATGTTACCATTAACTTATGTGCCTATGTTTATAACTGGAATATAGAGATATTTGTTCTACAACACTATTTTACATTAAGACTTTTAGAAAGGCAGATATTTGGGGAAACTGACAGAAAGAAGTTATTTTAAATTAAATATAGAATAAATATTTTACAGTGAGTATGTTAGACTACACTATTCACACGACTTTTGCTTTTTAAAATTTATGTCGCTCATTTATAATCCTGGGGACATTTAAAGATTTGTAATAATTGTTTTCTTCAGTTGTCAGTTTTTAGGATGCAAATGGAAGATTTGTTGTATCTCAACTTCAGGCTTTTATTTTGAGTACTCTGAGGTTCCTGAGAATCACTAGAGGAAAAAAGGAAAGTGGGCAATTGATTCTGCTGCCTAGTCTAAGCATACCATTTCAGTTGAGCCACTTCTACTACTCCTGTCATTTTACTTATCTTTGTTAGCTGGTCTTTGTCTACTTTTCAGGTTTTTTCTGTCACAGTTTATTTATAAAGTGATACCAACATCTGGGTATTCTTATGCGAACTCAGTTCACAATATACTTAAATTGTCTTTTAAGACTAGTATCAAATTCCTTTTTATTTAAAAACTACTTTGTAATTTCACCTTCAATCTTTGGCTATATCTCAAGAGGAAAATTTTTCTTCCTCTTTTAAAGTTATAATTTTTAACTTCTCATTTTACCTTTTTCAGTTTTGGGTTTTAGGTTTTTGTTTTTTTTTTTTTTTTATCTCCTTCTTTGGGATCTTATGAATTCTTTTAAAAATTAGATCTTTCTCAGATTAGAAAATTTATTTACTTCATACTGATATTAAAGTATGAACCAACTTTTTTCAGTTCTTTGATTACTGCTTCCCTTTGTTCCATAACTACCAATTTCTTAAAAGGATGATCAGTATACTGAGGGAACACTGGTGGCATTGTTAATAGGGAGTTGTCAGCTAACCTGAAGGCTATTTGTTTCTGGTTGTTTGAATCCACTGGCAGCTTTATGGAAGAAAATTGTGTAATCTTCTTAAATGCAGTTTACAACTTTGAAAACCTAGTAGAGGGTCAGTTTTGACTCACTACTGGCTTGATGCAATGTTGTTGAATACCATCAAGTCAGAATAACCCATAGCTGACCCTCTGGGGATTATTAGGGGCAATTAATTTGCACTAGAGGAGACTCCAATTCTTCTCTCAGAGCAGCTGATGGAATCTAACCACATGCCTTCAGAGTTGCAACTCAACTTCTTGCCACTAGGCCACCAGAGGCAGTGAGAGTTTTAATTTTCTAAACATGCTGATATGATGAATATGAATGTTCTAGTATATTGAATGTGCTCAAAAGTTCATTTGTGTTCTCTTAATTCTAAATTGCCTTTCCCTCCAAATCATGTTATAAATGTGCATTGTATCCTGTGCTTGACCTGTAGAGTTCTCTAGCATTATTGCTTTTATGTAGATATTTTTTTAAGTCACTTTGTTGAGCTCAAAACAGATTTAATTGTATTTGAATATAGATTCAAAGTCAGGACTTTCATGGATGTGTTCGTGCATTTTGAACAAATCTGATCGTATACGTTTATTAAAAGTCTGTAAATTACTTCACCATTAAAATGCAAGTTTCTTAATTGTCATGTGATTTGACTTTTTGGTTTTTCTTCCCAGGGTATATGATTATCTATCTCTGTTAACATTTTCTTGAAATACTTCCCTCTGTCCACCCCGCACATGTATGCTTGTGTGCTGTGTGGTTTTATATAATGCTTTTGATCATTCTCTTTTTCCTTTCTGAAATTACTGCCAATTTGTGTCCTTCTTACCTTTCCATTAGTTTTCCTCTTTAAGGTCTTGCTGTTATGCCCATTGGTGTGTTTAATTTCCAACTAGACTCCATTAAAGAGTGGAAAATTATACCTTGGACATATTTTGTAATTGCTGATCTGTTTTTGGCTATTGGAGTATTCACCAGCACACACATACGTGCATCACTTCTATCTATTGTATGTTGTAATTATTGTGTTCCATTGAATCAGAACTGCCCGATAGTTGACTCTCTAGTGGGTTTTCAGAAGCAATTAATCACACAGAAGGAGGTTGCCCGTCCTTAGTTTGTAGAACAACTGGTGGGTTCAAACCACATGCTTTTGGTAATGGAGCTTAGCTTCTTACTACTAGGCTACCAGAGCTCCTAATAGGTAATTTTAGTCTCATATCCAATTTAAAACTCTTCCACTGTGCCAAGTACAAAGCAGATTTTTGAACTTCGGGATGTGAGGATGAAAAGTGTGTGGTCTATTATTTCCTCATTCTTTGCTTTTATTTGGGTTTTAGTTAGGAAATGAATTTGTTTTGATTTACCTCTTTCAGTTATTGTTCTTAGTCCTTTTAGAGGCTGACTGAAAGAAATCCCTAACTAGGATTATGATCGTAAACTTTTGTTGGGTCTTTTTACTTTTTGAATTACATTTACTGGTCACTGATGGCACAGTGATGAGGTATGTGACTGCTAAACCAGTGTGATTCAAACTTGTTTCCCTGGAAGAAAGATGTGACAGTCTGCTTTCATAAAGTTAACAGCCTTTGAAGATCTACAGAACAGTTCTACATTGCCCTATATAGTTGCTGATGACTTGGAATTGATTCAGCAGAAATAAGTTTAAGATTTTTTGATTGGCCATTAATGCCAGGTCACCAAATGGTGACTTTTAATAATAGCGGCCAAATAATTGTTATTTGCCAGTGGATTGGGACCAAAACATAGCTGACCCTCTAGTGGCTTTTTAGAAGCAGTGAATGGCGCAGCAGGAGATTGCATTTCTCTCTCCTTTGAAGCATCTGGTGGATTCAAACTATATTTTCTTGAGATGGCAGCACAACTCCTTACTTATGAGGCCACCAGAGCTTAAATGCCTTTACTGAGGTCTCCTAATACATAGGTACGTGATGTGAGGTATATATTAGTGAGCTCTTTTTCAGCCCCTGTGTATTGTAGCCACTTGTTTATAGCAGGCATTTTTCAAGTTGCTCCTGAGTCCCCCTTGACATCTGTAGCCATTGTTGTTAAAGTATTGGCAAAAGACCTCATGGCCAGTTGTTTTTCTGAAGGAGCAATGCACAGCAAGTGGTGCAAAAGATTTAGCATGCCTTATTCCTGCCATCATTCTTCAGTTCCCCATCTCCATATACCAGGGGGGGGGGGAAAGGAGAACATCTTTAAGTATGCTATTTAAGTGCTCCTTTTATGAGCACCTGTAGTATGTAAAAATCATTCTATTGGCTTGCAGCACCACAGGAGAAGAGTATTCCCAAAAGAGACTGTCTGACTTAGTTGTTTGCAGCTCTTTAGAATATGAGAGTACTTATTTCCTCTTATTTTCAGCTTTGGGTCCTACTTTCCAAACCCATAGCAACAAAAAAATATAAACATCCTCTTGGAGTAAAACTTACTCTATATAGAAAAAAACCCTCAAACTGATTCTAGAAAGCGAAATTTAAAATCTAATTTAACTATAATTTAAAACCAAAATATCACATCAGCCATCATTGAAACCTTGCCCCCACACCAATACAAGAGGGGGAATCTTTGAGAGATAAGAGAGATAAGAAAAAAGAAAGCACTGTTACTTGTTTACCTTTGTGTATATTTGGACTGTAAATTAAGCTAATAAAAAGTTTTATTTTAGACAATTGTAATTTATGAAAATAAGCTTATCAAAGAATTTAGAAAAAAGAAAATATGAATGATACTGCATTATACTAATGTAAATATGCTTGAAATATTTTAAAATTTATGCAAGATTCTACCCAAATGTGTTTCATTGCCACAGCAGTGGTTTCAGAACCATTGAAAGGTGATTTAGAAAATAGTTGACCTGCAATCTTAATTGTTGTGCTGGGGACAAAATGCCTTACAAAACTTTTGTCCATTGGTTTAAAACACACACGTATGCATGTGTATGTATAGGGAGCTCTGGTGTCCTAGTGAAAACAAGCTCACTGCGATCCCGAAGGCATGCAATTGGAGGCCACCAGCTGCTCTTCAGAAGGATAGGCTATCTCCTCCCATGTGATTAACAGCCTCTGAAAACCTGCTGGAAGGTCAACTGTGGGTCAGTTCCAACTCTGTGGTAAACAGTATCTATAGACATAGGTGCTTAAAAGTCATGTTTTCTTTTTCTTAATCTGTTTTGGTAAGAAATTAATCTGAATGTCCATTCACAGTGTTTTTTCCAGTAATATAAGCAGTAAGCCAATTTCATTTGCCTTCAGGTTGATTCCTGGACAGAATAGACTCATGGGGTTTCTAAGTAACTATTTACAGAAGCAAATACACCTTTCTTTTGAAAAAAGCTGGTGGATGATCAGTCTTTTGGTAAACAGCTAATTCCTTAACCACTGCATTACCAGAGATCTTTTGGTAATATAACCACAACAAGTGAGGAGGGTTTATAGAATAATTTTACATAATAAAATAAAATTCAATTAAATTTATTTTATAATCTTAAGTAATTAAAATTATTTGATAATATGTATATTTACATAAGGAAAACTGACATTTTGTGTGGCTGAAATATTATATAATTTGGACATGTTGCCAGGAGGGACGGGTCCTTGGAGAGGGTCATCATGCTTGGGAGGTTGGAGGGGCGGCGCAGGAGGGGAAGACCCTCTATGAGATGGATTGATTCGGTGACTGGGGTAATCGGGATGGGTGTGTCAGAGGCAGTGCTGTTGGCACAGGATAGAACAGGATTTAGGGCTGTTGTGCTTAGGGTCACTATGAGTCGCAAACGACTCGATGGCACATAACAACAACAACAATGGGTAAAGTATTCCGCTGCTAAATAAAACGTGGTTTTAATTCTACTCATCCTACACAAGAGAAATGAGAGGTGGTAAAGATTTATACTCTTGGAAATCCTAAAGAACAACCTACAAATTGACTTGATTGTAGTGGGTTTAGTTTTGGTGAGTATAAATCAGGAATTGAAGATAAAGAATATTCATTAAGTGGTAAAAGCACTAGATCCCTTTTAAACTATTTCTTGAATCAGAACTTCAAAATTAATTGGACTTTGCTTCATTTATGATACTGAGAATGAGTATCAACATTAACAGATAGTATGCTGCTAATTAATTATAATTTGAAACACAATCTGGGACAGACTCTTTTCAACTAGAAAAATTGCTTTGGGCTATGCTTGCAAGTATACAGTAGTTGAAATTGAGTGTGATAATTTGTAATCAATAATGGACATGTTTTACATATTTGATTTCTACTTGTGTGCTTTTGCTAATTTGTATATGTAGATCTGAAGCTTAACCCAATTACTTTGTGATAAAAAGACTTCTAGATAAAGAGAACAAATAAGATTGCTATGAAAATGTAATTTTAAAAATTTTACATTGGAAATGTCTTAAACCTTCAAATGTGTTATCTTCATTCACTTCTTTCTCTTTTTAATATTTTAATGGTCTATTTTGTTGGAAAATATGATTTAACAAACTTCACACAATATATACTATAAGTCAGGCTTTAAATAATTCCGATTTTTCATAATTTAATCAAAATCTTTGGGAAGAAAAGGGAAAGAAATGAAAATGTATTATGAGCATCTGTATGTAAGTTATTTGCTAAAGCCATTACTTTTAAAAGTGTTTGATTCTTTTTTCAGCTCTCTTTATATCTGGAAACATATTAGGCAAGCTTACAATAAATGCTATCTGTCAGTTTTGCTGTCTGCTGTGTCTTTTGGCTTTCATATCCTTTACTTCCTTGTGTGCTCAATGAAAAGTATTTCTGACGATGTTACTTTTTTCTAGAAGTTTATCTGTAGGAATTTTTGAGCTTCATAGTTTGTTTGCTCCAGAGTTGCTTTGCATTGACTTTTGTCATATACTCATGGTCACTTCTACTTTGGAACACTTTGCAGCAAAATTATGGATTTGAAGTATTCACACTATCTAGGTTGTCAATTCAGGCTAAAAACCTGTTGTTCTTTTTTTTTGTTATTTAAAGACAGCTTTCCCCTCCCAAGTTTTTGGTTTTTTTTGTTTTTTTCCCTCTTGGATGTCTAAATCGTCAGGGGTGGGGCAGTGAGGATTGGTTAATGGTGAGTGTTGTTAGTGTTAGGTACCATTGAGTCAACTATGACTCACAGTGACCCTTCGAACAACAGACCAAAACCTTGCTGTAATCTGTGCCATTCTCACATTTTCTGCCATACTCAAGCCCACTCTGTCAATTAATCCCATTGAAAATCTTCCTGTCCTTAGCTGACCCATTACTTTCCCAAACATGACTAATATCTCTGACAACATGCCAAAGGGGATGAGTGAAATTCTGCTTCACTCTTTTACAATGATTGTGTGGCTCATGAGGGTCCAGGGTTTTTAGGGGTGTCTTTTATTAGTTGTTTTATCTTTGACTATGTTGCATACTTTTTATTCTGAACAGTATTGTCAGGAAATTCAAAAGACTAAAGTCAGATTACCAGAGTTCATCAAATGCCTTCAAGGCAGGTGGTCATTTTAATGCTTTGCTTTGGTTACCCCTGTGGTTTCCTGTGTTCATTTTTGCTTTGATTTCATTATTTCTTCTTTTCATCAGCCAACAGATCCATTGAGTAATACATTTTTTAATAATTATTTATAATTTATTTTTAATATTGTTGAGAATATACAAACAGCAACACATGTACCTGTTTGATAGTTGCTACATGTTTAATTAAGTGACATTGACCACCTTCCTAGGCTTCTAGTCTTTCTTGAGTCATAAAAGCTGAATGAATCCTAAAAATTATTGCCTTGAGATAATCTTTAAACCTTAATCCAAAAATATCTTCTGAAGTATTTTAGATAATAACTAATCTCTGCCTTGAACATTGTGCTTTTTTTAAGATCAAATTGACAATAGCAACTCAAAAGATTAGATAGGAATTTTAGAGAATGGTGAGTTTATGGTAATAGATTAACTCAGAAAAGGAGTGTGAAAATGGTGACACAATTTGAAAAATGTGATCAGTATTGAAATGTGCATGTATAAACTGTTGAAATGGTGTAAATAATATGTGTATGTGTGCATATAATAGCAGCACTTTAACTTGAGATTAATTTGTTTGTTTATCTTACTATATTGCCTGGCATTAGGATATCTTAGATTTTGTCCAAAAAAATTGTCATACTTATTTTTCAACTACCCTGGAAATGTATTTGTAATGTATATTATAATAATTTTAGAAATGAAGTAACCTATTGAATGTGAATTACAACTCAGCATCAAGAAGACAAAGATCCTCATGGAGAAAAGATTGAAGCTATTAATGATTTCATGTTGCTTGGATCAATAATCAGGAATACAGAAGATGTATGGCATCAGGCAAGTCTGCTGTCAGGGACCTCTCCAAAATACAAGAGCAGTGATGTCATTTTGAAGACTAAAGTGTGCCTAACTCAGGCCATACTTTTCTTAATCACTTGCCACATATCAGAGAGCTGGATAATCAATAAGGTTGACAGAGAAGAATTGATGCCTTTGAGTTGTGGTGCTGGAGAAGAGTACTTTATTCTTTCATAGACTACCAAAAGAAGGAACAGATATGTTCTGGAAAGGCAAGGATGATGAAGCTTCATTTTCATACTTTGGACACGTAGCTAGGTAAAGTTATTACTTTGAAAGGGGCACCATGCTTGGAAAGATAAAGAGTCAACAAAGGAGAGGAAGACTGCTAGTGTGATGGATTGGGCTGTGGAGATGATGAGGATGGCACAGAATATGGCAGGTTTCAGGTTGGCTATTCTTAGAGTCTCTGTGAGTCCTACTCAACTAGATTGCACTTAACAAAAACAACCAAAATTAACACAACTGGTAATTGAAAGAAGCATAGTCTGAATTATAGTTTGCTTTACTCTTGGCCTCTTGCTTTTTATATTTTAAAGATGTCATTTTAGGTTCATCATCCACTGATGCTTTAGTTCAAAGGTAGAATTTATTTTGTGACTCAATAGTGCTAGACAAATAAATGAAATCCTGAATTTATTGTCTATAAGGAATTTCGATAAAGATATTATAAGTAACATTTATCATTTGGTAAATAACAATTTACACAAGTGTTTCAAACACAAAACATTAACCATGATTCCCTAAGCAGATTTGGCTTTCTTCTAGCCCTAAATCATTCTATGTTATTATTCTTTTCCAGAATTCCTTCCACTCCTTCCTCATTGCTGCATTTCTCTTTTTAATTTCTCTTAGTATTTTTGTAAGTGGTTTTGTTAGGTGATGAGGTGTTATGTAGTAAATATCAAGAAGACTCTGATTCACAAGGGAACCTCAATATATCATGAATTTATGTGTCGTGAAGAGATTGCGATTATTAACAGCTTTAGTTTAGTCGGCTCAACAATTAGTACTCTTGGCACTAGCAGCCAGGAAATCAAGAAATGAACTGTATTGGGAAAGTCGGCTGTCCAGGACCTCTCCAAAGTACTGAAGAGCAGTGGCGTCAGTCTGGAGACTAAGGTGCACCTGATCCAAGCCATGTTTGTTGTTGTTGTTATGTGCTGTTAGTCACCTGCAACTCATAGCGACCCTATGTACAATAACCCTGTGGCATTTTATTGTCTCTGATAAACCTACCCCCATTACCCCAGTCACTGAATCAATCCATCTCACCAAGGGTCTTCCTTTCCTGCGCTGTCCCTTCCCCCGCCCAAGCATGACGTCCCTTTCCAAGGACTAATTCCTCCTTGCAACAACATGTCCAAAGTATGCCAGATGAAGCTTCAGAATGCTTCCCTCCAAGTAGCAGCCTGGTTTGACAAACCTGTTCGTTCTTTTAACAGTCCATAGTATATTCAGTACTCATCTCCAACACCCCAGTTCAAATATATCAATTCTCCTTCAGTCATCTCTAGTCATTGTCCAGCACTCTGATGTGAGAACTATAGTCTTTGTCATTGTTTGCTATGTGTCAGAGATCTGGACAGTGAATAAAGATGATAGAGTTGATGCCTTTGAGCTGTGGTGCTGGAGAAGAGTATTGAGTATACCGTGGACTGCCAGGAAAGCGAACTGTTTCATTCTAAAGAGGGTGAAACCAGGCTGCTTCTTGAAGGCAAGGAATCTGAGGCTTCATCTGACATACTTTGGGCTTGTTACAAGGAGGGACCAGTCCTTGGAGAAGGGATGTTATGCTTGGTAGCATGGAGGGACAGAGAAAGAGAGGAAGACAAGTCATAAGATGGATTGAGTCAGTAACTGGGGTAATGAGGGTAGGTGTGTCAGAGACAGTAAAGTTGACAGAGGATAGAGTAAGTTTCAGGGCTATTACATATAGGGTTGCTGGGAGTGTCAAGGGACTTGAAAGCACTTAACAATAACAACAACAAGGTGCGATACATTTTAGAAAACATATGTATAAATATGGTTACAGTTATGGTTTTTGGTTGTTATATACCATCAAGTTGCAACTGACTTGTAGTTGACCCTCCAGTGCATTTTCAGAGGTAGAAAAACTCACAGGTAGATACTGCCCATCTTTGTCCAACAGAGCAGCTGGTGGACTATAAACGTGTCCTTTTGCGTTAGCAGCACAACTAAGTTGGCAGAGCTCCTCATTTTCTGGAGGTGGATACAAGGAATCAAAATTTACCACTTTTATTTGATAGGAACATTGACTCAGATATGAGTGTCTGACGAACATGGTTTTAGAATTTAAATAGCCCTTTAGAGTATTATATTTTTTATGATAGTAGGGTTACTTACTGCTAGGTCTCTGTTGTAAAATTATCACCTATTTTATTGATATGCTCTTCTGCTTACATATAGAACAACAGGCTTTAAAGTTAAACAGAACTATATTTAAATTTAAGTCTTTTGCCTTGCCAACTCTGAATTTTGAGCAAGTGTCTGAGTATCTTAGTGTCAATTTCAGAGAGCTGTCTTGAGGATTGATTGTGATGGTGGATGTAAAAACTCAAAATGCAGACTAACCACTCAGTTAATGGTATGGTTTCACCTGTGAACTATCATTTAGTTTTCAAATTTTATAAGCAGTTGGTTTGGGGGAATTTTCTTTATTATTTATCAATACTTGGTTTTTCCTTATTTACTAAAGAATTGTATGAATTCAGGTAAGAGTTACTGCTAAAGTTAAATATCATCATTATCAGGCATACAGCTACCAAGATTCCTGAAAACTTTTTATTCAAGTCACTTTTGTACATAAACATGCTTAATGTTTATGCACATGTTGGTGGTGGTGGTGTTGTTGTTAGGTGCTGTCGAGTCATAGATGACTCATAGTGACCCTATGAATGAAAGACCTGAACACTTGTATAATTTTCATTGTTTTTCAATGTTCATAGAGTTTCTGGAGGCAAGCTATTTCAGAAATGGATGCCACTCCTGCTTCCGAGCTTTATTTTAATTGGGAAGCTCCACCTAACACTCACTGTCCACCATGGGTAACCATTGTCACATTTGATACATCAGTGTCACAGGGTTTAGCATCAAAGCAACCACAAGTTACCTTTATACAACAAATGGACAGACCAATGCCACACCACTTAGAAGAATGTTTGACCAAAACCCATTCAAACTAGGCCTGAGGGCTGCAGATTAAAATCACCCACCTTTGGCTTGGTAGCAATTGAATAAGGATGACAGAATTGATGTCTTTAAATAGTGGTATTGAAGAACTGAGTATCCCATGAACGGCCAAGAGAACATACAAGTATTTCTTGGAGAAAGTGTTCCCAGAGTGCTCCTTGGAGACAAAGATAATAAAGGTGTACTTTGCCAAACTTCGGGCATGTTGCTAGGAAAAGATACTCCTTGGAGAAGGACAATATGTTTGGAAAGGTGGAATGTCAGTGCAAGAAAGGAAGACCCTCAGCAAGATGGATTGACACAGTGACTGCTCTAATGGTCTCTAGTGTGTCAGGAAGTGTGAACATAACATATTTACAATTTCTAAATCTAGGTAAATTAGTTATTGTTCCTCTTCCTAGGTTGTGTGTTTATGTATGTTGTTGTTGTTATGTGCTGTCGAGTTGCTTGCGACTCATAGTGACCCTATGTACAACAGCCCTAAACTCCGCTCTGTCTTGTGCCAATCACACTGTCTCTGACACTCCCATCCCGATTACCCCAGTCACTGAATCACTCCACCTCATAGAGGGCCTTCCTCTCCTGCCCTGTCCCTCCACCCTCCCAAGCATGATTTCCTTCTCCAAGGACCGGTCTCTCCTTACAGCACGTCCAAAGTATGTTAGATGGAGCCTCAGAATCCTTGCCCCCAAGGAGCCTCCCGGTTTAATCCTTTCAAGGATGAGTCTGTTTTCTTAGCAGTCCGTGGTATACTCAATACTCTTCTTCAGCACCATAGCTCAAAGGCATCAATTCTCCTTCTATCTTCCTTGGTCATTGTCCAACTCTTTGATGTGTAACAAGTGACAGCAAAGACCAAGGCCTGTATCAGATGCACCTTAGTCTCCAGAGAGACTAAAAAAAAAAACCCCTATGATTTTAATGAAAGTTTACAGAAAAGTTGAATTATCATTCATTCATTTTTGCATATTTTCCTCTCATCATTGTTGCACATTTTCTTCCCTCCAAAATATTGTTCAGCTCTTATTTGTTTTTATCACTGTTACCGTTTCCTTTGTCTTTGCAGGTTTATTCTTTTTATGTGTTTTAGTGGAGTTTTTTAAGAGAATAACATTTAATGGATGTGCTCATTCTGCCGTTCTTAATAATTGTAATTTATAGGATGATTTACTCTATATTTATTCTTTGTCCAGCTTTCAGAAGCACATTATAAGTTCTCTACTGTAGATTTCTTTTTATGCCATAAGCCAATGCCCTAGAGTTGTCACTATTTTTCTCATTTTTCATAGGAATTAATAGAGATTAATAGTAATTTTTCAATTTACTAGGGCCAGTAGTAGTAAATGGATTTATACTCAAGGTTATTTCTCTAGAGTCTAAGGAATTTATTGATAAATACTACACATCTATAATGCTTTTTCATGATTTCTAGACCTACTGAAACTAACATAATAAAAATCACTTTAAACAGGCCAAGCAATAGAATTTTATAAAATCAGAAGAAAAATTAATGGCTTCTATATCTAACACATTCAGGCGTGAATAATCATTGTGTTCTGGATAATTTTTCCTGTTATGAAGCTGTAGTATATAAAATAATAATAATGTTGTTGTTGTTGTTATGTGCCGTCAAGTCGTTTGTGATCATAGCGACTCTATGTACAACAGCCCTCAACCCTGCTCTATCTTGTGCCATTCTCATTGCCTTTGACACACCCATCCTGATTACCCCAGTCACTGAATCAGTCCACCTCATAGAGGGTCTTCCCCTCCTGCGCTGTCCCTCTACTCTACCCAGCATGATGTCCCTCTCTAAAGACCTGTCTCTCCTTACAACATGTCCAAAGTATGTCAGGCGAAGCCCCAGAATCCTTGCCTCCAAGGAGCAGCCTGGTTTAACCCTCTCCAGGATGAATCTGTTTTGTTTTCCTGGCAGTCCATGGTACATTCAATACTCTTCTCCAGCACCACAGCTCAAAGGCGTCAATTCTCCTTCTATCCTCCCTAGTCATTGTCCAACTCATAAGTAATTATAATCTGTCTCTCAGTAACATTTTTCTTCATCTCATATGGAGACTAAGGTATACCTGATACAGGCCATGATGGTCTTTGCAATTACTTGCTGTGCATCAGAAAGCTGGACAATGACTAAGGATGATAAAAGGAGAATTGATACATTTGAGCTGTGATGCTGGAGGAGAGTATTGAATATACCATGAACTACTAGGAGAACAAACAAGTTCTTCCTGGAGAGAGTGAAGCCAGGTTGTTTCTCGGAGGCAAGGATTCTTTAGCTTCATCTGAAATACTTTGGACATGTTTCAAAGCAGAATCAGTCCTTGGAGAGGGACAAGCCAGGAGAGGAAGACCCTGGATGAGGTGGATTGATTCAGTGACTGGGATAATGAGATGGGTGTGTCGGAGACAGTAAGATTGATATGGGTTACAGTGGGGTTTAGGGCTGTTTTACATAGGGTCACTGTGGGTTGCAGGCAACTCAACGACACATAACAACATATACATTTTGGGCAAGTTATCAGGAAGGACAAGTTCTGGGAACAAAGACATCAAAGAGGGTCAGAGAAAGAGAACAGGTTTTTAAAAAAGATGTTTGACAGAGTGATCATTATAGTGAACTCAGGGTCACAGTTTTGAAAATTTTGAGTAGTTAATGTCACAGATTCGAAAGCTATATAGAGCAATTCTTTGCAGAATGAGTCTCCATCAGTTGTTGGCAACGTATATTAATTATATAGTTATTACTGTGAGCTAGAGACAGTTGTAACTAAGTATTTTCTGTATGTCAGTTGAACTGAATGGCAAGGTTCAGATCTTTCTTCATGTTGTTGTTACGTGCCGTCAAATTGAGTGCAACTCATAGTGACCTTATGAACAACAGATCTGGACCCTGTCCTATCCTGTGCCATCCTCAAAATCTCTGACAGTCTTGATGCAATCCCTATCAGTCTACCTGGTTGAGGGGGTTGCGTATGTCTTAGTTGGCTTAATGGCACATAATAGCAACAACTTCTTTATAAGTAATTAAGACCTATTGCTGAAATACATTATGAATAATTATATGAGAGGATTAATAAACTTTCGTTAATATTAAGTTTTCCTATGTTTGAGATGTTTAAACATAATAGAAATAGCATCTTCCAAGATTTGAAGATTAACGGTAAATAGAACTTTTATTTCCACTAGAAATCAAGTTTCTGGCCTAACATTTAAAATGTAAATAAATATAACTCTACTTAAGGTGTCACAAGTTAAAAATAAATCTTTTTCATTACCTGTTAGATATTTTATAATAAATTTATAAATCTAATTTCCATTTAGTGTGATTTTTCTGTTCTTCTATTTCTTTGGTGTAGACAGAATCCTATTGCCTTCCTGCTGAGGATATAATTTCTGAATCTAGGAGATGTACTGTCAGCACAGTGGAGCAGGAAATTATTCTCCTGTGTCAGCTGCTGCTGTTAAAGAATAAAGGTTTGGGGTAGGATGCATTTCTATTATCTATACTCACAAATCTCATATGACATGCAAATAGATTTTAAAATACAGAGTCCTACATATGTGGTGACAAAAGATTATTCCCTGCTATTAGTTTTCCCTCTAATATCTCTAAAAATTCCAGTTTATATTCCAAAGTACCTTGGATTCCCCATTTTATTCACAGTAGTAAACATGGTCTGCTTCTAAAACTATGACTAGATGAGGTCACATATTTCAGAGTTTTAAATAGTTAATATCACAGATTCAAGAACTATAGAGAGCAGTTCTTCTCTGTAGATTGAGTCCCCATCAATTACAATTGTTGGGAACTGATAATTATATAATTATCTAGTTATATAGTTAATATGATTATTACTGTGAACTAGAGATAAGTGTAACTAAATATTTTCTGTATGTCAGTTGAATCCATTTGCATAACAGTTACATGAAGAAGAGAAGGCAATTGGCAAGAGTTGTCAGATGTTTAAAAAATGAGATACAATCTTTCATATTTAGCTCTTTAGTATTTATTTAGCTTTAAATATTCCTGTCAGTTGGTGGATGGTGTTACTTGATTTTTACCTCCAAAAAACTCAGCAAGTTACAGTAGAGCACTTTTAATGATTCATTTTTGTTTCTACATGATATAGGCAGAAGGCAAAGTTTTATTTCCTTAGTCAAGAATAATAGCTGCAAAAAAACCTGTTTCTGTTCACCAAAAGAATTTCAGAATTATAATTCTGACATTATTGTTATCCTTGTGTAAAATGAAGGCTTTTGAATATGTACAATGATAATCTAGCAGTTGGAAATGCTACTTGAATCTGATATAAACAAATTTAAATAAGTGTATGTTTAGATACATTATTATAAATACATAAAATGATCTTACACAGTTTTGTTGTATTTCATTTTAAGTGCAAGCTACTCAATGGCACATAACAATAACATCAAAATGGAAATTTTTTTGTAAGACTGGAAAACAGATTTATTAAAGATATTATGGAGAAATGAAGAACAACAAAAAATTTTATCTTATTTAATATAATGAAGAACATTTTGTTGACAAAATTTTGATTGGCAGTATTTTTTCTTTTATTAATCTTTTTACCTGTGTTTCACTCACATCACTTTAAGTATTTTTCTTTAAATTCCTTTCATGGTTATATTGTTTCTGTTGATGATTGCCGTCGACTCGAGCAAGACTCACTGTGACCCTATGAACGAAAGACCTGAAGCCTTTCTATAACTTGTTTTTCGAAGTTCATAGTTTCCAGAGGCATACTGCTTAGGAAGTGGATGCCACTTACACTTAGATATTTTGGGCATTAGTTCTGTGTAATTATATTTATCCTTTAATTCTTGATTTCCTTAATAGAACAGGCACTATTAACCTGGATAGAAACTAGAAGATCTGGAAAAATGCATATATTTGTGGTTACAAATGACTGTAGTTGATTACTGATTTCTGTAAGGAATAACTGGGTTAAAAATATATTATCCAAGCTGGAGACTCTTTGAATTATTTGTTTACAACATAATCATAGGTTGACAGTAGTAACTTTAGTATGCTAGTGTGTACAGTTAAATTCTTAAGTTTGCATTCTTTTCTCTTTGCTTTTGACTTGTAAGTTTTCTTTGGATATACAGTGAAAAATGGACTAGAAAAAATATATATAGAACTTAATTTTGTAATTTTGACTGACAATATTTTTTCTTCATTATAATAAATCTTTAGAAGGAATGACTTAATAAAATATGTGTTACATATATAGGCAATATTCTATGGTGATAAGTTATTTTAAAGTGAATGAGAATAGTACATAATAAACAATTATAAATAGCAGTGTAATGGGATCATCTAAGGTCATATATAATTTAGTAATATAAAATACTGATGTTTTATTTTTTTTTTTGTGTGTGTGTGTGTGTGTACTGTTAAATCAGATCTGACTGGTACAAGAGGGGATTGCCCCTCCTTCCCCAGCAGAGCATCTGGTGGATTTGAAGCATGTTCCTCTGGGATTGCAGTGCAGCTTCTTGCCACTAGGCCACCAGAGCTCCCTTCTGAGGTCCCAACTCTTCTCACTATTTCTTAGTTGCTGGAATTGATGGAAAACCTCATAAGCAGTTCCTTACTTCACCTCTGCCTTTCATGCAAACTTCCGAGCTGTAAAACAACCGAGTGGTAGATGGAATTTGGTCCAGGACTTAGGAACAATAAATGACATAGTTGAGCCTCTACATCTTGTGGTTCCTAACCTTTATACTATAATAGACAAAGTGCTAGTCAGTAGGCCTTTTATTTTAAAAACTACCTTCCCTCTGTAACTTGATTTGTGCCACTATTAGAACCTCTACTTGGAATAGTATTGCTTTTAAATTTTGACTCATGTACTTTTAACTTGTTAGTTAAATTTGTGTCTTCTAGGCTGCAATAGTTCCATGATACATCTTCAAGGATATGAACATGTACGGCTAAGCACAATTGATAACAGTGCATCTAAATTCCAGAATCAATCTCAACAATAGTCTACGTGTTTCCTAATGCCAAAGGGGCCCTTTAGAAGTAGTGCGACAAGATCTTCACCCTGAAACCAACAGCGTTCCTTTTCAGCAGGAAGTAGCTAAGAGAATACGCCATCCCCTTTTCCTTATGAATCAGGGTGAAGTGTCTCTCAGGGGGGAGTGATAGGGAATGGCAAAGGACACACTGACAAAGGAGATTAATCAGAACTGGCTTTGACAAGCACTGTGGCAATGGGACAATTAAAACAGACTTTCAAGGGGGAGAAAAAAGAGAAATGAACTGAGGGGGAAGGGTAGAGAAAGTAGTGTAGCAATGAATGAATGGAAACCCAAAATCTCTGTAAATTTTCATTAAAATTAATAAAATTTAATTAAAAAATACTAATATTTTAAGAAAATAGCTGGGTTTTTAGAGAATTCTTGTTAAATTTTAAATACCTTGGGAAAAGAAGCCATAATTCAATTTAGCAGAAGATCCTTAGTCATTAATCACATTCTAGTATTTAGGTTATGAACATGCAAATTACAGAAAACTATTTATCATTTAACATTACATTACTTTAACTAAGAAATGGTTAGACCAACCAGTGCTAGCAATAATATTCATCATAATTATCTTCGCTTCCTGCCTGAGCAGCTTTAAAATCATTGGAAAGGCTTTTATCCTCTTCTTAACTAATGTGTTAATAACCACATTCACCTATTCTGACTTAACTGCACTGAGGAACAGATGTCATTCACTCCCTGTTGGAGTTGCTAATACTGAAAAGATTTAAAATAGATTAATAAACATATTTTAGAAATATCTTTACATTTATGCTTTTTTTATGTTTAACGTCCTACATTTCTACTACAGAATCTCACATAGTAATATTATTTGATTTTTATTTTTGTCTGGAGGGGTTTTTTGTTGGTTTTTGTTTGATTTGTTTTGTTGTTTATGGAGTGGATGTCATTCCTTTCTTCCAAGCCACTCTGGTTGGAGGTGGTCCTCCACCAATTGAGTGAACAACCAAATTTGATAATCATGTGCACTACTAGAAAACTTAATGATATATTCTGTATTTTACTCATGTCCTTTTAGTTGTGGTGTATTGAATAATAGACCACTTTCCTGTGTTCTATGCCTTCTCTCTTTATTTAAAGTCCTTTCACATTGTTCTACTACTTTATATGCATATCACATATATACTTAATATGTGAATGCATAACTTACCTTTCCTATCATTAAAAAGTTACAGAAAAGATTCTTTAAGTTTGAAGTTGTTGGGTACCAGCTATATAGTACATTGTATGCTATAACATCATATACATATAAAAAAAGCTGCTAATACTGTTTCTTCACTGAATATCCTTAATGCATAAAGTTCATTCCTCACTTATAATTTTCATGTGATCTTGCCACATTATTTGCACTATTTCATAATTTTGTTGCAATAAGTGAACTTCTTTTAAGGTTAAGACTATAAAACACTATGAAGCAGGGACTTTTATGAAAAGATGTATATGTATAAATGTTTATTTTATACTTTACCTTCCAAAGCTAAAAAGAGTAGAGAAAATGATTTATGAATGTAAAATTATTACTTGTATAACTTTTTCAGGAAAAAATGTTAGTCCTTCATTAGAATTTTCTTTGTGTGTTATGGTGTGAATGATAAAGGACATGAAATAATTTGTTGTTCCGTTCTATAGGATTTATTTGTATAAACAATTAAATAGAAGCCAAATGTTTTTCTTTATCCAACTCTTCTTAGTAGGTAAAACATAAGATTGGGGATCAATGTAAATTTTTGAGAAAGGCCAGCACAAGGAACATGTGAACGGAATTGAAAACGTAGAATAAGCATTTTCATATCTACAAATGTGCAGTAGTATATAGCATGTGCTCTTGATCAAATTGACTTAAAAAACATGGTCACACACAGATACATACAGAGTTGTTGCTTTTGTTACATGCCATCGAGTCACTTGTGACCCATAGCGACCCTATGTACAATAGCCCTGAAACATACTGTATCCAGTGCCAACTGACTCTGACACACGTACCCTCATTATCACTACCCTAGTCACTGTATCAGTCTATCTCATTGATAGTCTTCTTCTCTCTCTCCATCCCTCCACCCTTTCAAGCATGATGTCCCTCTCCAAGAATTGATTTTTCCTTGCAACATACCCAAAGTATGTCAGACAAAGCTTTAGAATCCTTGGCTTCAAGGAGCAGCCTGGCTTTATTCTCTCTAGGACAACCTGTTTGTTCTCTTGGAAGTTCGTGGTATATTCAACACTCTTCTCCAGCGTCACAGCTCAAGGCATCAATTCTGTTTCTTTCATCCCTAGTCATTGTCCAGCTCTCTGACACATAGCAAACAATCTTGTAGACTACGGCCTGGATCAGGCACACCTTAGTCTCCAGACCAACATCGTTGCTCTTCAGTATTATGGTGAAGTCCCTGACAGCCGACTTTCCTAATACAATTTGTCTCTTGATTTCCTGGCTGCTAAATACAAAGAGTGATGATTGTGGAACCAAGCAAACTGATGCTGTTCACAATCTTACTAGAACCTTATGAGCAACCTTTACTTGCTTATTTTACATAACTCTAGTGAATAATTTTTATCATTGTTGCTAATGGTAAACTCTAGATGTAATACTGTATGATCTATATTAGCTTTTTAAGTCATTTTTTGGACATCTGTGTAAATGCTGTTCTTCATTTCACTTAAGAAATAAAAATTCAGAGTTACACACTTAAAATAATTAACTTTCTTTATTCAGTTTAGTGTCTTGGATTTACTTCATCAGTAGTTTCTTAAACTGTTTTGAAAGGATGGCCATTCTGACACAAGTTTATATATCTTTGGCTATCGAAAACAAACGTACAATATATCTTCCTATTACTATGCACTTTTACAAAATACTCAGATTCTGATTTTCATGCATGAAACCCAGAGTGGGAATCCTTGATTTATGACTTCATAAAAAGACTGATAAACCCTGGCTTGCTTTCTTCCTTAATAGCCAGTTTTGAGATATTTAAAATTTTGATTTGGAAGAACTGTACATCTTGTTTATTTTGAAATGCTGTGCATAGTTTTTCTTACATAATAGCGTAAACAAAGTAGCTTTGCCTAGAAATGGATTTGAATGCAGTGATTAGGTATTTTTTGTTGTTGTTGGATATAACTGTGTTTGATTTTGTGATAAACCAGAGACAAATCTTACAGAGAAAAAAATAAAGTTATATTAAATAAAGAATGCAGTAGTAACTTTTTCCTACCAAGGAACTAGTATTATTTTATATTTGAGGAAATCACTGTGTAGGGAACCCTATGTAGTAGTAGTAAGAAACTGTACTTCAATCCCAAAGATACATGGTTCCAATCTGCTAGCTGTTTCTCAGGAGGATAAACAGTCTTCCTTGCTATTTACTGCCTCTGAAAACCCTCTGGAGGGTCAGCTGTGACTCAGTTGAACTTGAAGACACACAACAAAGTCATTATTTATGTGATTTATTAAAGGCAAAGACTGTTGAGATTCTTGTTTAGTTTTATTTTGGATAAGAAAAGTTGTTGACTTATGTGGAATTACTTTTAAAGATGGAGTGTTTGAAAAATAATTTTAATTTTGTTAATTGTTTAGTTCATAGAACTGATTTTCAGTTATAAAGTAATTTAGAATATCTGAAAGCTATTAGTCTATTGATCTTTAGCCATTTTCATGTTACTTGTATACCAGTTTTGATCTCACCTATTTTGTTTCCTTCCGCCTTGTATTGTCATTTAAAACAAGTTTTAAGTACATATTTTAATCACTATGGAGATATTATAAAAAGTTTATAATGTTTAATATTTATTTTTTTAACTTGTGTACATATTTTAACATTCTGATTAACAGTTATGATGGGAGTTGAATAACTTTTTTCTACTTCTTTCCTTCAATCATTCTTAACATTCAAGTTTTAAATAATGATAGCTCATCTTTGCACGTCTCTTGTGACTAAATGATATATTCTGTTCTGCTGTGGCACAATTTTCAGACAGCCACTTTTGTTGTCAAAAGATTTTAATTTTCTTTAGTATTTTTCATCCCTGTATATATGTACAGGAGTCACTTCACCCACCACCGAATTGCAGCCACTTCTGAGGTGGAACGCAGCAACTCTTTAACAGCGCACTTTCCCCTAGGTGCTGACAGCTGCAGAAGAAATTGTACATGGTCCTGTACAGAAGGTATTTCTCCACTGTGCCATCTGCAGAATGAAAATGACTAGGAGTACTACATGGACTGTAAGTTTCTTGTGTACCTGCCTTAGACTGGAAAACCCAGTAAGAGAGAATAACAAATAACTGGAAAACATCATTTGAAAAGCAGACTGAGGCTTATTACTTCACACTTCTCCCCTGGTACTAAATTTTACTTTAAGGTCATTTAATTTGTGATTGATACCAAGCTGAATAATAAACAGATGGACACACTTGGAAATCATTTTTTTCTAAAAGCAATTTAAACTAAAATGCCTTATTTCTCTTTTAATAAAACTTAGAAGAATCAATTTGTTTTAAAATAATTTAATGTAACCAAAGTAGTATTATGTAAATTTTTACAGTTATAACCTTAATATAGAAAATTATCTTTTAATTTAGTAAGAATATCCTAATCTACTTTGCTTGCAGTCTTCGATGTCTTTCACTGATTTTTTAAAAGTTTTGCAACAAAGCCAATTCATGATGAGTCTTGTTTTGATTCTTTGATTTATAAACACGGAATGAGAAATTTTTAATATAATAAGACTAAAGAGAGTTTTTTAAATGACCACAATGTATTTTAGAAGCTCTTTTCCGTGATGATATTCTTTCTTTTTTGTAAAAACAGTTTGACAAGAGTGCTGCCATTAGCACTAGTTTGACATGTTTATGCTTTATAGGATAGGAATGTAGCATTATAAACTTCAGTGTCTGTGAGTACACAGTATGATGTGAATTGCTATATTTGATTTGTGATTTTTCATTGAGTAACATGACTTGCTGTTTGTCTTAGTGGTTTTAAAAACGTCGTTTGTACATCTTTAGACATATCTGTGGAAGGATATGGTTCCTTGGTCTTCAAATAGTCTTATTAATATTAAATATATTGTCATTTAGTTTAATTAATATTTAGCATATCTTGATACCTACTGATACTCAATGAAGGTAGATAAAAGTTAACTTCTCCAGCTCAGTTTTTTTAATTTGTGAAATAAATGAAGTGGATAGAAAGACTGATGCTTAGAAACATTTTCTTCAAGTGTTTTCTATTTAACTTGGAACCAAAATTCTTTGTATTCAGAATTGTACTTTATAGTGTGTAACAAAGATAGTTTGGTGCAAGAAACTTTCATTTAGCTAGAATATTATTTATGAGAAGAAAATACTACATAATGATATTTTAGAGTTCAAGGATGAGATCTGATTTCTTACGGAGATATACTCTGTCTTTCTTTACTTTGTAATGGAGTCATTCCTCTTGTGTTTTCCTGTAGAACTTTTTAAGGGAAAATTCAATATAATTCTTAATATCATTTTACCTTGAAGATGAATTAAGAAAAGAACTTTATTATTTTTACTTATTAATTTAAATATTATAAAACTTTCTCTAAATAACCCAAAAAGTTCATATTTTTATTTGATTTTTCCCTCTTAATATTTAATTAGACTTCATTTAATAGTTAGATAATACTCCACTATATTTCTAGCTACAGGGTATTTTATTTGTTCTATTTGTTCTTTTATATTTTCTACAGTGTAATTGTAAGTATTACTTAAACTTATTCATTTTATTACTTGAGTAATAATATCTACCAGAGTAGATAATACTTTTAAAATACTACATAAATGTTGATTAAATGGTACACAATGTGCTCACTGTGTATACCTGAGAATTTATTTCTGAATTATACACATTGTTAATTTGTTACATGTTTGACTTGTGGGTGATAAAAATTTTACAACTGTCAGAGTCAATTTTTAACTATTAAATTTAGTACTTTAATATGCCAACAGAACTCCCCTTACTCCTATTGTTTGGGAATTAGTGGTAGGTATAAAGTGGAACTTTTCATTTTCCCTCAATATCTTTGTATGTTGTTATCACTTAATGGGCACATGCACATGCATCTTGTGCAATAAGAAATAAAATCCTAGGGATTTTATTAAACCACATATTGGAAAATTTTCTTAATTTGATTATTGTTCACATTCCCAAAATACCATAAAATTACTTTATATTTCTGCTCGTTTTCTAAGCAAAGGCACCTCATCTTATTCTGAAGAATCAGAATTGTTTTGAAGATTATGATTTTATTTACATCTACCTAGTAATTGTAGAATTCAGAAGTAATTATTCATTACAAGTAATGAATTTTTACTCTTTACATCACCCTCATTATAATATTCTAATTATTATTTATTATAAGACAAATGAAATATAAGCATCAATAGTATGTATTTTTTAAA
Organism: Elephantulus edwardii; assembly: GCF_000299155.1. Taxonomy (NCBI): domain Eukaryota; kingdom Metazoa; phylum Chordata; class Mammalia; order Macroscelidea; family Macroscelididae; genus Elephantulus; species Elephantulus edwardii. The sequence continues at coordinate 3,399,011 of NW_006399834.1, read as the reverse complement.
TATTTGAATAATGTTTCTTAAATTTTAACAATATTTTGGCACTATCTAGCTTTCATTTAGAATGTTTAAATATTAAGATCAGGAGAAAAAGTCCAATCAGTGAAAAAAATAAAAGGCAGTATCTTTTGACTGTAGAATTTATTTCATTTAAACTAATTTTGAAAGAACTTGTTTGCATTTTTAAGGACCTTTTTAAGAATTAATCTCAAACAGACTATAAGCATTCTTTGATTTGTCAAAATGTCTGAACAGTGTCTTTGATTTAAATATTTTATTGTGGATAGGGAAATGATTTTGCAAAGAAAATTGCATGAATTATTTTTTATACTAAGTTCGTAGTATTTGTTACTTAAATTATTAAGGAGCTAGTGGTTTTATTATCCAAAATTTGCTTTTAGAATAATATGTGAAATTTTTGATTGAAATATTTTAGAGATGAGTATGATTCCCCCCCCCCAACTCAAGCAGATTAACGGGTAATAAAATGATCATGTTGTTACTTTACTCATCGCTAATTTCATTCATATGGCTAATTTTTTCTTTTTTAAGAATTATTCTGTAGACATTTCTCACCATAGGTTAAACTAATTGAAATTATAAATGTATAAATTTTCATTAAAAAACTGTTGCAGGCATAAATCATATAACCTTTCATACTGAATTAAGAGGCATTTAGTACTTTATTTTTTTAACCAAGATTTCTGTGTGTTGTGTGTGTGCATGCTTTTGTGTTTTATCATCTTTCTGATGTATTAAACTTGTTCTCAAATCCTGACTGCTGTTTTGTAGATGTTTAATCGAATGTAAATTGTTTAACAACTTTAAAGTTGTTTTCTTATCTGTTCATTGGAAATCATTATACCTACCTCACAGGGTTGTTGTGAGGAAAAAACAACAAACCATATGTGAAAAAGTATTTAGCATATACAGTGTATATGCAGTATATGAAAGTATGAAAAAAAAAGTGATCCTGTTCCCCATAGGATGAACCAGATTCTCTAACTTATTGATTTGACTCTTCTTTAGGTCTCCAGACTCCTTTTTTCCTTGCACACTACATATATAATTGATATTGAACTCCCTGCAGTTGTCAAAATATATTCTCTCTTTGAGCATTTGTTTGCATGAAATAGTCTTTATTTTACATATGCCTCTACTTCGAGATTATTATTAGCTGTTGAAGTCATTTTGAGTTCAGTTTTATATTTATCTTTCCTTGGGATGGTATTTCCCATACCTTCTTCTTTTAAATATTTATTTGCTTACTTCTTTTCTATTACATGTAATGTGAGTGCATTTGCGTTTACCTGTTTGCTTCATTAGATGTAATATGATTTATAATGAAGTTTGCCTTGGTTAACTTTTTCCATAATACTTATCACTGTTTCTCCAACTTAGCAAATGAATCAAAATTTTATTAATAGATGTAAATTCCCAGTATATGCTTAAAAAAAACCTGTAAACTCACTACCCATGGAGACTGAGCAACACTTTCTGAACCCTTTTGTGAACCTGTAAGTCCTAATAAGAGAAGACTGCTCATCTTTCTCCTTGGAGCTGCTAGTAGATTTGAATCAAGAGGGAGACATGTGATCTCTTGGTAATGTAACACACAGTCAAGGACCGGAGGTCCTTATCCTATTTGTCCTTTATAACCAAAACAGTACTGTGTGGTTTATTATTTTCTTTCTTTTTATAGATGCCACAGTAATCAAATTATACTAAGTGATCACACTTTTTTACTTTATAGTTAATCTATTTTGCCCTACCTTTATCACTCCTAAGTTTATTAAGAATGGACTTACTGGTAAAAGTAGACATTTATTTTTCCTTTCAGTATACACGCACTTCCACTTTGAATACTTTTTATCCCTTTATAAAATGTTGTATAGGTTTATTTTTCTCTTTCTCTTTTGTTCTTTCTCATTTCATTCATTTCTCTCTTCCATCTAAAAATAGATTTTTGTGTGTTTGTGTGGAAAAAGATGAGGCTAATAAGTTAATATTCGGAACTGTCATTCAGCATGGAATTTTACATTTGAGTAAGTCTTTCTTGAAGCAGGTTTACAAATCTGAGTAGAGAGTAGGGAAAGAAAATGAGTTTGAGACCAATAACAGATTTCTGAGTTAATTTTAATTCTTTTTTATCTTTATACATATAGGTGTGTCTCTAGATCTTCCAAGATTTGGCATTAGAAGTATGGAGAATTGAGTGTATTAAAGTTCTTTATCTAGGTATGTTAGAAATATAAACAGATTCCTTTACTTTTCTGCATTCATCAAAGACTTGGACTGTCTGGGATAACTGACCTGCAATTCCCTTGATATACTTAATCCTTTATCTTTGTCTGCTTTTATTATGTTTAGTCTTGGGCTTTCTGGTTTAGCTGTGGTTATCTTCTGGGTTTATCTTGTTCCTTTTGTAGCCCTGTGGGTGTTTGTTTAGATACCATCCTGTAGATTTCATGTACACTAGAACAAACCATTTCCTGGTCTTGACTGTCCTCACAGTCCCGCCTATTTGAGCCCACTGTTGAAGCTGCTGTGTCAGTACTTCTTTTGGAGGTTCTTTTGTGTTGACTCTGCATTTGATGGCTTTCTCCAGACACTATTGTTAGGTATTGAGGTATGAGAAGGACTCATGGTTGACCCTCCAGCAGGTTTTCAGAGGCAGTAAATCAGATGGGAGGAGTTTTCCCCGTTTTGTCTTTGGAGCTGCTGTTGTATTAAAAATGCATATTTTTATGTTGGTTGTGCAACTTAAAATAGTGCAGCTCCTTATCACTATTATTATTTCCTTGAATGGTTTGAAGACCATATTAACGTATTATGTTCTCAAAAACTGTACGTGCTTTGGTGATTTGGTATTAAAACATTCTAGTTTTATCTTATATTTCTTGCCTGTTTTTGCTGCCACCGGGCTCTTTCTTCAGGAACTAGCTCTTCCTAATAGCATATCCAAACTTTGTGACACGAAACTTCAGCATCCTCCCTTTTACAGAACATTCTGGCCTCCTCAAAGACAGATTTTAGCTGAGTTTAGGTTCTTTTCACAGGTCCCTATCTATCCCAAGGGGAAAAAAATTACTGTCTTCTCTGAACTCTAGAAGTATTGGCAATTTCTAATAGCTCAAACTATTTGCTTCATTTTCAGGGAACTTATACGCTGCCCTAAGACTTTGAAGACTTAAATCAGGTATTGGTGCTGAGTGTTTATGTTCTAGACGAAGGCCAAGTGATTGAATCACTTGGACGTCCTCATCTGTACCTTGCAATACTCTGGAGGAAATTCTCACTGTTTCTTTCCCCCCCCCTCAAACAGTCTGTGAAACCCCTCCACAATAAATGCATATTTTTTTTTTTTATGGACTAAAGTTTGTGTAATCTTTGGCAACAGTTTTTCCTAGTATTACCTGAATGGCCTTGTTGCCTCTGTTGAACTTGAGACTAATTGTTCTCAACTTGCGGTTCTTAATGTTAACTTAGACAAGAAAATTTCCATTTTAATGCATATTTTACTGCATGATCATGCTAGGCAACTTTTTTTTCATGAACATTTCTATATGAACGAACATGCCTTATTTTATGATCTTCTATGATTTTGGTATACTTTTTGTCTCTTAGACCTGGTAGCATTCTGTCCTATCTCTGATGTGAATGTTAGATTCTCCCCTGGTGATACTGCTCTGCCATCATCAGCTTGCACTCCTGCTTAAGAGTCTTTTTCAGGCCTAAGTTGAGTACCTATTCTAAATAGTTACATGTCATTGTGTGTTGCATATTCTAGAGGACATAGGCCAAACTCTGAGTAAATCATTTGTACTAAAGAGAACTTGTTTTAGTACCTTCTTTAAATTGTTAATACCTATATGTATACTTTTTTCCCTAGCTAGATATTAAACATTTTTAAATTAATTACTGATTTATTGGAGAATATGTACTGAATCAATTCTCAGCTCTGTGATTGATGTTTAAAAAATATTGGATAATTAATATTCTGATTACTTCCCTTTTTCTGTGAAAATATTTCTGAGGAGTAATTGATTTTTCTTCTTAACCTAAAGGTATTGTGCTTTGTCCCTCTTTAGTCAAATCTTTTACAGATTGTGACTATATTTTTTGCTCAGTTCTCTCTAAGTTTCTTGGGGTGTTTTTTGGGGTTGTTTTTTGTTTTCTTCATTTGTGGGTGTTTCTTTGTTTTGTTTTTGCTTTGTTCTTTTTTTCTATTTTTTATTGTTTTGTTTTTGATGCTTAGTTTTAGTTTTCTTCCTAATGAAAATACTTCACTTAGGTTAAAATAGATGATAATAAGGAAGTTTTCCATCAGTAGATTCTTCGATATGCTTCACTCTTAAGTGTTTATGTCATAGTCTCCCATTATGCTTCAAGGAGTGACAGATTAAGATGTCTAAAATAAAACAGAAGTCAGTAGTTTCCCATATTCATTGGCTCACAGTTCACTCATATCTGCTGATACCATCATGATATACTTTATAAATATAGTAAATATTGTTATTTTACTTTTTTGATGCGAATGTTTTCTTCCTTATTGCTATATCCAAGTTACTTGACTTTTTAAATGTCTCTTTATTTTATTTCCATTAATGAAAAAAAAAAGGTTATTTCTCATCCTTTCCCAAGAGTTACATTCTGGTTTATCTGTGTATTTCAATTGGATTCTCCTTGAGTGTGTAAACCACATACTCACTTTTGTACTTTCTTCGAATCATATTCTCAGTAATCACTGAATTGATTGTAATTTAATTGATTCCTGATATTTAAGTTTTGGAAATATAGTATAAATTATTGAAAGTCATTACCATAATTAAAAATAATTAGAGATTTTTATAACTTGATTAAATTCCTTTTAGTGTTAGCATCCTTAGGAAACAGTGTTAAATGAATCTTGAAAGTAAAGCATTGAAAAACTTGCTTTGTAGTAATTATGTGAAAACATATTTTACTAGTATATGCCAGTTTATGTAGTCTTGCCTTTCCCCCTTTGTTCCTGTTTTTTCAAAATATGATTAGAGAAGAATAATTTTAGCACGTAGATTTTAATTGTTCTTTTTTTACAGTAGTTTTTCTAGCTCTTCCAGAGATATGTAATGCAAACTATATTTTTTTAAAACAAGTTTCTTAAAATGTTACTGATAACTTAAAATCAAGTAACAGATCTACCTACCATGTTTTTGTTGCATCCCATCAGGTTGTAACCAACTCATATCTGACCCTCCAGCAAGTTTTCAGAGTTTATTAATCATATGGAAAGAGATTGCCCATCTTTCTCCCTAGCAGAAGCTGATGGGTTCAACCATGTGTCTGAGTTGATAGCACAACTCCTTATCAGTAGGCTGCCAGAGTTCCCTAGTTCTACCATTTATCCTAACCAGAGGGTACATAAGAAAAACAACTCTACTTTAGGTTATTTAATGCTTTATGTGCTAGAACTTTATAGTTATCTATATATGTGTTTTTTTTCTTTTCTCATTATAATCTTTGAAGATAATCAGTGATTTTGAGTCTTTTCATTATGACAGTATTGTTATTTCAGATCAGATTAAATTTTAATATGTTTATTGATCTTTGGATGCTTTTGATAAAACTATCTTATTAGTGTTTACTATTAATTATTTTAAAATGACCTTTTAAATCTATTTTGTTGAAAAATGTCCCTTTTGGTCTGTACTTTTGATTGTGTTTGTTGGTTTAATCCTGTATTTTCCTCATTTCTCTTTATCCCCTTAGAAACTGTTTATATAATATTCACATGTTCATTTTATAAATTTACCTTTCTTCATATTCAAAATCTCAATTCATTCTATGGAAAAGGTAAATTTTCCATTTATGGTTTATATGGTGCTCAGTAAATTTCTATGATTAATATATTTTATTTCTAAAACATAGCCTACTTTTAATTATATGATATTCTATTATTCTTATTGACCATTAATTAATTCTCTAAATGTTTGTTTGGTAATACTTAGTATCATGATGTACTAAATATTATTCTACATGCTGAGAATACAGAAACTCTATACTCATGGAGCTTACATTCTTTTAAAGGAATAAGATAAATACGTAATACCAAATTAATGAATCTTTTTCAGATACTTGTGTTATGAAGGAATTAAGGAAATGAATGAAAAATATTAGGGGAGGGAATATTTTAGTTTGGCTGATAAGGGAAAGAACATATTAAAGAAGTTGCCACTTGAATTTAGATTTAAATGATTCAACTTAACTCAATAACTTTGAGTTAAAACTGACTCACCCCTGACCCTCCCTTGGTTTTCAGAGGCTGTAAATCACACAAAAGGAGTTGGCTCATTTTTTTTCCGTAGAGTAGCTGGTGGATTTGAGTTGGAAGTGCAACGCCTTAACCAGCAGACCACTATAGCATTCTTTTAAATCATTAGAAGGAAGAGAATAATATTTCAGGCATCAGGAATACTAAGACAGAGGTTTTTGGATCAGAAAGAGTCTAGTATTTTCAAAGAACAGGAAAATATGGTGTATAGATGAAACATTGTTATAGAGAGAAGATGTGCAGGAGTTGAGGTCTTTAAGATAATTCAGAAACCAGATTAAGTAGACCATAAGAGAGTAGCTGGAATTTTATTCTCATTATAATTAGAAGACAGTTGACTGTGTGGTTCATCTAGCACTAATAAACTAACTGCTAAGTCTGTGAATAATGAACAAAGAAAGGAACTTGAAGTTACTGATGTAGTTATGTGTCATTGGATTAGAACCAATTTATAACTGACCTTCCAGTAAGTTTTCAGAGGCTGTAAATTGCATGGGAGATTGCCCACCTTTCTGCCATGTAGCTGCTGTGCATTTGAAATGTCTGCCTTTGGGTTTGAGGGCAATTCTTTGTCTCTGTGTTACCAGAGCTCCCTACAGAACAGGAGGGGTAATGAGTAAACTATTACAGTTAATCTCGGTAAGAAATTACTGTGTCTTGATGAGGAGTAAAAATGAGAGATAAGGTACACTGTGCACTTTTAGAAGCAGTGTTAGATTTGAAAAAAAAATCCTCAAACTCATTGTTACTGAGTCAGTTGGTTTTCTGGTGAATCTTAACAGGTTGAGACTTTCAGAAGAATCTTAACAGAAGGCAACTGCTCATTTATCTCCTGGGGAGTGGCTGTTGGATTCAAATCAGTCCTTTTGGTTAACTGCATAACATCCTATGTACTATACAACCAGAACTCCTTTTAGTTTTATATTAGACTTTGCTAATGAGTTAAAATTGGGGCAAATAACAGTATCAGAACATTGAGTATTTTTTAAATGTATGGTTGTAAAGGATAAATACATGAGTGTGGAAATAAGTGCCATAATTTATTTAAATTGCATATATACTTTTCATTATAGGGTCGCTATGAGTCGCAAACTACTTGACGGCACATAACAACAACAACATACTTTTCATTATTACATTTTTCTCATTTTTTGCTTGTATATATAACATTGACTGTTGACTTTAGATTTAAGTGACTAGAAAGAATAAAATATTTTCTAACCACCATTATATATATTAATTTACGATGTCAAGACAATTTTAAAAGTAGAAAATATTAGGTTTTGCTGTTTTAATTTGCTTATTTTTTTACTAGCTTAATTCACATTTAAATGTATATATTTTTACTTTTCCAGTATATTGCACTTTGTTGTAACTTTTTAAAAAATTGTTATGTGTCGTTGAGTCATAACAGGTTAATAGCTGACCCTCCAGTGGATTTTCAGAGGCACTAGATTTTAGCATGTGAATAGATTGCCTATATTTCTCTTGCAGAACATCTATTGGGTTCAAACTGCTTGTCTTTGGGCTGGCTGCAGAGTTTCTTCCACCATTGATACTTCTTTATTTGAAAGGTTATATTAATATATTCTGAGGGCCAGTTCTTGAAAAAGGACATCATGCTTGGAGGGGTAGAGGGCCTGTGATGGAGAGTAAGACCCTCAGCAAGACGGATTGATGCACCTGTTAACAGGGATCTTGAGTGTTAAAGATGGTCAGGAAAGCACAGGATAGGGCTGGGTTCAGACCCATTGTTCACAGGGTTGTAGTTCAACTCTGTAGTGACTAGGCTTTTGTTAATAAATATTTAAGCAGTCTTCCAGTATGTATTTAGATTTCTTCCAGGACCTCTTTTACTGTAATGTAGTGCATATTATTGTATTTCATTCTTTGTATTCATATATGAATATTCCATATGATAAACATCAAAACAGAATAGTGAAATAATTAGTTCATAGGTGTGCATGCATTTTTAAAGATATTTAACAACTTATTGCCAGACTAAATGAAAGCAAAATATTAAATGAGTTCACACACCTAGTGATAATGTGTGATTGTGCCTGTTTGTCATCACATTTTCCAGTTTTTGAGATAGTATATTTCTAAAATACCAATCTGTCCCTTTCTATGTGTGGCTCTCCGTTCTTAAAAATTACAGAGAACAATTGTATTAATTTTCATATAAAAATTTTTAAAGAATTATATATAGTCAATTTTTTCAATTTTCATCTTTTCCATGTTCTTTTTTTCTCTCATAGCTATACATAAATGATTTATATACATGAACTCTATAATTTTATCCAATTTTTGTATTGCCACTCTAATTTTATTATATCTATAAGTAAATACCGTCACTTATTTTTTTCTAAGGAATATTTCCATTATACTAGCATTGTAATTTTTTTAAGTAATAGAATTTTAGGGAAGGAATTTATTATGGTACATTATTATATTAATTCTCATTGCTTTGTCTAAGTCTTCCTAACTATACAAAAGTAGAGTTAATTGGGGAAATTTTTAATGTTTTCAGATTAAAAATAACCTACCAGAGTATATCAAGTAACAAGTACAATCTAAAATAACACTGGCTTATTGTATTTACCCCACAGTTCAGTAATGCCGAGATGCTACATATAGTGGTCCCTGGAGAAGGAGTTTGGCAGTGCCTTTCTCACTAGTGGAAGTATGTGTTACTTCTAACCTCTGGCTTCAAAACAAGCAATGAATTGTTTTCCACTTTTCCTTTTTATAAATAAATTTTTTATTTTATATTGGTTTACTTCCAAAGTTTGACTATATTGTTTTTCACACTAGATCTTTCCCATTTCCTTTCCCACCCCTCCTTCTATCCATCAAATTGTACGTCCCTATGATTAACCCTCTGCCCATCCTCATCACATTGTAATTACCCTACCCCGACCCCACCTCTGATCCTCATACATGTTTTTCTAGTTATATTTCCATTTCTACTAATATTGTTTTTATGCAGTATTTGTCCTTATGGGACTGATTTAGTTGACTTAGCATAATACTCGCCAGTCCCTCCTAAGTTAGGTAAAGCTTTTAAAAAATCATTGCTCCTTCATGCTGCGTAGTATTCCATCACGTGAATGTACCATAATTTCTCAATCCATTCGATGTTGGTTGGCCTTTTGGGTTGTTTCCATGTTCTTGCATTGCTGAATAATGCTTCTTTGAATATTGGTGTACAAATCGGCGTTTGTGCTTCAGTTCTAACTTTCTTGGGGTATATTGCAAGCCGTGAAATGGCTGGATTATACGGAATTTCTATGTTCAGCTTTTTTAGGAAATGCCAAACTGCCTTCCAGAATGGTTGTGCCATTTTACAACCCCACCAACAGTGTATAAGTGTTCCTATCTTAAAAAAAAAAAGAAAGAAAGAAAAGAATTACTAACTCTCAACATCCATCCTCTCTAAACACGTATTAGTTACTGTCCTGTTAAACTTGACCACTGCTGCTGGGGTGAGATGATATTGTGGGTTTGATTTGCATCTCTCTTATTGCCAGGGATTTGTTGACCATCAAAATATCTTCCTCTGAAAATTCTTTACATATCTTTTGCCCATTTTGGAATTGTGTTGTCAGCCTTTTTCATATGAAGGCTCTGTTGGATTCTAAAAACTTGATATGAGACCCTTGTCTGAAATGACATTGCCACATGTTTTCTTTTCACTCACATGGAAAATGTGTTTTGATGCACAAAAGATTTAATCTTTAGGAGGTCCCATTCATCAATTTTATCCTCTCCATATTATGCATTTCTGGATGTATTTGGCCGTCTCTTTATAACACAGACTAGGCCGTGTAAGCTTGATCCCAGTTTGTCTATTATGAACTTTATGGTTTTTCGCTTTATTCTCAGGTCTCTGATCCACCGTGACCTGATGTTTGTGTTATGGGGTGAGATGAGTGTCCTGTTTTCTGCTTTCTGCAGGTAGCAGTCCAATTTTACCAGCACCAGTTGTTGAAGAGATTGTCATTTCCCCATTTGATAGGTTTAATTTCCTTGTTGAATATCAGTTGACCATAGATAGATGGGTCCATTCCTTCAATTCTGTTCCATTGGTCCATGTGCCTGTCATTGTACCAGTACCACACTGTTACTGTTTTTGTTACTACTGCTGTGTAGTAGGTGTTGAGGTCAGGAAATACTATGCATCCCACTTCATTTTTGTTTTTTATAAATGCTTTGCTTATTTGGGGTCTCTTTCTTCTCCAAATAAACTTGACAGTTTCCCTTTCAGTCTCCTTGAAAAATTAATTTGGTATCTTTATTAGGATTGCATTAACATGTAGATTGCTTTTGGTAGGATTGCCATTTTCACAGTATTAAATCTTATCCGTGAACAGAAAACATTTTCCCATTTGTTTAAGCCTTTTATTGTTCTTGCAGAAATGTTCTGTAGTTTTCTTTGTATAGGCCTTTTGTGTCTATAGTTAGGTTCACTCCTAAGTATCTCAATTTGTGGTTGGCGATTGTAAATGACTTTTTACATTTTTCTTAAGAGTGAAAATCCTTTTTAGATTTCTTTTCACTTAGTGAAAACAGATATTAATATAGATCTTTCATAAAAGCCAAATGCAATTAAGCTAATTTTCAAAATTTAAATTTTTTTTTTGCATCTCTTTACATTGAGATATCGAACTAGGATAATAAGTTGAAATCACTTAGCAGCAGTAGGCCATGGTACTACTAGGATAGTGATTATTATTTTATTGCCCTCATTAAAAAGAAACTATGATTATATAAAAATCAAGAAAAATATTTTTTTTAAAAAAAAAAACTATTTTAGCATGCTGTTGCATTACACTTTCCATTTGATCTTCGGATTGCTTGCCAAATACCTCTCCCAAATATTTCTGGTTTTGATTTTCATGAAGTTGTACTAACATTATTGTTTGTCCAAGATATAGTATCTAAAATTCCATCTAGAAACTGGAGTTAATCTTTTCTATACTAGTAAACTTATTTCCTCAGTATAGTAGTCATACATATTCCATTCATTGTTCCTGTTTGTTTATGCTATTCTTTTAAATATTTTTTTCATTATTTGACTGATTATTGAAGTTCCATAGTATATTAATTTTCCATGTTCCTAACAATTGCCTCAATCTCTACAAACAATTAACATAGCAACACAAATTTACTCTCTTACCGTCAGGAGACCAGAAGTGTGTCATCTAAGACGTAGTCTGGGCAAAGTTCAAGTTGTTGGCAGGCTGGTCCCTTCTGGAGGCTCAAGGGGAGGATATCTTTGCTTGTCTTTCTAGCTTGTGGAGGCCATCTGCTTGTCTTGGCAGGTGACCCATTTCTCAAATCACTCCTGTCTCTTGCTTCCATGGTCACATCTTCTTGTGTATTTGACCTTCTTACCTCTTTTTTATGATGACTGTGTTCAATATATTAAAAATCTAGTTACACAATCCACAGTTATCTCCCCAACTCAAGATTCTGTACTAAATTCCTGTCTCCATATCAGTTAGCATTTACATTTCCATGAATTAGGAAGTAACCAGTTTTTTAGAGGAGCTCCAGTCGTGCTATTGTTGAGAGGCCAGTTTACAGTTTATCACACACAGGTAAACTATTATGTATACTCTTATTTGCTCTTATTTTTGCCTGCTTTGTTAAATTTTAGATTATATATTGTTGTTTCTTGCTGAGTCATAATAATCTATAAATAATATTATATTTCCCAATTTACAGTTATACCCCTAGTTTCTGTTTAGTATCCTACTGCCTTTTTAAGTTATTAATGAAAGTGCCATGTTTACCTATGATTTTCTATTATTTTTTTATTAATTTTAATGAAAATTTACAGAGACTTTGGATTTCCATCTTTTTCCAATAAAAAATAATTTTATTTGTTCTCCCTCCTTCGGTTTCTTTGTGTTCTGTTTATGCACTACCAAACACTTAACCTATTCTTCCTGTTATGAATAAGTCATAACATATTTGATGATATCAGTATTTAAATATGCCACTGTATTTAACTTGCTAATTTATGTTTCTTTAAACAGCTTGTATTTATAAATATGATTCCTTTGCTGTGCTTTTTATATATGACTTTTCCCTTTTGCACATGAGAATTAGTTAATAAGATAAGTTGAAGATATTTTATCTATGGATTGGGCTAATTTTTACAGCACTAAAATAACTTCTCTTTTAATATTTGAAAGATCACATAAAACTATGAGCACAAAATTCCTTAATATAATTCTGAACTTCAATTTCATTTTTTTTTAATTTCTGAATTTTTCTGTTAGTATATTTTGAGTTTTATATTGTTTCTAGGATGTTATCTTTTATAAAGATTTAGTAATTGTAGTAGATAAAGGACAGCTTCCAATTTTGAAGGTCCAGCTTCTAGTTCTGTTAGAAGTTAAGGAAAACATTTGCTTTCATTTCCCAGAGTCTATAGTTCTACCTTCATTTGAAAAATTCTGACTATTAGTAATGGCCAATTGCTGCTAAAGAAAAAGTTAAAATAGGTGAATAAATGTCTGAATTAAAGACATTTTGATACCTGTTACAGACAACATTTTCAGTAGTGTGATAGCTGAAACGATACAGATATTCTAGTAAGATTTCTGAATCATATACTATAAAGTATGATCTAAAATTTTTGTTTTGTTTAGCAATTGCTTTCAATCTTTTTATGGAAACATTCTAAAATGAGGAGGTTTATATGCAGTTCTTTGAAGCAATTTCTTTGTAAACATATATCAAGCATATAAGGTATGGATAAGGTATAAAAATTCTAGAATACATGTAAGGTGATTTGAAAGTATATGCCTTCCTTAAGTACCACCACAATCAAGATATGGTATATTTCTGTCATACCAAAATAATTCACTTGTACCCCTTCATGGACTATCGTCTCCTTCCACTGAGCCCTACCACTTCACCCTAAATAATCACTGATAATTTTCCTATTACTATAGATTCGTCCTTTCCATAAATTCATTAAAATGAATCATGTAATTTGTACCCTACCTTACTAACTAGCTTCTATAGCTTTGCATAATATTTTGGCTATTCATTCCTCTTATTGTATGTATAAGTAATTTCTATTTTTGGGAAGTAATTTTGTAAATATTTTTATTTATTCACTATTGATAGACACTTGTTTTAGTTTTACTATTATTAATAAAGCTACTATATATAAGCACCTCTATACAAACATTTGTGTGGACATTCTTTTATTTCTTTTAGTAGGAGTCAAACACTGGTGTCATGGAATATTCAACTCTGTACTTATGACAAACAGTTGTTCAAAAGGTTGTGCATTTTGTGATCCTGCCAGCAGTGTATAAGAGTTCCAGTTGGTCCTTATCTTTACCAGTACTTCATGTTTTCAGTCTTTTTAGGAAATGTATTTAACCATTCTAATCACTATGAGTCGCCTGCAACTCAACGGCACTTCACAACAACAACAACAATCTTTAATTTACATTTCGTTAATATCTTTGAAGGGAGCTCTGGTGGCCTAGTGAGAAGGAAATGTACTCTCAACCCAAAGGCTTGCAGTTTGAATTCACCATGTGCTCTGCTGGAGAAATAGGGACAGTATCTTATGCAGTTAACTGCCTTTTAAAACCTGCTTTAGGGTCAGCTTTGAGTCAGTCCCAACTTCACAGTACACAACAACAGTAGCTTTTGATAAACGTTAAACAACTATATGTATACACACCTAAGCTATGAAATAATTGTTGTTATGTGCCGTTGAGTCACTTGCAACTCATAGTGACCCTGTGTACAACAGAACCCTGCTCTAACCTGAGCCAATTTCATTATCTTTGACACACCTAACCTTATGACCCTAGTCACTTAGTCCATCTCATTTTCTCTAGCTCTGTCTGCCCACCCTTCCAAAAACGATGTCTGCCTTTCAAGGGCTGGTTCCTTCTGTCGATGCACCCGAAGTATGTGAGACAGAGCTTCAAAATCCTTGCCTCAGACCTGTTTGTTCTCTTGGTGGTCCATGGTATGTTCAGTACTCTTCTCTAGCACCACAACTCAAAGGCATCAGTTATTTTTCGGTCATCCTTTGTCGTTGTCCAGCTCTCTGATGCATTGCTAGCAATTCCAAAGACCATGGCCTAGATCAGGCACACACACATTAATCTTTAGACTGATATCATTGCTTCTCAGTATTCTGGAAAAGTCCCTGACAGCAGATTTTTACAGTGAAATTCATCTTTTGGTTTCCTGGATGCTGATACCAAGAGTGTTGATTTGTGAAGCTAAGCAAGCTTATGATGTTAACAGTCTCAGTCTTTTCACTGTCTACCATGATTGCTGCCAATTGGCCTAATGGTAAAAATCTTTGTTTTCTTGATGTTTTACTTCAATCCATGTTGAGGACTTCTGTCCTTGACCTTCTGTAGCACACGTCTCAGGTCCTCCTAGGTTTTGGCAGGCAAGATTGTGTCATCTGCATGATGCAGGTTGTGGATGAATCTTGCTCCAGCCCTGATGCGTCATAACGTCCAACCCTCTTGATATCTTCAATAGATTTATTGAACATATAGATTGAACAGGTATGCATCCCTGGCATACACTTTTACTGATTTTGAACCATGCAGGTTTTTTTGTTCTGTTTTAATGGCTGCTTACTGGTCCAAGTATAAGTTTTGCTTCAGCAAAGTCAAGTATATTTGGGTTCCCATTTTTTTTAAGGTGAGCCACAGTTTGTTGTTATCCACGTAGTCAAATTCCTTTGAAATCAAACAGAGATAGACATTCCTCTTGTGCTCTCTGCTTTCAGCTAAGATCTGTCTAACTTTGGTTATAATATCTCAAGTGCCACAGCCTCTTCTAAACCCAGCTTGCACATCTGGCAGTTCTCTGTTGATATACCATTCCTGTAGTTTTTGGATAATCTTCAGTGGGTCTTGCTTGCATTTGTTATTAATGATGCTGTTCAATAATTTCCACTCTATCAGATCACTTTTTTGTTGTTGTTGTTGTTGAATGGGGATAAATATAGATATTGTCTAGTCAGTTGACAAGGTAATTAACTATTTTCCGTATTTCTTGGCACAATCTGGTAAGCGTGTTCAGGCAGCATTTGTTTGTTCAAATAGGTCAGTTGGTGTGCCGTCAGTTCTTCCTGGGGTCTTGTTTTTTGCCAGTTCCTTGGAGTAGCTTTACCTTCCTCCTTCATCACCATTGGCTCTTGACCATATATTGTGAAATTCTTCTATGCCAGCCAGTTCTTTTTGATGGTGACTCTCTGTACTTCTTTAATGCTTCCTGGTTCTTTCAGCATCCTGCCCACTACACCCTTGAGTATTGCAACTTTGGATTGAGTTTATTCTTGAGTGTCTTCAGCTTGAGAAATGCTGAGTGAGTTTATCCCTTTTAATTTTCCATCTCCAGTTGTTTTTACACTTCATTATAATACTTTGCTTTGTCTTTCGCTGCTCCCCTTTGAACTCTTCTCTTTTGGTCCTTAACATTGCCACAATATAATGAACTGACAAATAGATGTTGTACTTCTAACAGCACACTGTAAAGACAATCAGGCATATAAATGTCATGGTACAGAATAACCTTCTCTTGCCCTAGCTGAAGCCTGTGTTAGTGAGTCATGTTGGAGTACCGATGGGGTTATAATGGCACAAATGGTGGCTTGGCTAGATCTTTAGTACTTTAGCAGAAGACCACAGGGCCACAAGTGTCAGAGGAAGAAGACTATACTGTCTCCTTGGTTATCACAGCTCTACTTCAAGGCCACAGACCCTAGGCCCCAACGCCATTCACAAGTCTATTGTCTTCCTGGTTGCTAGAGCTTTTCTTATATCCCCAAAACCCCAAAACAATAAATTTGTGTTTTATTGACACTACAAAGTTGTTACTTTATGGCTCACATTGAAAGAATGGGAATCCCAGAACATTTAGTTAGGCCCATAGAAAATCTAGATTAACCCAAGAAGCTGTTGTCCAAACAGAGCAAGGACAATGCATAGTTTAAACATAGGAAAGGTGTACATCAGGATTGTAACTTCTATATGCTTGTTCTGTATGCTAAGCAAGTTATTTGAGAATATGAACTCTGTGAAGAATGTGACATAAAGATCAGAAGGATGAAAAAAAAAATTTAAAAAAAAAAAGAAGGATGATCATCAGCGTGCATGAGGCCGATGACACAACCTTGCTTGCGGAAAGTGAGGAGGACTTGAAACCGTTGCTGCAGAAGAAGAGAATTAAAACCTTCAATATGGATCACTTTTTAACATCACGACAAAAATGCTTACCACTGGACCAGTAAGCAACACCTTGAACACGTGGGAAAAAGATTGAAATAATCAACAATTTTACCTTTTTTTTGATCAACAATCAGCATTGTTGGTCAATACCTTTGGTACCAGCAGTCAGGAAATCAGGAGATATATTGCATTGGGCAATTTGTATCAGAGACCTTCACAAACTACTGAGGAGCAGGGATGTCAATTTGAAGACTAAAGTGTGCCTTATTCATGCCATGGTCTTTTCTGTCAGTTGCTGTACATCTTAGAGCTAGACAATGATAAAGATGACAGAAGAGGAATCAATGGCTTTGAGTTGTGGTAGTGGAGAAGAGTACTGAACATCCTATGGACTGCCAAAAGAATAAACAGGTTTTGGGGAAAGGGAAGCCAGAGTGCTCTTCAGAGGCATAGATGGCGAAGCTTCATCTCACATAGCTTGGGCATGTTGCTAAGAGAGGCTTTTCATTGTAAAGGGATAGCCTCTCACTCCATGATTGGAAAGGTGGAGGTAAGAGTAAGAGAGTAAGATCCTCAGCAAGATGAATTGATCCAGTGATTGCAATAATGGGCCCAAATGTCAGAAATTATGAGGATGGCACAGGATAGGACAGAGTTCTTACCTGTCATTCATAGGGTCATTTAAATTGTACTCAACTCAGTGGCACCTAATAGCAACAATAACTTTTTTTAAACAGTAGCTTTTGATGTTTATTAACCGTTCTATATTTTATATACTGTGATTTGCTGTTTAGTTATTTGCATCTTTCAAGAGGCAGGAATTTTTAGTTTTGATGAATTTCATCTTATTTTAAGAAAATTTTCTGTGTCAAGTTTTTAAAATTTTTCTTTTCAAAGTTGTATCATTTAAATCTTACAAATTAATTTTTAATCATTTGATTTATTATTGGATACAGTGTGAAATGAGTGTGTCTTATAAAAGAAGTCTAAAGGACTTCATGTATTTTTCAAGAGCTTTGAATACAGAAGAATCCGATATTTTCGAAGTTAAAGAAAGATTTTAATTTAGTGTTCGGTTGTATTGTTTTTGTTATTGTTAGGTGAAAGTGAATAGACTCGCATTCATAGTGAATATATATACAACAGAATGAAACCTTTCCCAGTGTTGTGATAGCCACACAATGTCTGTTTTCAGCCCATATTCAGTCTTCATGTCAGTCTGTCTCATTGAGGGTCATCCTCTCCTTGATGTCTTTTTTAGCTCTAACCATCTCACAAATAAATACATAATGTTGCGTAGTAGTAAATTTCCTTCTAAATTACACAGTTTAGATAAAAAATTGCATGCAATCTGAATTATTGTTGTTGTATGCCATACAGTTGGAACTGACCCATAGCTGACATACTGGTGGGGTTTTCATGCAGAGGTAGGTAATCATACAGGAGGAGATTGCCCATCCTTCTCCCATTAGCATTGCTCTGAGGGTTCACATCCACTAGTAGCTCCATAGGAGAAAGATCGACAGACGTTCTATGTGATTTAACAGCCTCCCAAATACGTCTGGAGAATCAGTTATGAGTCAATTCTCACTCATTGCAAGGATTTTGTGTGTGTGTGTTTGTGTGTGTGTAGACACGCATGCACCCACACTTACACCCCCATACATATATGGAGAGAGGGATGCACATTTGCATTTTTCTTTCTGCTGTAAGCCTAAATGAGTTTATTATGCTTGCTTTATTTTTTAATCTTAACAGCATGTCTGATATATTTTATGTATTTATCTCATCTTCATCCTTTATTGCTGCAGACTATTTAATAGTCTGGACGTACATAATTTGTATTGCTTTGATGGTATAGTCTGTAGTGTTTTGTGCTGTTAAAAAAGGCCTGTGCTTCTCCCACGTTTCAAATTCACCATTGGTTCTGTGGATAAATATGTAGCGTTTCCTTCCATTAACATTTACAGCCATGGAAACTTGATGGATGGTCACTATAAGTTGGATTGTTCTCCTGGCATTAGGACACAGTTGACAGTTGATCTAGTCAGCTACTTTTTAGTTTCAGGTCACCTATAGGCTCTTGTGTGTTGGAAAGTGTGAGGATGGCATAGGAGAGAACAGGGTTCAAATCTTTTGTTCATAGAGTCTCTATGAGTTGTACTCAATTCGACAACACCTAACAACAACAGCATTCCTTATATAAATCTCAAAGGGAAGAAAAACCAAAAGTATCAATTTTGGTGGCCTTTGCTCCACACATCAAAAGGGCTACACTAAAGAGACAGTGGATAGAATTGTGAAACTCACTGTTGCTAACAACCCATTTTAAACCAGTTACACACTGAGGGTTAGGCTTAGAGTTTCTAACTGTACCTTTGTAGAATTTGATGACCATGTGAGTGAGGAGTTGCACTGCCAACTCAATGCAACCAGTGGTTTGAATCTACCTTCTTCTCTGTGGGAGAAAGATGGGCAGTCTCCTCCTGTGTGATTTGTAGCCTCTGAAAACTCTCTAGAGGGTCAGCTAGGGGTTGGTTTTCACTTGTTCCACATATCATTAATAACATATGTTGAGTCCTGGGTATAGGGATCAATGCATGTCATCAGGATCAAGGAGAGAGAGGGAGATAAGTAGGAGATCACCTATTTTCAGCTTCTCACAAGAGTCCCTTTCTTTTCATGTTCCAGAAAGGTCACAAAACATTTTACCAAGACTGAGACTGACTGCATTGTAAGCCATTGCCTATATGGCTGATGTGTGTATGTGCAGTTTTGTAGAGCATCATGGCAAAGCCATTCCCTTACAATACCAACTTTCCCCATATTTAGGTTAGTCTACTTTATCAGACACTCTTCTAACTTATAGCTCTTTCTTGTCTAGACAATTATATGATAGTGATAATAATTGACCTCCCAGCAGGGTGATAGTCTGCAGTTAGACTCCCCTTCCAGATCTAAATAACTATATTACTGATCTGGTAAGAAGTGTTCACAATCATATATTCTACTTTATAAATCCAGGGCAATTAAATCCAATGCAAGGTAATGCTCTGTGAGGAGCAGTGTTGTCAGGATTATGCATATGACAGAACCCTGCTTGCTGAAACTGAGGAGGACCTGAAGCACATTATGCAGAAGGTAAAGGACTGCAGCCTTCAATATGGATTGAAGCTTAACATCAAGAAAACAAACGTTCTCACGACTGAGACAATTGGCAGCGTCATGATAGATGGTGTAGAGATTGAGATTGTTAACAGCTTTAGTTTGCTTGACTCCACAGTCAGCACTCTTGGAAACAGCAGCCAGGAAATCAAAAGACTAATTGCATTGGGAAAACCTACAGTGAGGGATCTCTCCAGAATACTGAAAGGCAACGATGCCAGTCTGGAGACTAAGATGCACCTGATCTAGTCCATAGTCTTAGCAGTTACTTGCTATGCTTCAGACAGCTGAACAGTGACTGAGGATGATAGAGAATCAATGCCTTGGAGCTGTGGTGCTGGAAAAGAGTATTGAATACACCCTGGACTGCTTGGAGAATAAACAGGTTCATCGTGGAGAGGGTGAAACTAGGCTGCTCCTTGGAGGCAAGGATTCTGAGACTTTGTCTGACATACTTTGTGCATGTTGCAAGGAAAGACCAGTCCTTGGAGAGGGACATCATGCTTGAAAGGGTGGAGGGGTATAGCGCAAGAGAGGAAGACCCTCAATGAGAAGGATTGACTCAGTGACTGGGAAAATGAAAGTAGATGTGTCAGTGACAATAAGGTTGACACAGGATATAGCAGGTTTCAGGGCTATCGTACATAAGGTTGTTAAGAATCACAAACAACAGCACATAACAACAGCAAGCAACAGTGTTCTGGTTGTGTAATATGTCCTTCTAATAAATATCTGTATTCATGGAAACCCAATGCAGGATCATAATAAGTCAGAATGGACTTAACCAAAATGGGCAATGGACTGGGCTAAACAACAGAAGACTATAAGGTCCTAGGAATAATAAGATTAAGTTAAAGGAGATCATAACCATATCCAGAAATGTCATCATATTATGTTTTCTTGAGTAGAAACTGTTTGATACTGGAGAGCTCAGTTTCTGAGAAGTATCTAACACTCATTAGATTACTATTCAGTATTCAGCTGAAAAGTTGCTAGGGCATCAGTTGGCTAAATTGACCATAAGTGTCTGTCTTAAAAACCGAGAGAATCAGTATTTCGTCTTCCTAACCACTTGACCTACTCGTGTCTAAGCTGTTATTTTGGCTGGGTTTTTTTCCTGCCTCAGGATTTATTTGTACAAATAGCACAAGAGGATAGCAGCTCCGTGCAGATGGCAACCCAGGACGACACAACAGTCCTGTTCTCAGATGGAGAACTTGACTATATGAAGCTTTTGTGGGCACCTGGGTACCTTTAGGAGGCTGACTTGGAGCAGTAGTTCGGGTTGAAGCCTTAGCTGGCGCCTGAATTAAGGACTTTACTGGAGCTTCAGCCTTATTTTCAGCTGTGGCTTTGGATTTTGGCTGGCAATGCCTGAGCCCCTGGGCAGTGCATGTCTGAGCACGCTTACAAAACCTGGGATGGTCAGTGTAGACGAGCCAGCTGAGTTTGCAGTTGACACCGCTTGGGATCCTGCTTGACAAGAGCCTTCACAGCCTCAGTGTGTTCATTCATGGCCTTGGCATTTTTGGCCTGCATCTTCTTCAGCCCTCTGTTGTGCTTCTTCGCGAAGTGCATGTTCCTCAGGAATTTAAGGTCTACCCCATGAAGCTGGCTCAGGACAGGACAGGGTTCAGAGCTGCTGTACTTAGGGTTGCTATGGGTCACAGATAACACAATGCACATAACAACAGCAACCCCATGAAGAGACTAATATCATTGTGATAGAGATTTCTTAATGCCAACTCTTTGCCATTTTCAGGACTAGTTGAATTTAGTGTGGTTCTTGGACTTAGTCATGTCTGCTCTGTCGCTGCAGCTCACAAGCCACAGCAACTGGAAGATAAAGGACTAAGCTGTTTTTTCTTCACCCTCCTGAACTGTTGGCTTTCTTTCTGTAGTTATTGATTAGTATGGCTAATCCCTACAAAAATCAGTTTGCCTTTTTTTCACTCATTGTTCTTAAGTCTTACTGAGTCCATACATTTGGATTGGACCCTGTGTAGTTCAGCAGGTTTTTTAATAAACCTGGTCAATCTTAGGTCATCTCTTAGTCATGATGTATGAAACACACCAGGATAACCATTTTCATCTTCCATTGCTTCCCAGCAATGGAAGCATAGCTACATAGGAGAAGAAAGACCAAAGTAAGGGTTTCCCATTCCCTAGCTGCTTTCTATTGATAATTTCCAGTCACCTAGTTTCCCATGAGAAAGCTCCAGTGACAGTCTGTAGTGAGATATGCTCTAACTATCCCAAAGGCCATTTCCAGTGGTTTGAATCCACCTGGTGACTCCAAGGAAGCAAGATAGGGGGAGTCCCTCTCTGTGATTTATTCTCCTTGGAAGTCTGTTCCATGTATTAATGATGTATCCTTACTCTGGATGATATGGTATATGAAAGGTCTAGTCAATGTCTCGGGTATCTGCTCATTATTGAGGAATTTATTTATTTTTTTTTTAAAACAAAGATACCACCATGTGAGACTGAATATATTCTCACTCACTCCTAATGAATAGCTGTTGGATCTTCTGAAATTGTCCATCTTTCTCCCTTGGAGTTGCTGGTGGATGTGAACCTCCAGAGAGGTGCTGCCTTTGGGCTAGAGGTATACCTCTTGATAGACAACTGTGCCACCCCAGCTCCCTAATAGAATATATTTAGCCCAACTCATTGTCAGCTGCAGTTGGTTCTTAATGACATGGGATGAGATTCCTCATCTTTGTCCCAAAGAGCAGCTTGTGGATTTGAACTGTCTGCTTTTTAGTTGGCAGCATAGTTCTTTACCCACTAGGCACTGGAGTAGTGGTTGAATGAATATATTAGGAGAAAGCAAATATGTAATAGTCTATCTAAGAGTCCTTGAATGACATGGTCTGTATCTACCATGTGGATGAAAATGTTAATGGCACCATAGGAGGCTGTTTACTTGCAAGCAATGCCTAAGTATATTCTAAATAAAAAGGGAGGGGGGAACCCTATATACTTTACTAACTGTGACTAGCCAAATAATCTTGACTTTATGCCCAGTGTTGTATTTTCTACATGACTTTGTATAGATGGTAGATTTGGCATAAATGCCAAACTTCCTTTGCCTTATATTCTGAAATGTTTAGGTCTTCTTTTTGGCTCTGCATTTAGTTGTAGATGATTACCATGTTTTAGGCCATGGCATATCCAAATAGATGTGATTTAAAAAAAAAAAACAACAAACAAAAACCTGGGCAGTGTGGTTCTCATCAGCTTATTAATTCCATTGACATTTATCCTAAGGAATCTCTCCCATGAGTATATACATGGGCCATATGCGGGGAATACAGGCCTCATACAATCTGCTGCCCAAATATTCTCTCTGTAGATACTGGAATCTGATCAACTGATCATCTACTGCCAGGCCTTACACTGCATACCACACCTTTGACTACTGATGAGTTGGTGAAAATACAACAGCGTGCCTTTTTAGGGAATGTTTTCAAGGGTAAACATAGTTGCTCATAAGGTTGTCCACGAAACAAGAGTTTTCTTTTCCATGCACAGTTTCAGACAGTTTGCTTTGGGGTTGCACAACAGCAGTGACCCTGACCATCCCATAAGATTTTAAATTGCCTGTACCATCAGTGAACCAAAACTAGATTTTAGATACTTGGTTGTGCAGAAACTCATCCATGAATCCAAGGTTCTGGTATAAGTCTTGCATCTGGGATGATCATATTTTGGGAATGGCTATTCATGTTTTACATATCTCTGAATTTATTTGCTATTGTCTCTTAAAAACATAAAGTCTATGGTGTGTACCATTATGAACAGCTTTTCCTAAAATGTCACTTGGTTTTGAAATCAGGATTGTTAAAGAACAATGACAGTATATGTTTAGTTTTAGCTCTTTTGATTAAAAATTCATATATTTTCACTGTTTAGTGTTAGAATTAGTTTCAGGTACACTACTGTTGTCATCCAGTCATTTCTGAATCATGGTTACCTCTTTGATCTTTCAGGAGTATATTGCCAATACTGTATTCTGAGGCACCCGAAATAAATGCAAGCAAATATAGCAGTCATTCCTGCCTGTAGTCTGTTCGCTCTAAGAATAGAAGTAAGCATATATTTTTCTAGTATTAAAAATATAACAAATGTGAATATAAAAAGTTGGGGGTTTTGTTTTCTTAATAGTTTTGTACTTGATGCTAAATCAGATACTATTGTGTCAACTTCAGCTTTTGACCTTGTATATACCATAGCAAAACTGTACACTATAGGGTTTGCAGTGAATGATTTTTCAGATTGCCGGGCCTTTCTTTTGAGATATTTCTAAGTGGATTTGAGTAGCTCAGATTTATTTAGCAGCTGAGTTGTAATCATTTGCATCCCACAAGGATTCTTTATCCTTACCTAAAAGCTTACCTTAATTCTTACCTAAAAGCTGGAACTTTTAGGTATTTATGGGCACAGGTGGTCTATCTCACAGTTACCTTAACTTGATAAAAATTTGCTAATGAATCTTTTCTTTTACTTCCATGAAATGAAGAGCAACAATGTCTCTGTGGAGACTAAGGTGCATCTGATACAAGCAATGGTCTTTGCAATCACTTGTTATGCTTCAGAGAGTTGAACAGTGACTAAGGAGGATAGAAGGAGAATTGATGCCTTTGAGCTTTGGTGTTGGAGAAGAGTTTTGAGGGTACCATGGACTGCTAGGAAAACAAACAGATTCATCCTGCAAAGGGTTAAACCAGGCTGCTCCTTGGAGGCAAGACTTCTGAGGCTTCTTCTGACATACTTTGGTCATGTTGTAAGGAGAAACTGGTCCTTGGAGAAGGACATCATGCTTGGGAGAGTGGAGGGCAGGTGAAGGAGGGGAAGGCCCTCTAGGAGATAGATTGATTCGGTGACTGGAATAATAAAGATGAGTGTGTCGGAGACAGTGCAATTGGCACAGGACAGAACAGAGTTTAGCGCTGTTGTACATAGGGTCGCTATGAGTCGCAAGCAACTCAATGGCACACAACAACAACAATGAATCTTTTCTTTTCCTTCCTTGAAATGACACTAGAGTGTTTATACTAGGCTCCAAGCAACATCAACACTGAAAATTATGAGAGAAATGAGAAAATAATCTGAAATTTATGCATTCAGATTTGCCACATTTTGGAATTTAATATTTGATGAAAAACAGCCATTTGATAAAAAAACTCCACCCATTGTACCATTTTAGAAATTATTTCTTTTTTATAAATCAGGATATTAACATAGCTGATTTACTCTGTCGATATTGCCAAAAAAAATAATTAATTTCTCATTTAATTACCATGTTAGAATTTCCATTGAGTGCATATTATCTAGAAAGCAATTCTCTGGAATTTAAATTCCATTTCAAAATATATGTAATGGGAAAGAAGTAAGAATTATCTGAGATGTGTGTATATATATATATATATATATATATATATATATATATATATGGCAAACTTAAGACATTTGTGAATATTTTTCTTATGATTATAACCTTTTTAATGACACTGTTTAGACTCTTACATTCAAGATGTGTATTATTATCTTTACTGTTAAAATATTCAAAATTGACCTGGCCCTGAAAAAAATTAAATTGAATTATGATAAATACCTCTCTGAAGAGTTATATTCCTCATCTTTTCAGAAAATATGTAGAAGTGTAGAAAAAATTGTAAGAATATATGGACATATGTATTCTTAACTCTTCTTTAGGATGTTATAAAAATATTCCTAACAGCTTTCATTTTCAGCAATAGGTGAATAGCTGAAAATTAAAACTGGTATGCTTATATTAAGCACTTGATAAACTACATCACTTTAACAGAATAGACCTGAAATATAACTGACAAAAGAAAAGGTTTATGTTTCTACTTAGGTATTAGAAACAGAGTAACTCCAGTTATTCCTCTCACAAATGAATTGGGAGGACTGCTTTAGGAAAAGTCAGTCTGCAACTTATAAGGCAGAAATAAACTGCCATTATTTTTAGAAAAAGATCTAAGGGATCAAGTTTATTTTATGTGGCATTCTTTTATTGAAAACTATCTTTTACCACTTTTATGACACAACAAATCATTTGCCATTTCATTACATCTGTGAGGGGAAAAAACCCCATGAATATAGATGTTTTTTCCATCATATAATTTTTTAAGTCGTGTTTGGATGTGAGGAATGGTACTGGACTACATACTTTTCATGTTTGCTCCAAATCTTAACATTTGGTAGTTCTTTGGTATAAAAAGTTTTGACACTGCTGTGCATTGGAAAGAATGTATATTATCTTTTATACTCAGCTTAAAGAGTAAGCATTGGTTTCAACAGATTTGGAAAAGTCATTTGGTAATATCTCTCACAGCAAAATATATTAATTTTATTTTGTTTTTGTTGTTCTTTATCATCGAGTCAGAACCTATTCATAGCTGACCCTTGAATAGATTTTCACAGGCAGCTAATAACAAGGGAGGAGATTGCCCATCTTTCTTCCACAGAGTAGCTAATGGCTTAAAACCTGTGCCTTTGGTTTGGTAGTGCAATTTCTTACCATCAAGTCACCAGAGCTCTCTTTATCCATTCCCTAGGACTCAGGAATCCCATTCATAGACTACTTAGACAGCCTGTGCACTTGTATCTGCTTATAAATATATGCAAATATGTTCCTATCAGAATTATTAACAATGACCCCAAATAGAAAGGTACTCAGATGCCATACACAGTAAAATATAATATTCTATATTTACACAATTGAATACTATACTGCAATAATTATGAATGAACAACAAATACAGTATTATGTGAATTACCTTTACAAATAAAATAATGAGAAACCTCATAGCAGACCCTGCAGCAAAGTTTTACAAGCTATCAGTCACATGAGAGGAGAGTGCCCATCATTCTCCTGCAGAGATACTGGAGGATTTAGACTGACTGCCTTTAGTTGGTAGTGCAACTTCTTACCTACCTGGGTACCAGAACTCCTGGGATGATCATGTAATGCCTAGAATGAGAATGGGAAGAGTTTTGAGATGGTTTTGATGCTTTATTTCTTGATCTAGGAGTTGGTTATATGGTTATGTTCTTATAATTTGTAAAAAATATACATTTAGGCATTTGTATTTTATATGTGCATATATGCATATGTTAAGCAAACCCACTACCTTCTATTTGTATCCAGCTCATGGTCACTCTTCATTGGATTGGTTTACAGCTATAACAACAAAAATAATGTATGTGTAAGGGAGCTCTTGTAGCTCAATGGTAAGGAGTTGCACTCTCAATCCAAAGGCACGTGGTTTGGATACACCAGCTGTTCCTCTGGAGAATGATAGGCAGTCTCCCACTGGAGGGTTAGTTAACAGACAGTACATAGGAATAATGTTTGCATAGGTAACGGTAACCTTGCTTTGTGTGCTAGATTGCTAACCAAAAGGTAAATGGTTTGAGTCCACCAGCTGCTCTATCAGAAAATTATGGGCAGTCTCCTCAAATTAATATTTACAGCCTCAAATACCCAATGTGAGGTGAAATTTCACCATCCTTGCCTCTAAGTACCCTAGTTGCACTTTCCTCCAAGACAGATAAAATGAAAGAATATTAGCAAATAAAACAAGAAGTTATTAACTGTAAGTAAAAAATTAAAAAAAATTGGTAATTAAGGTTGAATAATATAAGTCAAAGATGAGATGAATATTTATTATTAGACTGTCAGTGTTAGACAATAGATTTGCTTTTCAAATATGTGGATAAAATAATCTTGATGGAAATTTTAACTGCATACCAATAATATATATTGTTGTTAAGGTACATTGGGTTGACTGAGTCATAGTGACCTCGTCTATAACAGATTAAATCCTTGACCAAACATGTGCCAGCCTCACAATCTGAGCTGTATGTAGTAAGCCCATTGTTGTAGTCATCATGTCAGTTCCTTTCATTGAAGGTTTTTATCTCCTTTGCTAAATCTCTGCTTTCCAAGAATGGTGTCTTTTTCTACGTATTGACTCATCTTGATAATATGCCCCAAATATGTGGGCATATTTCTTCATCATTGCCTGTATGAATCTTCCTAGTTGTACTTTTTCCAAGAAAGAATTGTATGTTCTTTTAGCATGTTCACTACTCTTTGCCAGCATCACAATTCAAAGGCATCATTTTTTTTGTTTGGTTTTCATTGTTCATTGTACAACTTTCACATGTCTATACCATGATTTGGGGCCTGACATCTTCACACTTTAAAGATATCCTTAATAGAAGATGTGCCCAGCTTTCTGATCTCTGATCTCATGGTTGCTGCTTGCACTGATGTTGACTGTACAGTTAGATCTGTATTCTTTTTGTCTAAAACTAAGGAACCCTGCTGAGGTGCTGATTTACACACTTAGCTGTTCCTAAACAATCTAGCAATTGGAATCCCATTCCCCACCACTACCATCCCCAGCTCTATGCAGGAGAAAAGTACAGCCCTTTGCCTCCTTAAAGATTAAACAAACCAAAAACCCATTGTCAAATTGCTTCTCATTCATGATGTCCCCCCTCCATTGGATTTCTAATGTAGTATCTCAACAGGAGAGAGCCACCATGTCTTTCCCAGAATGACTGTTGGTTTCCACCTTGGTTTCTGTGAAAATTTCCCGTTGTAAATTCTGCAGGGGCATTCTGCTCTGCCCCATGTTGTTGTTGTTGTTTACCATTGATTCAGAACAGGTTTGTAACTGATTCTGGTGGATTTTCAGAGGCAGTACGTAGTATGGGAAGAGATTACCTATACTTCTCCTGTCTAGTGCTGGTAGACTTGAACCATGTGCCTTTGGGATTGCAGCACAGCTTCTTGCCACTAGACCATCAGAGCTCCTATGTCTTGTAGTACTGTTGTTATAATTTACAATCCAATGATAGCATTATTTTGAAATTTTACACTTAAAACACCTGATATAATGGGATTTTTTAGCTTTGTGAATTTGACATATTAGAATTGTTCAAGTATATTTTTAAATGGTTGAATTCATCACAGGTACATGAATTTTCAAATTTAAGTCAGTTTTTTGCTTAGATTTTAAAAATAAGTGATTGATAGGATATTAGAAGTATGTTTTAATTTTCTAGTATATATCACAGTAAAAATATTTCAAATACTTTGGCTAAAAGAAATATATTAAACATTTTAATGATTGACATTAGCTTCTCTAAAAGAATGGATAGTTGTAAATATTATCTGTTTGTGTTTATTAACTATAAATTCTATAGTAAAAACATTGTGCATATTTAATTATTTTGGGTTTAAAGAAATTAGCAACATAGCTAGAGAACTTACTTCTTTTAATAATACTGTCACGTATACTTTCTTCATAGTTTTTGTTTTAAGTGATAAGGTTTATTAGTATTTTTACCTGATTTTCTTTAAAGTACAATTTATAATAAGGAATTATAGTATAAAACTTCAGATTATTTTAAACAAAAGCTTTGCCTTTCTTCCATTGTGGTCTATTTGGTGTTCATTCATTGTTCGGAAGCACTGACATTTTCTTCTGAATTTATTGCCATTTGAACTAGTTGTTTCCATGACAACAGATTTTCTTTCTCATACATGCTTCCAGATAATCAGATTCTATACTTTAATTAGGTGTTAATATTTTTAAACGTATTTCTTGTTGATTTATTGTAATCTTTGTTTCGACATTTAAAAATACTACATTTAAAGAAAATTGTAGCACTTAAGACATAATTCTGTCTCATTGGTAGAAAATGACTTTTTAGTCAAAATTACATTTAGTGTGACTTTTCTGAGAAATTCATTAAGTAAGACTTAAGTTTGGCATTCTTAATTATACTTTACCAGAAGTAATTTTAACTTTTACTATATTTTAAAATTAAATAAAGTTCTTCATACTAAATTATAAATTGTTGTTGTTGTTATGTGCCATTGAGTCTCTTGCGACTCATAGCGACCCTGCGTATAACAGCCCTAAACCCTGCAGCTGATGTTAGATGGATCTTGGCTGAAAGCAGGGAATACCAGAGGAATGTCTATGTGTGTTTCATTGGCTATGCAAAGGCATTTGACTGTGTAGATCATAACAAACTGTGGCTGACTCTGAGAAGAATGGGAATCCCAGAACA
>NW_006399834.1:3355399-3367803 GCF_000299155.1 Elephantulus edwardii | reverse complement strand
CATGGCCTGTATTAGATGCTTCTTAGTCTCCAGAGTGACAGCATTGCTCTTCAGTAATTTGGAACAGTCCCTAACAGCAGACTTTCCCATTGCCATATGTCTTTTAATTTCCTGGCAGCTGGTGCCAAGAGTGTTGACTGTGGAGCCATGCAGACTAAAAGCTGTGAACAATCTCAATCTCTTCATCATCCATCCTGATGCTGCCAGTTGGTCCAGTGGCAAAAATCTTTGTCTTCTTGAAACTGAGTCTCAATCCATATTGAAGGCTACAGTCCTTGACCCTCTGCAGCAAGTGCTTCAGGTCCTCCTCAATTTCAGCAAGCAGGATTGTGTCATCTGCGTAACTCAGATTGTTGATGGATCTTCCACCAATCCTGACGCCACTCCGCCCCGTAGAGCCCAGTCTCCCGGATAATCTGTTCTGCGTATAGGTTGGAAAGGTATGGCGATAGGACACATCCCTGGCATACACCCTTCTCAATTTTGAACCATGCAGTGTTTCCTTGCTCTGTTCTGACAGCTGTCTCTTGGTCCAAGTATAGGTTTCGCATCGGCATGATCAAATGTTCTGGGATTCCCATATTTCTCAGGGTCAGCCAAAGTTTGTTATGATCCACACGGTCAAACACCTTTGCATAATCAATGAATGACAGATAGACATTCCTCTGGTATTCTCTGCTTTCTGCCAAGATCCATCTAACATTAGCTCCAATGTCCCTACTACCACCACCCCTTCTAAACCCAGCCTGGGCTGCTGGCAGATCTCTGCTGATGTGCGGTTCCAGCCATTTCAAAAGCATTTAATATTGTTACAATATAGTTGGTAAAGTATAATTAACACTATATAGAATTCTAAGTGTCTTTTAATGACTTTATAAATGGGGAGTTAGACTGATCTGTAATAGTTAGAGTTTAACAAAGAAATGTTTGCTGTCCTAGATATTGAAGTTATCATTGCTCTTATGTGTCATCAAATCTCTGCAACTCATAATGACCCTTTGTACAATAACTGTGAACCCTGCTTTATTGTCTCTGACTCACCTGTTCCCATTACCACTAAATCAGCACATCTTATTGAGGGTCTTCCTCTCTTGCACTGTCCTTCCACCCTCCTAAACATGATGTCCCTCTCCAAGGACTGGTCTCTCCTTGGAACATGTACAAATTATGTCAGACAAAACTTCAGAATCCTTGTTTTCAAGGAGCAGCTTTGTTTCACTCTTTGAAGGGTAAATGTATTTGTTCTCCTAGCATTCCATGGTATATTCAATACTCTTCTCCAGCCCCACAGCTCAAGGGCCCGAATTCTTCTGTGATCCCTAGTCATTATCCAGCTTTCTTATGCATAGCAAGTAATTTCAAAGAGTATGGCTGGGATCAGGTGCACCTTTTTCTCCAGACTGATATCATTGTTCTTCAGTACTCTGGAGAGGTCCCTCAAAGCCAACTTTCCCAATGCAGTTCGTCTTTTGATTTCCTGGCTGTTGGTACCAAGAGTGTTGATTGTGGTTCCAAGCAAGCTGAAGCTGTTAACAATCTCAGTTCTCTTCACCATCTCTCATGATGCTGTCAGTTTTCCCAGTGGTAATGTATTTAATATTAGACATTTTAAAATAATTCTTTATTCATTTTTTATTACATACAAATTAAGGTACTTTGGAACAGAAGATTAAGATCTATCCATAAGTTGCCAGATCAGTTTGTTGTGGAATGGTTGGTGTTTTGAACTGCTGACTTTCACATTTCTATTAGCAGTTAAGTATTTAATTACTGCCACCAGGACTCCTAAAATAGAAGTACACTATATATTTACTACCCCTTCAAATAAACTATGCTTTTAAGGTTGGTAGATAGGTGTTGTTTTGCTTTGGAAGTCACAAGTCTAAAGGTAGTAAAATCACACTTTGAACTTTGCCATTGAACAAACTTTCTTATTACTGTACAACGTTTATGCACAGGATAGGTTGTAGGCGTGTGGTTCAAATCTACCAGATGTTTACTGTGCATTTTCCTTGCAATTTCTTAATGACATTTCCCCTAAAGAGGAAATTTTTTACCTACAGTTCATGAAAAAATGTGTCTTTATTTCTGTTAAACTTTATAAAAAAATGTAGGCTTTCTGTTAATTGTAAAAATAGACATTAAACCAAAATAGTATTTGTAGTGTCGATGCTTTGGTAGTTTTTGGTAAGGAGCCATTCTGCCAACCCAAAAGCATGCAAGATTCAAATCTCCAGTTGCTCTCTGGGAGAAAGATGGGCAATCTCCTCTCATGCAACTTAAAACCTGCTGGAGGGTCAGCTGTGGGTCAGTTTTTATTCCAAGGCATACGGCAACAACAACTCAAACATAGAGGTGGTAATTATGAGAGAATATAATATAGAACAGGATTTAGCTAAATACTGTTCACGGTTCACCTTCCAGTGGGTTTTAAGAGACCGTGAATCACCAGGGTAAACATTGCCCTCTTTTTCCCCACTGAGCAGCTGGTGAGGTTGAACTCTGTGCCTTTGAGTTGGTAGCACTCCTTACTACGTGACCTTAATTAAATATTTTTTAATAATTCTGGAAAATAGATTTGAAGAAAAATTCTCTTTTTAAGTATATCTTTAAATTAAAAAAAAAACAAAACACCACAACATATTGTCATCGAGTTGGATTTAATTCATAGCTGACCCTCCAGGGTTTTGGGAGACTGTTAATCATGTAAGACGAGATTGCCCATCTTTCTCCTGTAGAGTGGCTGGTGGATTCAGACTGCTAACTTTAAGTTAGCAGCTCGGTACATTGCAGGCTATGCCTCTAATGTGCCATTATGAATATTAGGAGCCAAGACTTTTACTGTACTCATTGATTCATTCAGCAAAAAGTGCATATTTTTATGTCATACAGTCTTAAAGAAGACACTATCAGATTCATTTAATATGTTAGGGATTTTGGAGTTTATTTGTAATACAGTAGAGTACTTGAAAACTTTATTCTGGAAATTATATTTCCATATGTAATTTGTTTCGAGAGGCTCTGATGGCATTGTCTGTAGGGAGTTGTACTGCTCAGTGAAAGGTAGTGTCCCTCTCTTGTCATTTGAACCAACCAGCGACTGCATGAGCAAAATATAAGTAACTTCCTGTGTAAGTTATAGCCTCTGAAAACCCACTGGAGAGTCAGCTATGAACTAGTTACAACTCGATGGCAATGAACTTCTGAAATTCTATTTATATCATTAAACCAACAGTCATCAGATTAGTTTTTATCTTTGTACTTAGGTGTATGTGATTAAAATATTTTAATATGTTCACTTAAGAATGAATTTTTTCAAAATTGTGAT
Source organism: Elephantulus edwardii (assembly GCF_000299155.1). NCBI lineage: Eukaryota > Metazoa > Chordata > Mammalia > Macroscelidea > Macroscelididae > Elephantulus > Elephantulus edwardii. The sequence continues at coordinate 3,364,475 of NW_006399834.1, read as the reverse complement.
TTTAATTAAAATAAAAACTCATTTTAGTAATTCTTAAAAACCCTTCTTTCATTATATGGTTGAATAACAAGGAAATACTTGAAACACTCTCTTAGAATATCCTATCTTTAAATTCTATGTTCTTTCTTCATCTTTTTTCCCCCCTAATCAAACTACCAAAGTCAGTAACTTTTGTACTTTACTTTCAGTGAAGAACAAAGTTGCCCTTCTTTTAAAAAAAGTTCGATAGTAAGTCTGTAAGAATGTTTCCTACTCTATGAAAATTAATAATGTAAAATAAATTAGTATAACAATGGCATAGCATATATTTATCATTACAAGAAAAACTGATTTTATCTTTGTGGTCAGTACCATCTTAATTCATTTGAGAACTTAAAGTCTATTATAAAAGAATTTTGAAGATCATTTCTCTTAGTAGAAGCAGTTATTTCTTTCTTCCTCTCTAAATGATAGAACCATTGTTGTGCTAAAAAACTTGTCTTGTACTGGATAGAATTTTGGAACCTCAGAGGCGTTCAGAAGAGACCCCTTATTTCAAGTGAGTTAATGTTAGAATGCTCACTCAAAGATTCACAGTTTAAAGTAACAAGCCACTCTACATGAGAAGATGACTGTAGTTTTAGTTCTGGAGGAAGTACTTCAGCAATGAGCTAGACCAGTCTTATTTAAAAAATAAAATTCATTTAAAAAATATTAAAAATCTGAAAGTGAAATGGCCTTTAGGTACAATAATTCAAAAAACTAGACACTATAAACTTTAAAAAAATTTTATCAGGAAATATACTTCATTCAATTCGCATCTTATTAACTACATTGACAGAATTTGCAAAATTCATCAGACGGCTGTTCAGAATCTAATTTTTATTATTAATTTATTTTAACTTAACAAAACGGTTTACATAGAGCCCTTATTTTCTAATACTTCCAATTAAGATATTATGCCTGTTATTAGAATTCTAATTACTCTTAAGTAGTTTCTTTAAGATTGAAAATTGTGGTAGTATCTTGTTTATTAAAGTATAAAACAAATGCTGCCTTATGATAAAATAGTTCTTAAGGAATTTTTCATCCTTGATGATGTTCCTTTTAGCATACAGTTATTGTGATATTTTTCACTTTAAAAATTGTGCATTAGTTTTGAGATTCACCACATCATGAAGCTAGAATTCTAAGGCATTTCAGCTGATTAAATGTATTGATATGGTCTATGATACATGGTAAGTAATCTTTTTATAGTATAAATCTAGTTTGCTTGGATTCAGTGCTAAAATTAAATTCAGAAATTTTGAAATAATTGTGCAATGGTTAAAATTATTCCAGATTTTTATTTTACTTACTATCAGGTACCACCTTCTTGTAGTTAAAACATAACCCATACTGAATTGAAGGTTGTTGTCTTTGATCTTCTACAGCAGTCTGCAAGTTTCAAGGCTTTCTCACTTTTAGCAAGAAAGGTATGTCAACTGCATTGTTGATGAGTCTCTTATCCTGATGTCACATTAAAAAAGAATAAAATACCAAAGCATCACAAAACAAAAATCCTCAACACTGGGCCAGTAGGCAACATCATGATATATAGAGAAAAGATTGAAATTGTCAATGATTTCATCTTGGTTGGATCCATAATCAAGACTCTTACTACCAGCAGTCAAGAGGTCAAAAGACGGACCACATTTGCAAAATCTAATTCAGGGTCCTCTTCTTCAAAGTGCTGAAGAACAGGAATGTTCATTTAAAGACTGTGGTGCACTTGATTCAAGCCGTGGTCGTTTTAATTACCTGCCAGACATTTGAAAGTTTGACAGTGAACAGTGAAGACAGAGAATTGATACCTTTGAGTTGTGGTGCTAGAAAAGAGTATTAAATATTCCACGGGCTGCCAAGAATACAAACAAATATATCCTGGAGAAGGTACAGTCAGGATACTCCTTGGAGGGAAAGATAATGAAATTTAGTCTCATACATTGGGCATTTTGTTAGGAAGTGCTTTGTCCCTGGAAAAAGAAATCATGCTTGGAAAAGTGGAGGGTCAGTGAAGGAAGGGAAGCCCTTTGGAAGGAAGGGAAGACAAGATGGATTTACACAGTAACTCAGCTGTGGCAGAGATGATGAGGATGGCAAGGGCAGAGCAGGTTCGCATCCATCATTCATAGGGTCGCTGTGAGTCATATCCAACATAATTTATAACTATTGTTAATATTTGCAGATTATTAAATTCAGTACTGGACAAAATTTTCTTAATTTGTTCTGACTAGAAGACTCATCAAATATGTTCTGGCCTATGATTTTAATACAACAGTACAACTTTGCTTACTTTGGTTAAGCATGAAGTTTCCAGACTTTTAAAATTCTATAGTCATCTGATTTATTGGGTCCTAGCACTGTCCAGTTCTCAAGGTGCAATTTCTCTAGTCACTATTTGTATCTGGTATCAATGATTCCTGGCTTCACTGCTTAACTCAAGTGGAAGAATGGAGAATGTAAGAGATTAACTAATTTTTCTCTTCCTGCATGTTGTTGTATATCCTATGCTCTAGGAACCCTCCAGTATCTTTCCATCTCCCTCTGATATTTTTATTTGCACTAAGAATTTCAACCCTTATCTGTCTCTTTGAATTGGGGCTCAGGCTCCTCCTCCTGTTTCATCATTGCCATTTATTCATTCAGCATTTATTTCTTGGATACCTATTGTAATAAAGCACACTTCAAAGCAAGTAAGGCATTCCAAAAACAGTGTAATACTAGAGTTGCTCAGTTTGATAGAGAGGGGAGGTGGGAGGATTATGACAGGAATTTCTGGCTTTGGTAGAGAGACTGTTTTCCTTATTCAGGAGCTTTTTATATGTTCTGATATAGTAAGATAGCTTTATTAAGCTAAGAAAGGAAGAGATGTTGAGATGTTTCCTTTATATTGATCTGTTTTATTTAATATGCCAAGAAAGAATCAATGAGGAAAGTTGAAATATATTTCAAGTTAACTCAGGTTATAATATGTGTATGTAAATAATCTGGTTTACGTAAATACATTGTCATGTCTAGACCACTAAAATGAACCTTGAATGAGTATTAATTGGTAAAATATCTGAATATTAATTGTAATATGCGATGGCCTTGTGGACTGGGCTGGCCTGAGGCCTGGGGCCTTTGGAGTGTCCCTCCCCTATAGAAGTTGGCTGGCTGGCTGATGTCGCAATGGTGGTCTCGCCTTGGTGGCAACCAGGCAAGGGAAGTTTCTGGGGTTCATTTGTTGTGTGTTACTGTTATGACTGGGGGCAGAGGCTGAGGCCAGCTTGAGGGTGTGAGTTTAAACTCCTGTATGGCCTGTTTGTGATTGTTTTTGGTCAAGCATTCCTCTAGGTCGTATAGGTCTGGTCTGCCTACTTGCTGTACAGGGGCAACTCGTGGTGGTTGTAAAGCTGAACACTGTGACACTGATGTGTCAAATGTGATAATGCTTACCCATAGTGGACAGTGTTTGGTGGAGCTCCCCAAATAAAACAAGCTTGTAGCAGAGTGGCATCCACTTCTGAAATAGCTTGCCTCTGGAAACCCTTTGAACCTGCAGAAAGGATGAAAGTTGTACAAGTGTCCAGGTCTTTCATTCATAGGGTCATTATGAGTGGCCTACGACTGGATGGCACTTAACAACAACAACATGCTATATCTAGGCTATATATATTTAAAATAAGGAAAGATACATCTGGGGTGTATCCTTTCTCCATAACTATTCAGTCTGTATGCTGCGCAAATAATTCACAAAGCTAAACTGTATGAAGAAGAATATGGTATCAGGATTGGAGAAAGACTAACAATGTACGTTATGCAGATGACACAAATTTGTTTGCTGAAAGAGAGGAGAATATGCAGTGCTTGTTGAAGAAGACAGAAGGACTACAGCCTACATTATAAAAAAAAGAAGGAAAAAAAGAGAAACAAAAACAACAAAAAACCAAACTCACAAAGGTGTTCACTACAGGACCAACCTTGAACGTTATGATAGATGGATTGAAGCTGTCAATGATTGCATCTTTCTTAGATCAACAGTCCACAACTTTGGTACACTAGCAGTCAGAAAATCATGACATATATTGCATTGGTCAAGTTCACTGAGAGGGACATTTCTAAAAAGCTGAATGCAATTATGTCAGTTTGAAGACTAAAGTGTGCCTGATTCAGGCCATAGTCTTCTTAGTCTTCTTCTATGCATCAAAGAGCTGGGCAGTGAATAAAAATGACAGAAGAATTTATGTCTTTGAGTTGTGGCATTGAAGAAGAGAACAGACTTAAATGTCTTGAGAAAAGTGCAATCAGAGTGCTCCTTGGAGGCAAAGATGGCAAAACTTTACCTTCCATACACTGGATGTGTAGCTAGGCAAGGCTGTTCCTTGGAAAGGAATATCATGGTTGGAGAGATCAGGGTCAACGAAGGAGAGGAAGACCTCTAAAAAAATGGATTGACATGATGACTTCAGCTCTGGGCTCAAAAGTGTATCAGAAAGATGAAGATGGTGTAGGAAAGGGCAGGATTCAGGTCGGTCACCATGAGTCATACTCGACTGGATGGCACCGATGTTGTAAAATAATGCTGACATCAGAAATGTGGATGGGAAAATCTTTGAGTTATGGTTTGTTGTTGAATGCTGTTAAGTCGAGTACTACTCATAGCAACCCTATGAACAAAAGACCTGAAGCCTTTCTGTAACTGTTGTTTCTCAAAGTGCATAAGAGTTTCCAGAGGCATGCTGCTTAGGAAGTGATGCCACTTCCTAAATTGTGCCATTTATGAATAATGTTGTTACTTTTATATGCTGTTGAGTAGCCTGTGACTCACAGTGACCCTATATACAGTCCTTAAGCCTGCCCCATCAGAGCCAGTGTCACTGACTGACACAACTACCCCCATTGCCCCAGTGACTATATCAGTGCGTCTCGTTTAGGGTCTTCCTCTTTTGCACTGTCCCCCCGAACATAATGCCCTTCTCAAAGGACCAGTACCTGCTGGCCACATGCCTGACGTATGTGAGATGTAGCTTCAAAACCCTAGCCTCCAAGAAGAAACCTGGTTTATTTGTTTTCTTGGCAGTTGATGGCATTTCAAGACTCTTCTCTAGCAGATTTTCCCAGTGAAATTTGTCTTTTGATTTTCTCACTGCTAGTGCCTTGAGTGTTGATTGTGGAGCTGAGGAAGTTGTAATTGTTAACAACCTCAATCTTCTCCATCTAAATGATTAATGTACTTTATAGAGAAATGGTTCAGAAAATATCATGTTACGTGTGCTTTATTTTGCAAATATTTATAATTTAATATTAAAGTCCATTTTTCTTTCCTCTCCTATCATTAAAGTCGTATCTGCTGTTTATGATCTATTATTTTTACAATGTCAAACCTTTCCCTAAGTGGCTTAAATAGTTAACAGGTTCTGCAGCTAACCAAAAGGCTGGTGACTTGACTCAACCCAAGGATCCCTTAGAAGAAAGGCCTGGCAATCTACTTCTGGAAAGTTACCCATTGACAATCTTAAATTATTGTTATGGAAATTACTTTAAACGTCAACAGAGTACTTAGTGTTTTGAGGTTTATTTTTCTTATCTGATGTTCTGTTATGTGCTCTACCCCCTTAGTTATTAACATCTTTTCATGAGAGCATATAAAAATCTCTGTCTGAAGTTTAATTTTGGCCTATCATGCTAATTCACAATTCATTGAATATCTTGTTGGATCTTAATAATTATTTATTGTTTACTTGCTGTAAACAGTTTTTTATTTCTATCTATTCACTTTTTCACGGTTTTGTGTGTGTGAGAGAGATAAATCTTTCAAGATACAATTATTTAAAAATATATTCATATCTTTTAAATTATTAGTTCAAAGTGCTTATATATTTTTTTAAATTTCTCTCCACTGTGTAATGTACCAGCCAATAATTTTGTCAGGGTTATACTCACATCCTATATGGACTGAAGCTAAATGTCAAAACAAAGATTCTAACCACTGGGCCAATTGGCAGCATCAGCATGGATGGTGAGGAGATTGAGATAGTTAACAGTTTTAATTTACTTGGCTCCACAGTCAATGCTCTTTGTAACAGCAGCCAGGAAATCAGGAGACGAATTGCACTGGGAAAGTCGGCTGTGAGGGACCTCTCAAGAGTACTGAAGAGCAACGATGTCAGGCTGGAGACTAAGGTGCACCTGATCTGGGCTATAGTCTTCACAATTATGTGCTATGCATCAGAGAGTTGGACAGTGAATAGGGCTGATAGAAAGAGAATTGATGCCTTTGAGCTGTGATGCTGGAGAGTAGTGTTGGATATACCATGGACTGCTAGGAAAACAAACAGGTTTGTCCTGGAGAGGGTGAAGCCAGAGTGTTCCCTGGAGTCAAGGATTCTGAAGCTTCGTCTGACATATTTTGGGCATGTTGCAAGGGGCGACTGGTCCTTGGGAAGGGACATCGTGTTTGGCAGAGTGGAGGGGAAGCGAAGGAGAGGAAGACCTTTGGTGAGATGGATCGATTCTGTGACTGGAACGGTGGGAATAAGTGCATTTGAGATGGCTAGGTTGGCACAGGATAGAACAGCATTTAGAGCTCTTGTACGTAGGATCGCTATGAGTCACAAGCGACTCGATGGCACATAATAACAACAACAATACTCGCATCAATTTTTATGTGTTCATACCAAACTTATATGCCATCCAGAGGTATATAGAAGTATTTGATTGCAATTTGAGATGCCTTTTTGAATACAAATGAACTTGAATGTTGCATTTGGTTATTGAGTCATATTTTCCTTGTTCTCTTTCTCATCACCCTAATAGCTTTAGTTTTTTAATTTGGTATGATCATTACAGAGAGTGTGTGCATTTATACTTGCAAGCATATGCGTATTATTATATGAGAGAGTGAAAGAAATGGCCATTCATATTTTTTAGCTCATTTTGTTTTCTAATTTGTACTTCTCTTTTGTTTTTCTTTTTCTTAAGGACTTTTACTTTATGTTGAATAATGGGAATCCTTGTTGAATAACAGGAATCCTTGGGTGGTGAAAATGGTTAAGCTACTAACCAAAAGATTAACATTTTTTATTCACCCAGAGGTTACATTGGGAAACAGGTCTGGACACTAATTTTTGAAACATCAAAACACTGTAAACCCTACCGAGAGAGATGAGTTTTACTCTGACACATACAGAGTCCCCATGAGCCAGAATGGACTCCACAGCAACTGGTTTGAGTATATTCAGTAATAAGTATTCAATATTAATTATAATTTGAAAATAGAAAAAATAACCTCTGATTGACATTAATCTTCTAATTCTGATAATTTGAGATTTACACGGGTGATAAATTATATATGTTGCCTCCTATTGAGTTTGAACGAACCTGTAGCTGACCCTCCAGTGAGTTTTTTGAGACAGTAAATTGCACAGGAGGAGATTGTCTGTCTTTCTACCACACAGAAAGTGGTGGAATCAAATCATATTCTTTTTGAGTTTGCAGTGTAACTTGGAGAGACTGTATTAAAAACAGGTTTTCTGATACATTGCTGTTGAGATTCTATAGAAGACCAACTCAATAGATATGGCAGGAAATATAATTTACAATTTTCTTTCTCTATTGGTAAAACACATCTATGAAGAGCATTGTTTAACATAATGCTTTATTTTTCTAGAACTACATAACTTATTTTGTAAGTCTAAAATGTCATTATGTGAACTACAGCATATGACTTAAAAGACATCATGCATTAAGGGAGAGGAACTTTGTGGCCTAGTGGCAAGAAGCCATGCTGCAATTCTGAAGGCACATAGTTCGAGGCCATCAGTGACTCCACAGGAGAAGGATGGTCAGTCTCCTCTCCTGTGATCAACTGCCTCTCAAAACCCCTGGAAGGTCAGCTATGGGTCGGTTCCAGGTCTTTGATTCACAACATATTAAGATCAAAAATCTTGGCATAGTTTTATTTTTATAAAATTTACTAAGAAAGTACTAAGATCTTAGAACTCTTCACTTTGTACACTATAGTGGTTACATTGAATCTTATTGCCTAGTAAATTATTAAAGCAATTGGCAGATCCACAATTCTCTACTTTAAACAATGTAATTAATTATGGGTAATCTTTTTTAAAAATTTGGCAGCTTATTATGTTGTCTCTTAAACTCACTTATATCTGTATGTGCAACCTGTAATTAAAGGGCCATTTTCACAAGTCATTTTATGAATATCTAGCTTCTCTTTAAAATAGGGTCTTAACAAGTTTAAAAAAATGTAGCGATGACTATTCTATAGTTAATAGAAAATGCGTTTAAATCTAGTATTAATTTATACTATTAAATAGTAAATACATACTATTAAATAGTAAAGGTATACTATTAAATAATAAATACATTATTACATAATAGTAAATTCATACTATTAAAGAATCAAACAGTAAAAAAATCCATTTAAATATTTTACTTTACTATGGCTTTAACAGCTGAAATAATTGCTTGCAGATGAATAGCTACAACTTTAGCACCAGAGGCTTAAATTAAGGTCCCAAAGTCCCATAGGTTTTACATTCCATGACATGGTAGCAAGAAACTTACAAATATAGAAAGGCTCATATTCTAGCTAGAACACAGTCCTTATAATATCCATGATTAGCAAAGCAAATAAAATGCTTTCACACAGCAGACTTTTTAAAAGAAATATGAAATGAAAGCTATGGGGAAAATGAGGGAGAAGGAACTAATTGGTTCCTGTTAAAAGCTGAATTACAGTAAAAATGAAACACTTTTATCAGATTAGTATTATTTAAGAAACTATTTCAGATTAGTTCCCAGGGCTATTAACATGGTTATTTTAAATGTCTCTTTTTTTTCCTAATCTAAAGTATTGTCTGGTAACCCTCCCTAAGATTATTTTTCTTCCATTACTAATGTTTTAAAATTCTGAGCTGTGGGATAGTATTTTTTAATCTTATTCTCAGAAATGAAGTATATGAGGATATAAGGACAATATGATTTGAATAGATAATAAGTAAGCACTGAAGATAGGTGGTGGTGGTGGTGGTGGTGGTGCTGATAGCCTTCA
>NW_006399834.1:3307640-3354252 GCF_000299155.1 Elephantulus edwardii | reverse complement strand
GAGTTTAGGGCTGTTGTACATAGGGTCGCTATGAGTCGCAGGCAACTCGAAGGCACATAACAACAACAACAATTGTTCTTATGTGCCATTGAGTTGCCTGTGATGTATATGTGAAGATATGTGTAATAACTGAAATGTCTCAAATAAATATAGTGCATTTTGTCTTCTAAAAATAATTATTCAGTTTTATAATCTACTGTACCACATATAACTTCTATTTTACTGGAAATTTGCGGATACTAAGAGCAGAACTCTCTCAGAACTAAAGAATGGGTAATGAATTTTTTGTTAGATGCCCTCTATTTTATTCCAGTTTACAGTGACACTACGTACAACAAAACAGAACACTTCCTTGTCGTCACAATAGTTGACATATTTGAACCCCTTGCTGCAGCCACTGTATCATTTTCTCTCATTGCAGATCTTCCTCTTTTTCATTGGTCCTTTACTTTACCAAGTACAATGTTCTTCTCCAGAGACTGGTTCATCCTTATTGCACACTAATGTAAAAATCTGGCCATCCCATCTTCTAAGGAACATTGTAGCTGTACTTCTAAGATTAATGATATTGTTCCATAAATGATATAGTCTGTTGGATTACCATATATTGGAATGGGCAAAATATTAATATATTCCAGTCAGTTGGCCAAGAAGCTGTCTTTCCGCTTTCTTAGTATAGACTACTGAAGACTTCCACTGTTACATCCATTTATTGAAATATCTAAATAGGAATTCTGTAAATTGCTGTGGCTTTGTTTTTCATAAATTCCCTTGGTGAAACTTGGATTTTTCCTCAGTCCCCTTGGTTATTGTTCAAAGGCTACATCCCAAAATGGTTGAACATTGATAATTAATTGTTTGATATGGTGGTTATGTATTTTCTCACTTTCCATCTTTTTTCCCCTCATACTATCCTTTTGTTTTCCTGTTTTGTCCAATATTCTGCCCAAAGAATCCTCTGTTACAACTTAAAGCTTTAAATTTTCCTTTGGTTTCTTCAGCTTGAGAAATGATGAGCTTGCTTCTTTCTTTTTGCTTTTTTAAATTCAGGTAACTGCCTTTTTAAAAAAGACTTTGAAATCTCCTGATCATTTGGCTATTTTACTACATCATTTCTTCCATTCATCTTAGCTACTCTGTATTCAAGAGCAAGTTTCTGAGTCCCTTCTGGCATCCTTTTGGTATTTTGTTTCTTTGCTGTCTTTTTAATGGTGTTTTGTTCTCTTTATTTTTGCTATCCTGGATGTCAACCACAACTCTTCTGGTCTTTGATTATTAGTATTTAGTTTGTCAAATCAATTATTAAAATGGTTTCTCCATTCAGGTCATGGTTTAGTTCTGATAGGCTTGTTTTCATTTTCTTGAATGTCTTCTTAAATTTATGTGTAAACAATTGGTGATCTGTCCCATAGTCCCTCACATTTTTCTGACATTGAGGTTTCTAATTCTTTTACAAACTTCATGCCTTATTCTTTTATCCCACAAAATTTTAGATAGGCAGTTCCTGATTGGCCCATTTCTATTACACCAGTGCTCTGAGAAAACACTTGTTTTGTTTTCTGAAGAATCTTCTGTTCAGGTTACATCTTTTGCATTCGCATCTATAAGCAAAAGTCCATTCCAGAGCCAGCCATCAAGTTGCAGCATTCAACATTAGCTCACAGCATGAGGCACCTTCACCTGGTTGGGAAATGATCACTTCATTCCTAGCCATCAGTAGCTGGATACCGTGAGCACCAGCTACAAGCTCAGGAATCCTCAATCCTTCTGCATTTCACACTTGCTGGTCCCTTACTTAGCCCTGTCTGCACATGGGCTAGGTCAACAAGGCAGGGATCCTCATGACACTATACTTCAAGCCAGCAACCCTTCTTTGCTTATCCAGACACCTGTGGATGTTAAGTAAAAAGTGTGAACGGAACATGTCCAAACTTAGCCTATTTCTTCATTGCTTCATTTCTCTCACATCCACTAATCAGGTGAACTGCTGTGGTCACTACAAGGGAACATAGCCCTATAAGTATCAAGTCCTGGAAGAGGAGGACTCTAATAGGTACCAACTTTACTTGCCTCAGAAACAAAACAATTTGTTCCAGTTTTTAAAAGGTCAGTGTCTGTCTGTCTGTCTGTCTCTCTCTCTCTCTCTCCTTCTTCTTCCTGCTTATCTTTCTTTCAAATGTAAATCTGTTCAATCTACAGTCCAAGGAGGGGGGAGGTGTTTGTGTCAAGATTCTGTTGTCCTAGTGGATAAGCAGTTATGCTGCCTAACCAAAAGTTCAAGGAGTAGAGTGTTAAAAATCCATTCAAATGCAAATGTAATCAGAGTAGTGGGTGGGGCATAATCTTACACAAGACTAAACCCCATACCCTCTACTTAGTACTCCTTTCCACAAACATCACTCCAGGGCACATCTTCCCTTTTAGCATATCTACTTCACTATCTGAAAGGGGACTTATATGCTTTCCATAATCTGCAATATCTAGTATTCATTTTATGAAAGTCTGCTGTCAGATACCTCTCCAGAGTACTGAAGAGCAGCGATGTCAGTCTAGAGACTAAGGTGTGTCTGATCAAGGACATAGTCTTAACAATTACTTGCTATGCATCAGAAAGCTGGATGATGACTAGGGATGACAGGAGAATGGATGCCTTTGAGCTATGATGCTGGAGAAGAGTATTGATATACCATGAACTGCTGAGAGAACAAGTAAGTTCGTTCTAGGGAGGGTGAAGCCAATTTGCTCCTTGAAGGCAAGGATTCTGAAGCTTCAGCTGGCATACTTTGGACATGTTGCAAGGAGGAACCAGTCCTTGGAGAGGGACCTCATACTTGGGAAGGTAGAGGGACAGTGTAAGAGAGGAAGACCCTCCGTGAGGTGGATTGACTCAGTGACTTGGGTAATGATGGTAGGTATGTCAGAGACAATAAGATTGGCACAGAATAGAGTAAGATTTAGGGCTGTTGTACATACGGTTGCTATTGAGTGACTCAGCGGCACATAGCAACATCTAACAGTAATATTTAGTAGTAATTTTTACAATAATAGCTTAACATTATATTCAGTAAGCATCAATATTCATAAAGTTAAATCAGTAAAACATTAACACATACATCTTCAAATAAATGCCCAATGTTTTCTTCATTCTCCACTCCTAAATACTATTATATGGGCTTATCTTGTATCCGTTATTGTTTCTATAAAAGACTGACTAGAAAAAAAAAACACCACACTGCTCTGAAATATAAATGTGGTGTTGTTATGTGCCGTTCACTCACCAGTAGGTTGTCAGAGGCTGTGATTTGCACAGGAGGAGATTGCCCTTCTTTCTCCCATGGAGAGACTGGTGGGTTCACATTGCCTGCCTTTCGGTTAGCCACACAACTCCATACCACTAGGCACATAATGATAGATGTAATCATTTGTATATTTCAGTAATGACTATCCCATGGTAATGATTTTTTATTATTAAATTTTATTCGTTTTAATGAACATTTACAGAGATTTTGGGTTTTCATTCATTCATTGTTGCACTGTTTTCTCTACCCTCCTCCCCAGTTCATTCTTCTCCCCCCCCCAATGTCTGTTTTAATTGTCCAATTGCCACAGTGCTTGTCAAAGCCAGTTCTGATTAATCTCCTTTGTCAGTGTGTCCTTTGCCATTACCTATCACTCCTCCCTGAGAGAGACTTCACCCTGATTCATTAGAAAAAGGGGATGGCGCATTCTCTTAGCTACTTCCTGCTGAAAAGGGACGGTGTGGGTTTCAGGGTGAAGATCTTCTCTCACTACTCTAAAGGGCCCCTTTGGCAGTGGGAAACACATAGACTATTATGGAGATTGATTTTGGAATTTAGATGCACTGTTATCAGTTGTGCTTAGCCATACATGTTCATATCCTTGAAGATGCATCATGTAACTGTTGCAGCCTAGAAGACACAAATTTAACTAACAATTTAAAAGTACATGAGTCAAAAATTAAAAAGCAATAATATTCCGAGTAGAGGTTCTGATAGTGGTACAAATCAAATTACAGAGGGAAGGTGGTTCTTACAATAAAAGGCCTGTAGACTAGCACTTTGTCTATTATAGTGTAGAGGTTAGTAACCACAAGATGTAGAGGCTCAGCTATGTCATTTATGGTTCTTAAGTCCTGGAGCAAATTCCATCTACCACTGGGTTGTTTTACAACTCGGAAGTTCCCATGCAAGATAGAGGTAAAGAACTGCTTATGAGGTTTTCCATCCATTCCAACAACTAAGACATCATGAGAAGAGTTGGGACCCCAGAAGGCTTTTAGGGCCAATTAGTAGGCTCTGTGTCTAGGAGAAAACGAATATACTTACCAGTAATGTTAATGCTCACCCACAGCTCTTCTGGGAGGATCTAAATCATTGAAGTGTCCTTTGTTTCCAGCTGGGAGCTGGGGCCTGTCGGTCCTGTCTGCCACGAGGACCTGATGTCGGCCACCTTGGCCAAGTGTCCTTCAGAGCCACACTTAAAACAAGTGAGTGGGAGCTTCTTCTCTACTCCCTTGCCTATCTGTGGCTCTCTTCTGTGACATTGTCTACTGAAGTGGCCCAGCTTTCCACAGTGGAAGCAATTCTGACCTCCTTTATTACCTTTGGGTGGCACTGTATATGAGTAAGCCTTCTTTTCCTGACACAGGCCCTAAACTGGCAGCAATAGCTGACCCCAAAATTTTGACCATTCTCTGGTCTCTTCTCTTCCCTCTAGATCCCAGTTGTTTAAAGAGGGAAAAATTTAAGCAAATGTATAACAAATAATTTTGAACGGTAATGATTTTTAATAAATAGAAAAAAAAATTCAGATTTCTTTGTGACCTGATGTCATTGAAGTTCATCTCTTCAAAATGTTTTCGTTTACATAGCTTTCTTCTTTTAATATTTACACTAGTTTTAATGTAACTCACCAAAATTAGTGCAATATTTTAATGTAGAGAGAGGACTAATCCTAAATGAAAACAAAGAGACTAGGTCTGAAAGTTTGGCATGTTCCAAGAACTAAAAAGATCCAAGTCCTTGGATTGTAGAAACAGGGTAATAAGAGATGAGGACTGAAGGCTGTACAGAGGCCAGATCATACGGGGCTTTGTAAGGTCATAATATAAATTTTGGATTTAACTTTCATGGAAAATAAAAAACAATAGCCTATTTTTAAATAGCAAATTGTATGTTATAGTTTATATGCTTAAAACTGCTTTGAGCTAGGAGTGAATTGTACAGATAAAAGAAGTGAAATAGAAAAATAGGAGGTAGCTACAATCCTGTTGAGAGACAATGCTGGCTAGTAATAGGGAAGTACATAGAGAAATTCTGTTGGCCTAGTGGATAGAAAGTTATGCTACCAAGCCAAAGGTGAGTGATTTTAATCTGTGGCACTCAGGCCTGATTTTAATTGTTTTTGGTGGTATACCACTGGTCTGTCCATTTTCTGTACAGAGGTAACTCATGTTTGCTTTGATGCTGAATACTGTGACACTGATGTGTCACATCATGGTCAACCATGATGGTGGACGTGTTTGGTGGAGCTCCCTAATTAAAATAAGCTTGGAAGCGGGAGTGGCGTCCGCTTCTGAAATAGCTTACCTCCTGAAACTCTATGAATGTGGAGAAATGATTAAAGATACACAAGTGTTCAGGTTTTTTGTTCATAGGGTTGCTGTTAGTCGTCTACAACTCAGTGGCACTTAACAACAACAACAACGAGGGAAGTTTCTATAGAAGGATAAGAAGAGTCAATTAATTCATATTTTTTATTGGATTTACAATCATAATATTAAGAATATCTTCTGAGAATAGCAATAAGAAAGTCCAAAGAAGAAAGTATTTCCATATGAGCTCACTGAAGCTATTATAAGAAAAGGACTGGTAACATAATACAGTTTTGTGGTGTTTGTTATTACCTGTTCTTGAGCAAGCCCTGACTTACCACAACATCATGAGTTACAGAGTGAGATTGCTCCATAGCCTTTTCGTGGTTTTAATCTTTACAGAAGGATATCAGCAGACCTTTCTTCCTAGGTACGTGTCAGCTGCCAACCTTTTTAGTTAGCAGCCAGGAGCATACCATTAACTCCACTCAGGCTTCATTCGTATCAGTTGCTATTATTCTTCATTGTTGTGTATTACCAACATACCTCATTCTGCCTAGTTGATGAACAGTGTTTGTCCTCTGACTCATTGCATACCTTTGCAACTACTCTCTTGATCAGCCCTTATTTCTTTAAGCTTTGAAAGAGAAAGAAGCTATTGTAAAAAGAGCAAAGTCATTGTGATTTGGAAAAAAAAAAAAAAAGAAAGAAAAGAAAAGCTCTGAGTAATCTGGCATTTAAGAAGGGGCAAGAGGAGGAAGTTACATTTGAAGGCTCCATGGAAGATAAATGGCAACTGTTATCTAAGGGATAAAAACTTAAATGAATATTCAAATAAAAGAGTATAGATCTGGAACATATGCTGAAATTGAAGTAACAGATGGCACTATGAAGGGCTTTAGAAATCAAGGAAGGATAGGGAAATGGAACCAAGTCCATGCTATAGAGAAGAATATGAGAGGATTAAGAGTCTCATGATGAGATTTGGACTTAAGTTATTACTAAGTAATGGGGATTTTTTTGTGTGGCCTTTGATGGAAGAGAACAAAGTAACTAGGTAGTGAGAGAAGAGATTGAGATTGTTGACAATTTTAGCTTGCATAGTTCCACAGTTAGTGCTTTTGGCACAAGCAGTCAGGAAATTAAAAGACTAATTACACTGGGAAAATCTACAGTCATAGGACCTTTCCAGAGAGTTGAAGAGTAGTGATGTCCAGAGACTAAGGTGCACCTGATCCAGGCCGTGGTTTTTGTAATTACTTGCTATATGTCAGAGAGCTGGACTGTGACTAATGATGATAAAAGAATTATGATGTCTTGGAGTTGTAGTGCTGGAAAAGAATGTTAAACATTTGAATGGTCTGTAAAGAGAACACACAGGTCTATCCCGGAGAGGGTGAAACCAAGTTGCTCCTTGGAGGCAATGATTTTGAAGCTCTGTCTCACTTACTCACTTACTTTGGGCATGTTGCTAGGAGGGACTAGTCCCTGGAGAAAGACATCATGCTTGAAAGAGTGAAGGGACAGCACAAAAGAGGAAGACCTTGGATGAGATGGATTGACACAGTAACTGACTAGGATAATAGGGGCAGAGTTGTTGTAGAGACCGTGAGATTGGCTCCAGATAGGGCAGGATTCAGAGCTATTATACATAGAGTCACATAGGAGAGCACATAACAACAGCTGGTCAGGGAAACAATTGACTCAAATGAACTAATTGAAAGCTGCTCAAGTTACTCATATGAGGACAGATTAATGAGTAATGGCCAGAAACAACCTGGAAAGGAGACAGGAAACTTAAAACCCAAAGATAAATTTTAAAGGAAAGAAGGCCAGGAGATGACAGAAAAACCAGTCACATGGGTCATAGACCAGTAAGTTAGTAACTTGGAAGTCCAAAAATATATCTTCAATTGGATTAGAAGTTCAGAGAACTACCCAGAGCATCAGGAGATTGGAGCCACATGGAGTTTGTGTTCTTAGGTAGAGCATGAAAATATATATCTCACAATATCTGCAGTCTAGCCTGGAATTCCTTAATTTGACTGGCCTTTTTCATAAAATTTTAATAATTCATAGAGAAGAGACAAAGGTGGAAGATGAGTTCTATGAAATTAAAAATTAGAATTACAGATATTATTATAACAATAATTTTGTTTCTTCTGAGACATACATATTTAAAACTAAGATGATAATGAGAATGCCAATTAAGTGTGGTTTATGTTTCCGCAGAAATTTCGAAACATTTACCTGCTTTGAAATATAGTGGAATAGTTAACTGATACAGATTATCCATTTTCACATCTAATGTCAAGCCCCTAAAATATTTATTTTATATTTCCTTTAATTTGTGTTTTCTTAATGCTCAAAGGTAAAGAAAAGAATTATTCCATTTTATGCTTTGCCTGTTCACTGTAAGGAATAAAAAAATTTCAAAAGGAGGTGAATAACATCTTGGCCTCATAGTCAACTTAAAGTCAGATTGTTCTCTAAGTGTACTTTTTGCACATTGAAAGAATTTATGAACAATAATCTATTTTGTTAATTATTGGAAGCATCATGGTCTTAGTGCAACTGTGAATAACAAGGAAGATATAAATTGCCAGGTTGTGTAAGTGTTATGTTGTCATTTTCTTTTTTGATTAAATATTGTAATTTTAATATTATTTCAACAATTACAAAAATATTTCCAAATTAAAACCTAATTCCTTATATTATTGAAATGTAATAGTTTTTCCAACATTTGCAAATTTATCCTGTAATACTTCCCCTAAAATTTGACGGGCCCCAGTTTTTGTTTTCTCTTCATTCATTTGATATAGTGCATATGATTAATATTATTACATTCATGGACTTGAATAATTAATTTATTCTTGAAATCTGTACAAATGTGAGTCTTGCTTGTCTTCATTAGTCTGTGGTAAAAACCCAATGTCTTTTGATAAATGTTTATTTAAGAAAAAAGAAATGCCATCAATGCTCAGTTTGGCTGATAGATGAGACCTGTATGTGATTTTCACTCTTACCACAGATTTTTATCTTCCTACAATCAGCGTCTAAGCACCAACACCCCTCTAATGCATTACCATGTTGAATGTCTAGAGCTATGTTTGCCTCTTTGACTTCGTCTGACATTGATTACATGTTCAGGCCACTGTCGGTTGCACTTTTGAGTTTTTGAGCTCCGTTTTATATCACAAATGTTTTCCCAGTTTACAGACATGACCTCTATAATTCTTCTCCAAAACAGTAAATTCCTGTCTATACAAAAGGAACATACAGAAAAATATCAAGTACTATTTTTCTTGGAAGAAAAATTTGAAGTACATATCCGTGTCAAAAATAGTAATAAGAGTTGAGAATGGATGAAGGGTCAGTAGATCTATATTTGTATTGGAGTATAAACTCTGCGGTCTAGTCAGTTTTGGTTGTGGAAATTTTCTGTTCCTATAATCTGTCATGGGAGTCGAAAAGTAGTTATATTGGCTAAACTGTTTATTATAATGATCGTCTTCTGTGAATGAATGAATGGAGTCATCTAAATAAATGTTAGTTGAATATTTTACATGCCCCAGAATATAGAACCTGGAAATTAATTTTTGATACTCACTTTAGTTATTGATTGTTGTTGTTAATATGCCATCAAGTTGCTTGCAACTCATAGCGACTGAAACCTGCTCAGTCCTGTGCCAACCTTATTTTCTCTGACCACCAACCCTCATTACTCAAGTCACTGAATTAATCCATCTCATCAAGGGTCTTCCTCTCTTGTGCTATCCTTTCAACTTCCAAGCATGATGTCCCTTTTCAAGGACTGATTTCCTCTTTGCAACATTCTCAAACTGTGTCAGACTAAGCCTGAGAATCCTTGCCTCCAAGGAGCAGCCTGCTTTCACCCTTTCTAGGAGGAACCTGTTTGTTCTCCTGTCAGTCCATGTTAGATTCTGTACTCTTCTCCAGCACCATAGCTCAAAGGGAACAATTCTATTTCAGTCACCCCTAGTCGTTGTCCAGCTTTCTGATGCATAGCAAGTAATTGTGAAGACCATGGCCTGGATCAGGTGCACCTTAGTCTTCAGACTGACGTCTTGGTCTTCAGTACTCTGTAGAGGTCCCTGATAGTAGACTTTCCCAATGCACTTAGAATTTTCAAAAATGTCTGTTTTCAGTCTTCTAAATCCTCAGAAGTTAGAATCCTATTGGTTCTGCTTCATTGGAATAATTAGTGAGGAGTAAGTTACTAGATCTTACACATGTGTTGTGTAGAGAATAAGTTAATGAGAACTGCATATGATGTTAAGGGTTTATTGTCCAGAAATGACATTGCCAGCCATTGAGTTTGACTTTCCCATGTGGGTGTGCAGAAATATGTAAATATGGGGTGTTAGCTAGTCTGCTGGGGAATTAGTTTGTCTCACCATTAAATTGGGCAGATGAATCTCACCACCAGCAAAAACAAAACAAGAGAATGCAATGTGCCCATCTGAGGATAAAGATTCTTGTGCCAGCTAGACCTACAGCAGAAGAAACTGTGGCTGCAACACAGAACCAGAGACTTGACATGTGACAGGTTTGGTTCCCATGGAACCAAAGCTAAGAGCCTTTTCCCCAAGTTTTTTGGAGGACTTGGAACAGAGGTGGGGATGAGCTGTAATTGACAAGACTAAAGGCTTTGTAACACTTGCCCAAAGCCACAAGGTGCCTGTGAGCACATTTCATAAGCTATCCTGACTGAGTGATTATGTCTGCTACCAACCTGCTTTGACTTGGCTCTGTCTCACATACTTTGGGCATGTGGCCAGGAGAGATCTTGGAGAAGGACATCATGCATGGAAGAGTGGAGGGACAGTGGTGGGGAGGAGGACCCAGATGAGATGGATTGATACAGTAGTTGTATCAGAATTAGTGAGACTGACTCAGGACGGGGCAGGGTTCAGAGCTGCTGTACTTAGAGTCAGAGTCACAGGCAACTCAATGGTACATAACAACACTGTTGTTCTGTATGGTCTGTGAGCTATTGAAACAAATTTTGGAATGGGCAGAGCAATAAAATGGATGTTGGTATGAGTAGAAATAGATGTGGGAACATAGGGAACACGTCTGACTTCATGGGAACTGGTTTAGTGTTGTGGGTCCTGTAGACAGGGCAGATCCCCATTGTGGAGTTGGTAATGGCAGATACAGCTGTCTCCATGTGGCTCCTTTACAGTACATCAATTTTTCCTCTGGTTCTATCATAAGGTCTCTGAAAAAATATTACTATATTTTTTGTAAATTAATGAATTTTTTTCCTTTTGACTTGATAAAATATATTTTAAGCCAAAAATCTCTAAAAAAAGGAAGTTGGGTCTTTACTTTGTTGTATTATTGTCAAGTTTTTCTGAAATCAAGGTATGATTAAGCTTTCCGTGACTCATCAAGTACATTAACCACTTCCACTATCCCTAGACTCTTCATGTATCTATAATTACACACAATTACATTAGAAGCAAAATGCTGCCCAATCAATCTTAATCATAGTAAATGTAAAGGAAAGAGTTGATTCAAACTGTATGCCTTTGAGTTGACAGTTCAACTCCTTACCTCTAGGTCACCAGAGCTCCCTAATTAGGGAAGTTAGAATGTCCAAATTCAGGTTGGAAACAGTTGAAACAATTCTTCATTCTGAATAGCTATTTTAGGTGTGCTTGCAAACCCTTTGACCTTCAGCTTGATGGTTTCAGACCTGTGTTACAAAGCACTCTTAGTCCTGCCAATTATGACATCTTTCCCCACTTTCCAGTAGTTCAGCATGAATGAGTGCATGCCTTTGTCACTCTATGTCAGTCAATCTATTTCTCTTCTACTGCTGCTATTGTTAGTGTTTATCATTAGAGTCCAGGTCTTACTTAACACACGAATCTCGGATCCAAATGGATGAGTACTGAACTCGCCACTTCTCTCTGCTGGTATCACAATCCCCATTTTCTGCAGTTAAATCTGTTCATTCTAATCTGGTGGGATGGCAAGACTAAACAATTCCCTTATGTGTAATCTGCAGACCTTCTCTACATGTTCCCACCAAAAAGTTGGTGTTCACCTTCTTCCTATCTTTTGCCTCGTCTCACCCAGCCATGTGCCTAACCCCAACCCTCTATTGGGTTTCCAGAGGCAGTATAATTGCCCAAAAGGAGCTTGCCCATCCTCCTGCGAAGCAGCTGGTGATTTCAAAACATATGTTTTAATTAAAGGTTGTAATGCAGGTTCTAACCAAAATAGGTCACAAGAGCATCCAACTCTTGATGATGCTAATATTAATCACTAGGTGACAGCCTAGTAGGTCCATTAAAAATTTTTCAAAACCTTCTACTCAACAGTTTTATCCATTGAGGATCATTGCCTTAGTTACTTCATTAGAGTAAATTTGCAAAAGAAAAGTTTTCTAATTCTTTCATAAAGAGAGTCTTAAAGAAAAGACTACATAACAATACTTGTTTCACAATGATAATCATCAAAAAAAGAAAAGGAAAAACTATAATAAAAGAAATCCTTAATAATTGGAAGAATATTGTACTTGTGACCAAAAAGATGATGAGATCAGTTGATAGAATATTTCCTTTTTATGAAAGCGTGAACAGTATAAATGACTTATCCAGGATTGGTCAGAAAGAAGATACTTTTTAATTATTATAAAAAGAAATATGAAAGTTAGTCTCATATCTAATTTTAAAAGGCCATGACTTGTCAACATTCCATGTTGCGTGTGAGATCAAAACTTTATGCTATTTCAATTACACTTTATGACCCTGACCCTTCTTCTAGAGTTACTATAATTTCTTCCTTAAAAATGCCATTTTAAATCAATGATCTTTTGTGCAGCTGAATCTTCACTGTATGAAAATGTGAGCATATATTTTTATATAGCAGATTTTAAGGATTTTTTTGTGATTCTGTTACAAACAGAAGGAAATAGTACTTTTAAACAAATGAAATGATCAATAACTCACTGTTTAGAATTTCATGGAAACTAAAAGCCTTTAAAATGACAAAAATTGCTAATTTTTATGATTTATAGAGTCATTTTTGTCACATAATTTTGGTCATATACCCAACAGCTTTCCTTTTTCTATCTTCCTTCTAAAAATTCTGTTTTGTATTACCTACATGGAAAAGACCTTTAGAGTTCAGTAGACAAACAGTGTAGCATCTCTTCAGAGGATTATGGGAATTTCCAGTGGTGGATGCACAATGTCTGTTGTTCTTCATTTTCTTTTTTATAGTGTTTCTAGCAGAAGTCATGTAATTTGGATTCAGAATTTGTATTGAAGCCATAAACCTGTGAACAGTGTCCCGATTGTCTCATGCATGCTGTGTGAAAGAGTGAGTTGTTGGGTGTGTGTGCGCGCGCGCCGTCAAATAGGATCTGACTGGTACTGGAGGAGATTGTCCCTCCTTCTCCAGCAGAACATCTGCTGGATTCAAACCATGCTCCTCTGGGATTGCAGTGCAGTTTCTTGCCACTAGGCCACCATAGCTCCCTATGAAATAGAGTTTTAGGCAACCTTTTTTTTTTAATGCCTCAGTGATTTCCATTTTCTCTCTGCTAGTCTATAAATATTAAGAGTATTCGTGTTGTCTGACATGATATGTCTTATATTAAAGTAGAACATTTTTATACATTTAATGCTGTGTTTCATTAAAAAAAGAAAAACACCCTATTTAGGTTTGACTGATTTGCTTTCTTATCTTGGCATATTTGAAAGAGCATTCTGTACCTGTTTCCAAAAGTAGGAATGTAATTTGATCTATGTTTTGTGTTGCCTGGTAACTTAGAGTAGAGCACTTTGCATTAGCCTGTATTGATCAGTTCCTGTCCTATTTTAGGCATTTATTGGACAATTAATACAACCATGTAAAGACTCTCTAGAGTATTCCTATGAACTGGATCATTTTACTTAACATCTACATCAATATAGCAAAGGAGGCAAGGGGTTGATTAAGAGATACCACAGGAAAACTAAGCCTTCAAATTTACATTATATTTTTCAGGTTCTGTCCATCACTAGAAACGAAGGCTATGTTTGTTCTCTATTGAAATACTTTGTAAAATTTGGGAAACTTTCTGTTACATAGACTTCAATTTCTATCACTTGAAAAATCTAGATTATATGCATATAATTTTACTTTTATTTCGGCTCCTAATTCCTGTGCTCTGTGTCTTTGTTTCTATAATTAAAAATTACAATCCATTCTTATATTAAGACATTTTATACAGTCTGTAAATACTGTAAACTTGCTATAATTTTTCTAATGTGATTGTAAACCTTCACACAGAAGAAGTTTTAAATGTAATTTTAAAATTACTTCACCTAAATGAACCATTTCAGGTCCTTGAATATTTTAACATTAATGAAAAAGAAGTAATCTTATAAATTTTAAAATAGCATTCTTTATTTTTTTTATAATTTTTTTAGTATATAAATAGTTACTTCTGAGAAATGAACCTATATGTTGTGCTAGGGTGCTAAGAAGAAAATGATAGTTTAATCTCAGGGTGCTTCACAGGTGCTCAGAGTAGGTTGAAGAGCTAATAATTTAGTATTATTACTTTAAGTTGTCTTTAAGAAGTGTAAATATGGCTTACAGAATGTGTGTATTAAACCCATTCCATTTACTTTTAGTCATACTTTGCATCATGGCGGTATTCGTTGTTGTTAAGTACCTTTGAGTTGGAACCAGCACATACCTGACTCTCCAGTGTATTTTCAGAGTCAGATAAAACAAATACTTTTAATATCTTTATATATTACTCGTTAATTCAAATTGTATAAGCTGTTTTTAAACTTCCTTTTAAATGTTTTTTCTTTTTAAAACTCAACAGTAAAGATAGCATTGATTCATTTAGCCAACAAATATTTGTTGTTTACCTCCTGTGCACCATTATCTGTTCTAGGCTTTGAGAATCCATACACAATAAAACAGAGTTTACATTCTAGTGGGAAATAACATATAAGCAAGTAGAGAATGCAGGGAGTGATTGTTGCTATGATTCAAGGACAACAAAGTGAATAGAGGGTGTTGTAAATTCAGAAATGTATCTACGATGGGGATTTTTAAAGATCCCTCTTCCCACAAACTTAAATACTCTT
Organism: Elephantulus edwardii; assembly: GCF_000299155.1. Lineage (NCBI taxonomy): Eukaryota > Metazoa > Chordata > Mammalia > Macroscelidea > Macroscelididae > Elephantulus > Elephantulus edwardii. The sequence goes on along the minus strand of NW_006399834.1, from coordinate 3,339,510 downwards.
TTCTCTATAACTGTGGCTTCCCCCCGCCAATATCCTGTATGATACTGTAGTTAACTATTTAAAAGTGTCTGATTTTTCAACCCAAGAATAAGGCCTTGGAAGATCCATAGCTCTTTCTATAGCTCATTATTTGTGTTTTACAAATTTCTAATACTGTCTTCTTTTTACTGTTGTTACTGACCTTGTCACTCTTGTTACTGAGAATGTCTAAGAAAATCCATACTTCTGTTGGTTAGGGCCAAGGTGAAATCTCCTGCCCCTGTGCTCAACCCCAGAACTATTTAAATACTCAAACTCTGCCCGACAGACTTCTAGGAATGTGGGCATACCTGTGTTGGAGAGAGACAAAGTAAATTCTGCCCATCCCCTTAGCCCGAAAACTATATAAACACATAGGCCCAGCCTTCCAGATTTCTGGGAATGCAGGCATACCTGTGTTGTATAGGACCAAAGTGAAATCTCCCAACTCCACACTCAGCCTGAAAACTATTTAAACACTCAGACCCTGCCCGCAAGACTACTAGAAATGTGGGCATACCTGTGTTGAATAGGGCCAAGGTGAAATCTCCCACTTCCATACCCAGTCCCAAAACTATTTAAACACATAGGTTTGTGCTTATGCGAAACCTATACTTGGACCAGTAGGAAGTCTTAGAATAGAGGAAGGAAACACTACATGGTTCACAATTGGGCAAAGGTGTATATCAGGGCTCCATACCTTTTCAACCTATATGCAGAACAGATCATCCAGGAGGCAGGGCTCTCTGAGGAGAAATGTGTCATCAGATTGGAGGAAGACTTAACCAGCTACGTTATGCAGATAACACAACCTTGCGTGCTGAAACTGAGGAGGCCCTGAGCACTTGCTCCAGAAGGTCAAGGACTGCAGCCTTCAATATAGATGGAAGTAAAATATAAAAAAAAAAGCCACAGAAATTCTCACCAGTAGGCCAATTTGCAGCATCACGATAGATGGTGAAGAGATTGAGATTGTTAACAGCTTTAGTTTGTTTCACTCAACAGTCAACACTCTTTGCACCAGCAGTCAGTAAATCGGAAGATTAATTTCATTGGCAAAGTCTTCTGTCAGGGACCTCTCCAAAGTGCTGAAGAGCAATGATGTAAGTCTGGAGACTAAGGTGAACCTGACTCAAGCTGTAGTCTTTGCAATTACTTTCTATGCATCAAAAAGCTAGACAATGACTAGGGATGATAGCATTGCTGCCTTTGATCTGTGGTGCTGGAGAAGAGTATTGAATACTCTTGGACTACTGAATAACCATGGACTGCTAGGAGAACAGACACGGTCATCCTAGAGAAAGTGAAACCAGCCTGCTCCTCGGAGGCAATGATGTTGCAAGGAGTGACTAGTCGTTTGAGAGGGACATCATGCTTGGAAGGGTGGAAGTACAGGGCAAGAGAGGAAGAACTTCGATGAAATGGATTGAGTCAGTGACTGGGGTGGGTAATGGAGGTGGGTGTGTCAGACACAGTAAGGTACGCATAGAATAGAACAAGGATCAGAGCCGTTGTACATAAGGTCACTATGAGTCACAAGCAACTCCATGGCCCATGGCACATAACGACAACAACTAGCAAAATGTATACCAATTCAACAATTTCTCCACATTAGCATTCGTGGTGTTGATTACATTATTTAAGTTGTATAACCATTCTGACTCTACTTTTCTGAATTGCTCTTCCTCTTATTAATATGAACACACTCTCCTGTGAGGTTCCTGTCTAATCTTCCATAATGCTGTTGTCACTTTGATCCCATGTAGTTCTTAAAATTACTTGCTGTTCAAGTCAGATAATGTTTACAACTTTAGCTAAAATGTTGTTTTTGTTAAGATTTCAGATTTTTGGAAAAAAAGATAAACTACTTAGGGTGATGGTTTCAGAGGTTTCTATAGTTTCATGCTTAGTGTTTATTATAAGAATGAATAAATGAAATATTGAGTATGTCTTCCTTTTCATAGTTTTTAAAAATACCAAATAAGAAAGCATCATTTTTAAAAACTTAATCTCTTATCCACAGGTACTACTGAACGAGTGTGCTTGATCCAGGGAACAGTTGAAGCACTGAATGCAGTTCATGGCTTCATTGCTGAAAAAATTCGAGAAATGCCCCAAAATGTGGCCAAGACAGAACCAGTCAGTATTCTACAACCCCAGACCACCGTTAACCCAGATCGCATCAAACAAGTGAGTGTTTAGTTGGGAAATCAAAGAGAAATATCCTCAGCTTAGTATGAATACTTTATAAAAGAAGAATTACAATCTTAGTATAGAATTGTTTTTCTCCTGCATATCCCAAAACATACCAGAATTATTATTTAACTATTTAAGTACTATGCACCTCTACTCCTAATTTATTTATTGATTCAATTATTTATTTATTAGTGTTAATTGAGGAGCAATTGTGTGACTTTTAAAAATTAATTTTTACAAATTTAATATATTTAAAATGTATCACTTTTTAAATAAAATATAAAACTTTAAATGAAATGATTCTCAATTTCTACTATATTTTTAGTGATATATATATTAGCTTAAGAATAGTGTTATGAAAACGGATTCTTGTTTTGTTAATTTGTCTTGTTGAACATTTTTTAGTTTTGAATAAATATGTATAAGTAAACCTGTGTAACTAAAAAGCAGTACTTTGTTATGAATCAACTCTTATGTTCTGTATGATTTGTATAGTATTTGGATATATGTCATAAAGTACTAATTTTTAATGCATGGGATTTTCTGTAACAAAATTTTCCTTGACAAATATCAATGTTAATTTTAAGATTGAATGATGGCTGAAATTATGTAGAGGAAAAATGGCATTCTTTAATGTAAAATAAGATGGATTCTTCTCAATAGTTCTTTAAAATTATCTAATTATTTGATATTTTACAATTATTGTTTTTTCTTTAGCCCTATTGCAGATAATTTCTTAATTTGTGAACTCTACCAATAGACTATGGCTTCAAAAGAAATGTATTTTCATTAATTATCAGGATATTTCATCTACAGAATATTTATGATTATTGTAATAAATTTGAGATGTAGCTTAAAGTCTTATTAATTTCATGTTTCTGAGTTGAAAACAAATATTTTTTAAAAATTGTGTTATGAATCTTGTTTCCAATATATAGATAAACTTGAATGCTGATTGATCAAATGTAAATTAAAAATTAATAATTAGGTGACATATCTTCATATTTTAGTCTAATCCTGTTTTCTATTAATTACCATTAAAAGTCCCTCTTTGTTTATACTATGAGTATACAGCTGTTATTCCATATAAAATTATCCTTTTCCTACTTTATCATTGTCAGCATTGTTCCATATGTACAATCCTCATAAGTTTTTAAGGAAATATTTCCTAATTTATACACAGTAGAATATAAATATTGTAAAATACTAAACATTAGTGGATATTTTTATTTTTCATAGATATTTATAGTTTTGAAATATTTATTATATCCTAGTTGTGATAAGAATTACATAAAATATCAAGCAATGAGTAGTTTAAAGACTAAAGCCATCATTATAATACCATAACTTGCTTCAGATTTTAAAATTAGGTAGGAATTTAGTTAGAGATTTCTAGGTTAAAAATCATTTGAACATTCTAAAGCAGCACTAAAGTGTAGGGTCCATTGACTTTGCCATAATCCAATCTCTTATTTCTCCCTTGTCCTTCGTTACTTCCATGGAGATGTTTCAGTATTTAGGGGCAAAATAGTAAAATGTCATTTGGGTAGTATAAAATCTACAAAGCAATACCAGAGTGTCAAGACAGTGATGTGAATGAATTTTTATTGCTTTTATAATAATAAATACCTAGTAAATTAATTAATGGCATAGTAATAGCTGCTAAAAATATAACTTAATCTATGACAATATGAAATTTTTAGGTTACCCTGTAACCAATGCTAGTATAGATATATTTTTGCATATTGTAATTTAAAAAGTTTTTTGGTTTTGTTTTACTTCCTTGGTGTATATAATATTAATTATGGTCATGATAAGTTTAAAAAGTAACAGTGCTGGATTCACTTTTGTTTGTATTCATTTGTAAACCTCATAGAACTTCATGGGATTTAAAAAATGTATACATTGTTAGTCATTTAATATATTCATGTAATCAGTAATGAATGGGAAATAAGAATACAATCAATAATTTCTTAAAAACATACACTGAATCTGATAAGGAAATACATTTAATATTTTCCTTGCAATCTGGAGAAAAGGAATATTTCCAAGATGTTATAGAGAAACTGGGGAACTTTTTGTCCACTGAGTTTGGTCCTTAACCTTTTAGGATCCTGCTTTACCAGTGCAGTAGTTTTCACTGAATCAGTCTCTAAATTATATGTCAAGTATATAGATTTAATCTACTAGATTATGTGATGTTTATGGAATGGTTATATTTTAATATGTAGGGTATGAAGATATTTGTTAAATATTAATCTTTCCCAAATTAACTATGCTATTAAATGCTTGCTTTTAACGTCAGTTCTAAAGTTATTTTTAAACAATTTCTTTGTAATCTTTCCTTAGCAATTTTCTTGATCAAATTGTTTTAAGAATAGTAGGTTTTAAAATGTTGGAGCCAAGAAAAAGCAGCCTCTGCATAGAAATAGATTCATGTTGAAAATTCAGTTATGCATTTTATTTTTTTAGTTATTACATTTGTCCATTTTATCATCAATATTTTAAAGTTTTGCTTGTTTTTAAAAAATATAATTTATGTGTAACTTGGATTTAAAATAGGAGTTCAAAGTTCTAAAATGTTCTAAAAATTATTAGTTTTACATTAATAAGCATAAAAGAAATCTATTCTGAATTATGTTATCTAAAGTTAGTAACTGAATAAATTGTGTGGAATCAAAATATCCTGCCCAAATGAAATCTACTTTTATTGATGAATGAATTCTCAAACTAGTATATTTTTCTTAAATAAAAGTAGTTTAGAATGGTCTCTCAGATCTTTAAACGTACTTGAATGGTTAAATCTATTATGATAACCTTATGGCCAACTTCAACTGTTAGATACTGTGCACTATTCAATTATTTGGTCACAATAATAGTTTTAAGAAAAGCCCCCTTAGCTAAAGGTATTTTTAGATAGATAGATGTTAGATAGATAGATAGCTAGAGTGATAGAGTGATAGATAGATAGATAGAGTGATAGACAGACATATGAGTTTTGGTGATCTGGTAGCAAGAAACTACACTGCAATTCCAGAGGCACATGGTTTATATCATGCTCTGTGGGAGAAGGATGGCCAGTCTCCTGCCAAGTGGTTAACTGCCTCTGAAAACCTCCTTGAGGGTCAACGATGTCCATTCTGACTCCACAGTACTCAACAATGCATAAAAAAAAATAAAAAATATTTTATTTAGCCCTAAGGATTTTGCATTAGTCATAAAAAATGGCAAAATAACCAGTTACGTTTGTTAATTCATTATTAATTTCTTCATTCAGTTATTTATTTAATCATGTATTTATTAAAGGCCTTTTTAGTGAATTACATGCAGTAAATACAGATGCATAACTCTTGTCCTCTAAGATTAGTTTGTGAGAGACTCAGCTGTTGGGCGCTGTTGAGTCAACAAGAGATGGAAACTTTTCCATATTGTACACAATTGTCGCTTGAGGATGAAAGACTCTAGTGCTTAAAATAATTTATAAAACTATTTATTCAAACAATTTAAACAATATACTACTGGAACTAAAAAATGTGTAAGAGAAACATACATAAGCATAAGTGTAAATTGTCATGTAAAAGAGAAAGAAATTTGAACTGGACCATGGAATGTGTAAAAGAGTTGTGTAATTATAGAATAAAGAAAGAAAAAGCTTATTTAAGGCATGAGAAACAATATGGAGATAAACATATCATATTTTTTCAACAGAAAGGAGAAAATTTTGACAGAAGAGGTACATTCCTGTTAGACATTAAAAGAAATCAGTGGTGAATGAGGAACCTTGGATGTCTGGCTGATGTGCTTTCTAAATATAGACGGGAATATTCATTATACTCAGGAAAATTTTATTTTTTATTTTATGTGGATTATTGCAAAATCTGAACAGTTAGGGTTCTTTGTTATTAAGAGGAATAGGTAATTATGTTCTAAGCAGTTGTTTATCTCTTTCAAAAGCCCACTATGGTCAATTTGATTCCAATTCATGGTGACCTTCTGTCAGGTTTCTGAGACTATAAATCTTACCTGGAACAGAATGTTTCTTTTTTCTCCCACAAAGGGACTGACTGGTAGATTCAAACCTCTGAGGTTTTGTTTAGCAATCCAACATACAAGACCACCATTTCAGATGATTTTTGTAGGCAAGTATTATCCAAAACTCTTTCTGTGAAGCACTTATTAATACATTGGGGACATTAATCTTTGTCAGCAAGTAAAATAAAAAATGCTTTATCTTCAAGGATTAAGGTAGCTGTAATAATGATAATAAGTGATTGTAAAGGAAAGAGTGGTAGGGAAAGACATTGTAATAAAATGAGATGTAATGTATGTAAGTACATGTATGCCTCCAAACTCAAGCATACAAATAGAGCCGGAGAAAGAAAAACTGCCAGCTTATTCTGGGTTGGTTATTTTGGTAATTACGTTGCATATGTTATATTTTTTTCCTCCTAGGATGGTTTGAATTCTCTATTATACTTATGGAAGCTGATGCTTAGGCAATTTGAATAATTTGTCCAAGTTGATGCTACTGATAATTGATTTTAACACTAGATAGTCCTCTGAGTCTGACATATGCAGGTAACAAAAAGTTCAGTAAATATTTTTTCACCAAACTTTTAGAAAATTCAATGAATGAAGATGGATACCTTATTTAAATGTTTGATGTGAAGGTAAAATTTAAGAGACTAGGTAATTTTTTAAGAATAGGATAGCTCTTACCTTTTTGGTGCTTAAATTGAAATAGATGTGTGAATTAAAAGATACTTTAAATTAGTCTTTTGTATTTAAACTTGCTACATTTCTAAAATAAGTTAATAATTACTATGTGGTGGCCAAAAATTCAGCAGTTCAAATCCACCAAGCCACTGTAGGAGAGAGATGTGCAGTGTCTTCCTGTAAGTATTTACAGCTTAAGAAGCCCAATGGAAGGGCTGTTAAAGAGGCAGAATTCATTGAATGGCAAAGGGTGAACATCCAGTTTTGAAAGCTCTGGCGGTGGTGTGCCTAACATGTAGGTTTGCTCAGTAAAAGATTGGAATTTTGTATCTGCCTTGTGGGAGAAAAATAGATGATCTTTTACAAAAAATAGTTACAGCCTCAGAAACCTGATGTAGGGTCACCATGAGTCAAATTAGACTCTCCAACAGTGGATTTGGTTTTTATGGTTTTAAGCCAACAGGAATAGTAACACCTAACTAGTGAATTTTATTCACTCTTCAGGATAGATAGGTATTTTGTTACAGGCAAACTGAATACGTTTTAAGAAGGATTTATTCCCTTGCGGGGGGGGACAAACCCATAAGTTAGAAAATACATAGATTCTAACATAAGTTAAAATCTAACACTCAGAATGAAGATTCTTGATATAGATGATAATATTGTATGTCTTCCTGGTTGTAGGGAAAAGAAAAGAAAAAATGAGATAGAAAAACCATTTAAAGAAACAATAAGTCACACTATAGATAGTATATGTACACATAGCATCTGGAGTCTTTCTTCAGGGTCCAAATCCAGGCTTAATTCACTAGCAAGTTATTTTGAAGTTCTTTTACGTGTGTGTTCTTAAAGCATGAGATAATAATCCATTTCGTAGACTTACTATGAATGTTGAGTAGAACTCTCCCTACTACATATTAAGTGTTCTTTAGCAATCATTGTTGTATACTCTATAAAAAAATAAGAGGAAAGAGTAAAAAATATTCTGTAATCTTCTAAGTGTTATAGCACTGGTCTGTATATTTGCTGTACATTTGCTGTAACCAGTGGTTACTGTGATGCTAAACACTGTGACACTGTTGTGTCAAATACAATAATGGTTACCAATGGTGGACAGTGTTTGGTGGAGCTCCCTGATTAAAACAAGCTTGGAAGCAGGAGTGGCATCCATTTCTGAAATAGTTTGTCCCCAGAAACTCTATAAACTTGGAAAAATGATGAAAGTTTTACAAGTGTTCAGGTCTTTCGTTCATAGGGTTGTTATGAGTCGTCTACGACTCAACAGTACTAAACAACAACAATATTCTATACAAAGGGGGGGAAATGCTAGAGATAAAAAAAGAGAATAAACAGTTTTTAATAAAAAGAATTGGAAATCATTGAGGCTTTTTGTTAGATTTTATTAAATTGTGCAAGAAATTTCTCTTTCTTAATAGTAAAGAGACTAGTTGTGAGGGTAGTAACATGTGACCTTTGTTTGAAATTATATAAGGAAGAAAAAATATGCATGTTAACTAAGACAGACTCAACTAACCCCTGCAAGCCAAGATGTTACGGTTTATGATAAAGAATGTGTTATTGTGTGTCATTGAGTCAGAACTGCTTACTAGTGGACCCTCTAGTAGATTTTCAGGGACAGTAAATTGCATGGGAAGATATTGTCCTCTTTGTTCATCTTTTTCTGATGGAACAATTGGTGAATTTGAACCGTGTGCCTTTGGGTTGCCAGTGCAGCTCCTTACTAGACTACCAGAACTCCCTTTGCTAAAGAACCAGAACCAAACTCAAAGCCACAGAACCAGAACAAACCATAGCTGGCCATGCAGTGGATTTTTTGAGGCTGTAAATCACTTGATTGTGCTTATGCAAAACCTATACTTGGACCAGGAGGCAGTCATCAGAACTAAGTAAAGGAAACACTACATGATTCAAAATTAGGATGGGGTTATGCCAGGGATGTATCCTCTCTCCATCCCTTTTCAGTCTGTATGCAGAACAGATCATCTGGGAGGCAGGGCTCTATGAGGAAAAATGTCGCATCAGGATTGGAGGAAGACTTATCAACAATCTGTATTATGCAGATGACACAACCCTGCTTGGTGAAACTGAAGAGGACCTGAAGTGCTTGCTGCAGAAGATCAAAGACTGTAGCCTTCAGTATGGATTGAAGAAAACAGAGTCTCACCACTGGGATGATTGGCAGCATCATGGTACACGGTGAAGATATTGAGATTGTTAACAGCTTTAATTTGTTTGGCTCCTCAATCAACACTCTTGGTATCAGCAGCCAGAAAATGAAAAAACAACTTGCATTGGGAAAATCTGCTGTCAGAGACCTCTCCAGAGGACTGAGGAGCAATGATGTCAGTCTGGAGACGAAGGTGCACCTGATCCAGGCCATTGTTTTTGCAGTTACTTGCTATGCATCAGAAAACTGTATAATGACTAGAAATGGTAAAGGACAATTGATGTCTTTGAGCTGTGGTGATTATGAAGAGTATTGAATATGCCATATACTGCTAAGGGAACAGATTCGTCCTAGAGAGGGTGAGACCATGGCTGCTCCTAGGAGACAAGGATTCTGACTCTTCATCTGACATACTTTGGACATGTTGCAAGGAGGGACCAGTTCTTGGGTGGAGGGACAGCACAGGAGAGGAAAACCTTCAATGAGACGAAATGATTCAATGACTAGGATAATGGAGGTAGGTGTGTCAGAGACAATTAAATTGACACAGGATAGTGACGGGTGTAGGACTATTGTACAAAGGGTCGTTGTGAGTCGCAAGCGACTTGCCAGCACATAACAATAACAACAAATCACACAGAAGGAGATTTCTCACTTTTCTCTAGCAAAGCCACTGGTAGATCCAAACCATCAGAAAGGTACTACATTTGGATTTGTTGCACAACTCACTATTGATTGCACCACGAGAGCTCCCTAAGGTATAAGAAAGAGTTTGAAGGGCAGAGAAATTGCAAATGATAACTATAAATAATGATACTAAGATAAGAAGATTATATAGGAATAGTGGAAAGATAAAATTTTGAGTATTGAGAGATCCTAACCTATGGAGAATTTAGGCTTTGAATTATTTTTGTTTCTTGTCTACCATCGAGTTAAAATCAAACCATAGCTAACCCTCCAGTGGATTTTTTAAAGGCAGTAAATTACATGAGAGGAGATAACCCATCTTTCTCTCGCAAAGGGGCTGGTGGATTCAAACCACATAGCTTCTGAGTTGGCATTGCAGTTCCTTGCCACAGAGCCACAAGACTGAATTGGAGGTTGCAGTTTTTTCTAGTGAAAGACTGAGAATTAGAAAGGATGAAAGTGACTTAGGAAACTGAAGATTGTAGGATGAAGTGAATTAGATATGAAAACTCATTTTGGAAATACAGGTTTTATTGATGTAATAAAGAAATATCAGTTTAAAGAAAGGTGAAACTTGAGATTGAATGGTTACAATTATAAACTATAGACTAAGAAGGATCTGTTGAAATTGGACAACATGAATTATACTGGGACCAAGTCATGTACATAGCTTAGATACTGAAATAAGAGGAGGTACCTAACCTCCTAACTAATGGAAAACTAGATGTGTTACATATAAACTGTGATTTATTTTTCTGTGCTCTTTCCACTGTACATATAAATTTATGACAGGTCCTTGATAGTCTCTTTAGAACTACATACAAGCAAGATGTATTCATTATGAAGTTTATTTATAGTAAGAATTCCCCTCTGGTCCACTGAGATTGTTATTAACAAAAATTCATATTATAATTTGTAATCATTTTATAGTTATTGCCAGAAGTCTAGTTCTATAATATAAATATCAAAATAAATTTTTCTAATTTTTAAATTTTTTTATATTCCAAAGTATCTCCTGTATTAAAATTCTTAAGTTATTCAGTGTTTTCATTCACATTAGAAATTTTGATGCTTTTTCATTATTATTTTAAAACTGTAAGGAAATCATTTTAGGAGCATGTGCTTTCTATAAGATCTTCTAGTAAATATATTAATATACTCATATTCTACAAATATACAATTAGTTACAACTTTATGATATACATCAGAAATATCACATAAAAAATGAACTTGAGACCACTTAACTGCTCTTGGCTATAAACTATTTGTATTATACATTGAAACTTCTGTTCATTTTTCTATACTAGGTAATCTGTGTAGTTGAGGACAGTTACTATGGCTCTTCCTTTTTTCCCATGGATTTTTTCCTCCAATGGCTTTTTTCCCCATGAATCCAATTAATTGAATCTTTCAAATTGAATTCATTGGTTTAATATACTTGTATATTACTGAAAGTAATTTTGCTTACAGCATTTTCAGAAAACAACTGAAATGAAGACTTTTTGAAATCCCTTGATTGTTTTAAATTTGCAAAAAGAAGAGAGATTGTATGTTTAAAGTTTTTAAAAAGATAAGGGGTAGAAACATTGTCCAAGTTTTCTTTTACTACATTTATTTTAAGAATTTAAACAATAAAAATATGAAGTCAATTTAATGTGATCTTTTGATATTATTATTATTCCCCTATAGCCAAAACTTAATATTCACCTTTTTTATGAAAATGTTAAAATGATTTATGATGCTTAATAACAAAATATTTAATTAACAGATTATGATACCTAAAAAATAAATATTTAACTCTTTTTAAATTTATTATGTTGCCTCAGAATTTTAAAATTACAGGGTTTTTTTTAGTTTGAACATCAGAATTGGTAAGGACAATATTGATAAATATGAGTAATACCTATTATTAATACAATTTTTAGTATTTAATAGAAATACAAGCAGAAAGTCAGTAAATAAATCCACAGAAAATATCATTAATCTAATTTCTTACTCATTAACGTTGAGAATTGTTACTACACTCACAGCATGATGACTAGATACTAGAAAACAATTTGTTTTGCCTTTGGTTAGATCACCTACGTTAAAACATTTTGTTACCGTATTGATAATAAATTAATCAGCACTTTCAAAGATCTGCCATGGCTTCTGTCAACCTAAATAAAAGATTATTTTAACTTTATAATAAACATGTAATAAAGATGAAGCTTCCTATAGCTTCATACTAATAAGTCTTAATTATACTACTTTCCCCACATGATTCTTTGCAGCATTTAAAGATTTGTTAAGAATTTTATCCAGGGTAAGTGGCTACTGTACTGAATCTGTAATTCTTCAGGTAAACTTTACCATGATGTAATAAGTAAATGTAGTGATTTAAATAATAAACTTGGATTTTAGTATATATTTAAAGAAATAGTCCTAGATTAATTTTATGTCATGTTTATTTAGTCAGCATCAAACAGTTTTATTTAGTCAGTAGCCTTGTTTTTAAGGTGAGATTAGTACTGAATAGATTTAAAAATACATTTTAACCACTCCCAGGAATACTGTGCAATACCATTTAACAAGAACTAGAAAAATTAAATCATCACTATTTAATTAATAAGACATATGTCATATGAAGTCATTAGTATATATTCCACAAAATATTTTCATGGAAAAGAAAATATTAGGAGCAATTTTAATGTCTAGAATGAATTTCTTTCTGGCAAAATGACCTTGGCATTTTATAAAAGAAAAAATAAAACTTCTTAGCTAGTTTATTTGTCTTCTACGAAATAGTATTTGACTATAATCTTTCTCTTTCCCCATTTTCTTTTATTTAGTACAGTTTAATCATAGTGCTACTCACATTAACTATAGTAGTTTACCACAAAGTACTTTAGGCAGTAAATTAAGAATCAACAATCATTTTAGATGTAAACTACTTAAAACATGACTGAAGTTAGAGCCAAGCTTATCTTGTTTCTGGAGAGCTGTGACTTTCTTATTCTTTTCTAAATAAATGTTTTATTCTGTTGATAATTGAGGAATTTTGAAATACAAAATTTAAATATATGACTGGTAAATAATTCCAACTACTTGATACAACTGCTCAGCCTTTAAAGTTATGCTTTTGCTCATATCTGAGTAATTATTATTGTGATTTAAACATGTTTATAGAAAACACAATGTCAATATTAATTGTATTACTCTATACACTTGCCCATTTCATCTATTAAGACAAACTTTCTTGAGGATATGACTTAAACAAAACTGTTCTCCTAAGTGAAAATTATTTTATCTTTATTTATATAGAAAAAAATCTCAACACTTTAAAGAAATGAGGTTTTAAAATAAATCTAGATATTTTTAACAGATATATCATGGTCTCATAAAACATACTTTATATCATGTTGTATATGTGCTTAAAAATGAAGTAAAGCATAAATCTTAATATTTTTGTGCTTATTTTCAACACAGGCTGATCATGCTACACCCCTCATCAGCATAAAAATTTTAGGGTTTAGAAAAAATGGTACAAATGTTATGGTTATTTTAGGATGCTATTAGTTATATGTTTATTAATATGAAGTTAATGTTTACATTTTCAGACGGGCTTTTAATTTATTAAAAATTAATATTTTAGAAGATTATATGATATTAAGAACTCAGAACTGCAAATTTAATTGCATTTAAGTATGGATCCCTAAATTCATGTGGAATCAACTTGTTGGTGATACTCAACATATTAAGTAGGTGGATACTTTTATGCCAAAGTAAACTTCATTTCACCACTTCTTCAAATCCCAGACTGTATTCATTGATAGAAAATGGCTCTTTCCATATTATTCATTGATTTTCTTAATTTTTTTGTTTTGACATTTCTTTCCCAAAGGAAAACAAGAGGGAAAAGACAAGAGGCCACTATTCATGAATATGGTCAGGATACCTTTAATACTCATGTAAATTTATCAGTCACCATCATGATTTCAAGTCATGAATTTATTTTTACATGCTTATGCATGCGTATTTACATGCATTAGTTACTTAGTTGATCTTAAATTCCATTAAATTTTAATGAATAGGAGAAAATTTGTTCATAGGATTTTGTTCTCGTTATATTACTTTTATTTTATTTTGTTTTATTTAAATAATCAGTTTAAGGCTTATAAAGGTTGATTTGCTCCTGAACTGCTTTGTTCCCAGACATTGCCATCTTCCCCAACTACCACCAAGTCCTCTCCATCTGATCCCATGACCACCTCCAGAGCTAATCAGGTACAGTATCATCCTATCATCTACACCATACTTTTCACGGTGATTGCCTGCACTGGACAAAAAGATAATGGTGGGTTAAGGATTTATTCGTTCATTCACATATATGCACCATGATCAGATTCCATATAACTTAAGGAGGAAATATAAAGTATCCCTAAGTATTTATTTGTATTTTTAACTTGGAGAACAAAAGTATATGTAGATGCTAGATTAATAGTACTTTGACTTTTATCTTAGCAATATAATGACATTGTGAGTTGATGTTTTTAACTCCCATGTATCGTCCTAGTATTCTTGGCATATACATTAAGGCTATCATATAAGTGAAAAAATGAATGCATAATTATGAGTAATTGAGCAAAGGTGTATCTTTAAAAGTGAATGCCATTTTGTTATTAGATTGAGACTTGCCTTACTGTGTGACCTTTTTTAAATCATTGATGAAAAATATTTCTGTCATTCTAAAAGTAATTGAGAATTGGTATTTGTAAAAATTTTTACCAGTAGATGATATTTTTGTAAACTTAAATATACCTGTTTTGGGGAGCTTTGAGTTGTGTTTTTCTTTTGTGTTTGATATTAGGGGTTTTTTTTCCAGAGTAGGATATTTTACAATTAAAATTCTGTTTTATTAGTTTTGTGATGATTGTTTGGAACTGAATATCTGTAGGTCATTCTTCAGAAATGTAGTCACATTTTGACACATTCAAAGACGTTATCTAAAATATTTTATGTAATTCAGAGACACATTGTATGTTTAACAAATGTTAACTAATACATTTATTAAACTGATTAAATATTTTCATTTTGTCTGAGTTGAACTTCATTTAGTTGAAAGGTTTTTTTAGTTTTAGTATTGATACTTTTTTTTGCCAATACAAACCTTATGAATTATTTAATATTAAGCAGAAGCTTATCTCTTACTACATTTTTCCCTTATAGCTGACAAATAAGTTATTAACACTGAACAATATATCCGTAAATATATTACTTGTAATTTTATATGATTCATTATTAGGTTATCAGAATTATTTTGCCTACTTCTAATATTTTTTTGCAACTTCAGAGAATTTTAATAGAGTAAGTAGAAGCAAAATTGACCCTTTGGATATTTTCTTACATTAGGAGTTGATTTTCACTTTCTGTTGTGGTGTTTTCTTGAAACAAAAGTACCTTATAATGTTCATATGTTTGCACTAAAAAGTCTTTCGTTAAGTGCAGATATTTAGAAATAAATCCAGCACTTCTTTTTTAAGGAACTGATAGTACATTAACTGAGAATCAAGCTTTTGTTGCATATTCATGAAGTTAAAAAGTTTATAGATGTTAACACTCTACATATGAGTCTTATTTGAAATTTATTTATATACTTGGGAAAACAACTGATGGTCCTTTTTTATTTTTCTCTTATACTTCTTCACCATTTTCTTTACAAACAAAACAAAGAACAACAGCAGTAACAAAAAAGAAAAAATTCTCTTTCTCAAAGAAAAAGCCCAATTTTGCAAAAAGGAAAACTTCTGAATCATTTTATTTTGAAATTAGACTTATATTTCCTTTGACTTATTTCATATGAACACATGAATTTTATAAATTTTTTTAGAAAGGCTAATCATACATTTACTAAACCGTCTCTTTTTATCCTCAAGATATGCCACTGCAAATTTTTCTGCCAGATCTAATATTTTGCTAACATGAAATAAGAAATCTTTAATGATTGTATATTTTGCCCACTGTACTAAATCCTTATTTATATTTATTAAATGTATTTCATTTATAAGCTTATTTTTTAAATTATTTTACAAGCAAGTATAGTAAGTATCTCTTGGATAAAATTAATTATTATAAAATTGAAGAACAAGATCAAAACCTTTAATTTATTAAAAAAAATTATAATTATCATCAGTATTACCTTGATGTTCTCAGTAATTTGTTATTGTTTTGTTCCCTGTAGTATTTCTAAATATATTTTATTCGTGCCATATGGCAGAAGGTAATTTTGTCTTTGTTTATTTGAACTTTAAATTACACAGCTCAAGATTATTTCTGTAGGTCATCCTAATTAATTCATTTGCACTGATAGAATAAGATAGGAAAATAGGTCCTATTTTACCTATTTTATGAATGTCAAGTACTATTTCTGAAATATCTTCCAAGTGATGATGAAAGAGAAAAAGTATTCTGTAAGATGAATAATATAGGAAACAACTTATTAAAATTGTTCACATTTTATCTTTAAATAAATGTTCTGGTATTAGTTTTCTTTTTCAATTTGACATATTTACTTTCATGAAAGTCTCTGCTTTTCAAATTGCTACAACGACTTTTTAGGATTTTTGGGTTATTTTCCCTCTTCTTTCTCTCACGGGAGTACTAAATTTCTTATCTAGTTAAAAGTGAAATTGTTTTATTTGCATTTTATTGTGACTTGTATGAAGGTTTTACAGAGCATACCCGCTTTTCATTCAACAGTACATGCACATTTTGGGGGAATATTTACAATGAAAATTAATTTTTCCATTCAAAAATTCAAACATACTTGTTTTGTGACATTGATTGCAAGTCCCGTGTTGTCATTTTCATTCTTCTTCCCTTCCTAACCATTCCTGCCTTCTGAATTTTGTTTCCTTTGGGCAAATGCTACCATTTTGTCCTAAAATCATTGATTATTTCAGAGTGTATACCACCACCCTAGCAGTGTGTTCACCTGTCTGTTGTTTGATTGAAAATTGAGCCAAGAGAATGAGTTCAGTTCCAAGCCTGAAGGTTGACAAAGGATCATAACCTTGAGGGTTCCACTAGTCCCTGTCCAAAAAGTAAATCTGGCCTTTTTTTATCATTTTGAGGTTTGTTCCACATTGTATTTCTGCCCTATACATAACATTCTTATGTAGTTTCTTTTAGAGTAGTCAGTAATAGTAACTGAGCACCATTTAGTTCTTCTGATCTTGAGGTTATAGAGGGTAAGATTTATTTGGTCCATCAGCCAATGGAGCAGTTGTTCCATGCATATGTGATTTTCTTTACTGTCACTTGTTCTTGATACACTTGATAGCTATGATTTCCCTAATTAGAAAATTTAGAAGACTTCTTGGTTTGAGATGTGTTAATATGGTTTTTTGTGTTGTTTCATTTTGTTTCTTAATATGTTACATGTTTTCTTTTAATGTGTAAGGTTTGGGAGGTTTTATGTACAGAATTTAAATATGCAGACAATATATAGTTGGACAGAAATCGTTTCTTTGAAGCACCATGTTTGTACTTTCAAAAGTACTAGTAACAGAATTGGTTATGTTTAGTCAGTTCAAAATTCTCATAGTAAACTATTTAGCTACTTCTACAAAACAGTCATTCACTAGGGCAAAACATAAACTTGCTACTTGTCAGGCCTTCTCAGGATTCTTCTCAAATTACATGGAAGTGATTTCAGAATTTATGTCTGTTATGGAAATAATTTTATTTAATAAGAAATCTGGAAGCAGGAGTGGCATCCACGTTCCAAATAACATGCATGCAGAAACTCTATGAACTTTGATAAATGTCAATATTTGTAGAGGGGCTTCAGGCCTTTTGTTCATAGGGTCACTGTGAGTCGTGCTCAATCCAAAGGCAATCAACAACAACAACAAGAAGAAATCTGAAATTATGTTATATACAATGTTTTCCCAAATGTCTAAAACCAATGAAAGGTACTCTGATGACCTACTGATGAGGAATTTCACTGCCACCCCAAAGGCATGTGGTTCAAATCCACTAGCTGCCCCTCAAGAAGAAGATGGACAATAACCTCCCATGTGATTTACTACCTCTGAAAACCTGCTGGCAGGTCAGCTGTGAGTCAGTTCTAACTCAATGGGGCATAATTATATCTAACAAAACAAATGAAATTTGATAACTCATACATCACCACATGGTACTGTCACAGTGAAACCCAACTAAAACTGATTGGTTCTCAAATAAACCCTTGATTTTGTCATTTAATAATACTCTCAGTTTGTTACTCTATAGATGATTCTTTCTCTACTTTCAACCTCCATCTTATCTTTCTTTTGTATAATGAATTACAACAAACTTAGTAGCATCTACAGTGCACATTTACATGGGTAGTGATTGTATAACAATGAAAGAATTTTTTTGTTTCCTTTTCAAAGCGAAAAGCGAACTGGGGGGGAGAAGTGGGCAGGGAGAAGATGTGCAACAATGAATGAATGGAAATCCAAAGTCTCTGTAAACTTTCATTAAAATCTCAATTAGAAAAAAGAATAGGTTGAATGGGCCTCTGCATATGGTCTTAGAAGGCAGTTAGTTGTTGACATGGCTGTGTTCTCATCTTGAAGGTTTTACTAGGGGGAAAATACAAGGTCATTCAGGTGATTCACCTTATTTAGATTCTTGCAGTTCTATATACATCTCAAGTACTAACTTCTTACTGGCTATAAATTAGAGACCATTCTCATGTTTATAGACCACCCCCTGTTCCCTACCAGGTAGCCCTCCCTTTGGGTTATTCACATCCTGGTTATTTGCTTCTTTAAGGCCAGCAGGAAAATCCTTATCCTGTGTGTGATAGCAAGATGGAATCTTACATACTCACTTTTAACAAAAAGAGTGATAACACATCCTCTTTTCCATATAACATTATTGAATAATTGGTGTGATTTCCCGTATCTTTTCCAGATTCTGTTGGTTAGAAGTAGGTCACTGATCTTGCTCAAAAGGAACATTACCATGAATAGAGATCATGGTGGCCATCTTAGAATTTCCCATCTCATAGTATCTGTTATTCCCTCCTTACTCTTTCTTAGTAAGGGTAAGTGATAGTTTTCCTTCCTACTTCATTGAGAACATTGAGGCAATCTACAAGCAACTTCCAGTAAACTCACACCAAACATGTACACACTGACCAACATTTGCACCCACATATTATCTTTTTCATCCGTCTCCATAGGTAAACTTGTCATCTCCAATGTAAAATTAATATTTTCAGTGGAAGAATAAGCCTTATTCTTTTTCCTTCAAAAGTTCTATCTTCTCCCTGTTTTGTAAAGTTTTGTTCTTTGTCATACCATTCCCATCAGCATACAAATACATACAGTTTTTAACATGTAATAATTATCTCCCTTCCCTCACCAGCTAATCCTTGATTTATTCTCATTCTTAATAAAATGTAAAAGTATAATTTCTATTTTCTACTTTCTGTCTTCCCCCTCTTTCTTAAATTCTTGCTGCAAATCAGATAATTTTCATTTGCTTATTTGATGACTGTGGCAACACCCTTAAATTCAGTGTTCTTGGAGGTGGTGGTTTTTTTTTTAATTGTAAAATGAATTAAATAGTATCTACCTCAAAGAATGTTATACTTGTTGTTAAATGAATTTGTAAATATATCAGAACAATTTAAAATACTACTTTATCCACAGTAATATTTAAGTACTATTACTCATTTTTAAAAAGGTGTTTTAGTTAATGAATAGGATTTGCAAAAGGAGCAGATACAACATGGAGATGGCTCATTCTGACCTCTACCTGCTTAATATATTAATACTGTCCCCATCAATAATATCCATAGTAGCAAAGAGATAGCTGCTAACTCAGGCACACCACCCTTCATGCCCTGCACATTTTCTGCCAATCACTGGGTTCAGTATTTATTGTTGACTCACAGACTTTACTCACAATTGTGATACCAAGAGTGGAGTTTATTAAAGAAAAGGTTGGAGAGTGAGAGAGGGAAAGAATATCTCACAGTAGAAGTCTAGGTTGAATCCAGCAATCGCAATCTGAAACCACATTAACAGCAAAACCACAATTCCTTAATTATTAAAAGTCTTGGTTTCAGTTCAGCAACATAAAGTCAAGAAGCCCCTGGTTTCTTCAGTCATTCAGTAAGGTTTGCCTCAGACCAGTTATAAGTCAACTTCTCCTTCAAGCATCCAGCGAGAACAGCAAAAGCTTTCATTGTGGCCAGGACAAATGCAAGAAGCCTGAGGTCACACCTTGCCATAGTTCCTTCACAGCACTACCACAGTCTCTCCACCACTATCACCAAAGTCTCACTCTGGTCTGGCTTTTACCCCAATCTTGTTCCACTCTTCTTCATTTCTTGCTGCTTTGTTTGGGAAGCTCTAGCTCTCTTATCCCCATCCCACAGCTGTTGACAATTTGAAAGACAGTGTGTCTGCAGTTAAGGTAGCTGGAGACCAGAGGAGGCTAACACAATGGCAAAAAAAGCCAGCTTTTAAACTAATACTGCAGTGTTGGTATACTTCACTACCCATATTAAAGAAATAAATTTAGACTTTTCTTTCATATACAGAAAATAAAGAACAAATTCAAGATAAAGATCTGAAGACTGTTTGATAAAATCATATGGGAATTTTTTTGTACTATCCAATTGAGGATGACATAAAGAATAGCTTGCTAGATCTGAATATGTAATACTTAGTATTAATAAACAAAGTAAAAATAACATAAAAGATATGCTAAACATGTATGATAGATAATTAGTTAGATCTCTACTATTCTAAGAACTCCCAGATTGATAACATTTATAAAATTAGTAAAGATTTTGAAAAGACAGAGAAGGGAAGGGTAATGTTTAATAAAAATAAAAGTATATGCTAAGCTTTCCTACTATCAGGGAAACATGAGTCATTAATGTAAAACTGTCTTTTTCATTTTCTATGTATACATTTGAAGCTTGGTGGCAGGTGTGTCAGAGACAGTGATAGTAGCTCAGAATAGGGCAGGGTTTGGAGCTATTTTGAATAGGGTCTATGAGTCTCAGTCCAGGTGACTCAATTGAACGTAGCAGCATTTGAGACATTATTGAAACACTATATTAAGCATATTTAGTTAAGAATTAATGTGTGTATATCCATGTTTGTAGGTGGAGAGTGTGTGTAAATATACTTATAAATCAAAAGTGCTGACATAGGAATAGGCAAGAAATGTCATAAATTTTTTATAAAAGATATGCTATAGTGTTAGAACTTTTAAAAATCTGTCTTGTAGAATAGAATGTGTCGATTCATAGAAATATAGATAATAGGATATATATTTTAACATTATTAACAGTAAAAATGAGGAAACAACTTAATCTTTAAAAGTATAATGTTTGAATAAACTCAACAAAATAATGAATTAGATGTAGAATAATTGGATTGATATGTGCTGTTGATATGTAGTTGATTTTGATTCGTAATAATCTTATAAAACAGAAAAGAACCATAAGAGTTTCCAAGACTCAATTGCCAGGTTTTTTCTCCTGGAGACTTCACTGGGTGGATTGAACTTCTGACCTTTTGGTTAACAACCAGTCACTTTACCATTATGCCACTGTTGACTTTGATTTATGCATAGTGACCATACAGCAGATCAGAAACTTATTCAGTGCTTTACCATCCTCTTATTTGCCATTATGTAGGAATCCTTTTAAATTGACTGGCTTGAGTATGGCAGAGATTGTGAAGATGGCACAGGTTTGGAAATGGTTTAACTATGTTGTTTATCGATTGCTATGAGTCTTATTCAATAGCAACTCATAACAACAACATCATAATCTGCTGGAGAGCCAGCAAAGACCTTACCATTTCCAAACCTGTGCCATCTTCACAATCTCTGCCATACTCAAGCCAATTGCTGTAGTCACTTTGTCAATCCATCAAGTTGAGGGTCTTCCTTTCTTTGACCAGCCCTCCATTTTTCTAAGCATGATGTCTTTTTCCAAAGAAGAGCCTCTCCCAGCAGTATACTCAAAGGATGTGAGATGAAACTTTTATCACCTTTGCCTCCAGTGAGCACTCTGGCTGCACCTTCTCCAAGGCTGTTTATTCTTTTGGCAGCTCATGGTATCATCAGCACACTTCTCTAATATCACAGTTTAAAGGCATCAGTCTTTATTCTGTCATCCTTATTCATTCTCCAGCTCTCCTTAGTCCTCAAACTCACATCAGTGTCCCTCAATAATTTGGAGAGGTCCCTGACAGCCAACTTACCCAGTGATTATAAGAGGCTCTAAATCACACAGGAGGGGATTACCCATCTTTTTCAGCTGTATAGCTGATAGATCCAAATCACATGCTTTGGGGTTGGCAGTGCAACCCCTTACCCAGTGGGTCACCAGAGCTCCCTTAAGTAATGACTTCAAAGATTAAACAAAATATACAGTCTGTTTTCTGTCAAAATGTCAAAAGGCTTCTTGTGTTCATGTGTCATCAGAGTGATGACAGGAAATAGAAAACCAAAGCACTTTTCTTTTTTGTCTTCAAAATTGATTTTTAAGTTAATTTTTAAAATGTACAGTATGGAAAGTGCAAATTTCCCCAGGGGAACATTTAATCAGTAACTGATGTGTGTGTGTGTGTGTGTGTGTGTGTGTGTGTGTGTGTGTGTGTGTTAGAGCTACCTTATTATGATTTCTGGTTGTGGGATGCTTTAACTGGGTTCCTTTAAGAAAGGCTACCAGAGAGGCACTTCAGAACTGAAAAAAGAAATAGTAAGCAATAGGAAACATGCAGAAAGAGTATTTACTATTTTAACTTAATACCAATGTAATTGGAAATATCTTTCTTTGGTTTTGTTTGTTTTAAATAAATAGTAAACTGTGTCAGTTCTACCAACTCAAATTTCACATCAAAATCTACCGTTCAGATTCTTACTTAAAAGATCTAAGAGATGATTAGCGCTCTGGTGGCCTAGTGGTAAGAAGGTATGCTACAGTTCCAAAGACCTGTTGTTTGAATCCTGCAGCTGCTTCATGAGAAAATGGATGATAATCTCCTCCCATGTGATTTACGGCCTCTGAAAGCCACTGGAGGTTCAGCAGTGGGTCTGTTCTGACTTGACAGCAAACAAGAAGAAGAGATGATTAGGCATCTACATGAGAGTTAAGAGAAATCTTTCCTTTTCTAGAGAAATATTTCTTGGTTGGGAAGCTCTTTTGCTAATACTCTCCTCTTTTAAAGATTTAACATGAACTGGTTTATTAAATCCTTTGTTAACTGCATTCTCAAACTTTAGTTTCATCAGGACTTTTCTAAACAAAAATCACAGATAATACAACTTAAAGCACATTAGATCAGTTCAACAAAACCAAAAAATTTTAAATGTTTTGTTTGTACAAGATTTTAAAAGTTGAAATAGTTTAAGCATTGGACATACTAAGGATGTATTAATTAATAAAATTTAATATTTATGAAACATTATTACCCAAAATAAGAATATATTTTAGATAGCAGCAATAGACTTGTATAACTATTAACAAAGTTAAACGTTCTCTTAAGCAAGAGATCTTTATAACTAAATTACGTTTAGATTTTAATTGCTTACTAATATTCTTGTACAAAATATGGAATACTTTATTGATGTTTGACTCACCTCTTTTTCCCTTTAATTAAATGATATTTTCTTTTTGTGTAAGATGATTTATTTGTCAAAAGGAAATATTCATTTCATTAGCTAACTTCAGAATTACTTTTGGGCAAATAATAGAAGTTTAAAAATTATATGGTTCTATAATTAATTTTGTCTTAGTCAGGAATTCCTCAAGTCATATATATGAAAATAGTCTGTTACCCATTATACAGCTTCTCACACTACCACCACCCTCCTGAAACATTGTACGTCTTTCAGTTAATTCTTATTTAATATTATTGTTGTGGTGGTGTACTGTTGAGTCGGAACCGACCCATAGATGACACTCCAGCAGCTTTTCAGAGGCAGTTAAACACAAGGGAGGAGATTGTCCATCCTTCTCCCACGGATCAGCTGGTGGATTCAAAACACATGGGTTCAGGATTGCAGTGCAACTTGTTGTCACTAGGCCACCAGTACTCCCTATTCCAGGTATTAATGGAAAAATAATAATATGTGATTTTATCTTAATTATAAGCATCTCTGATAATAAATCCTTGACCTTTGCACCTTGTATTTTTTAATATGCATTACATTTAGAAACACTGTTGGTAAATGAAAATATAGGGAATGTTAACATATTCAGTGAATTTAAAGTGCACTTGATTCATTCTTTGGTCTTCTCAATCACCTGCTATGCATCAGAAAGCTAGACAGTGGATAAGGGTGACAGAAAAATAATTGATGCCTTTGAATTGTGGTGTTGGAAAAGAATTCTGAATAGCCAGCAGACTGCCAAAAGAACAAACAGCTATGTCTTGGAGAAAGTGCAGCCAAAGCGCTCCTTGGAAAGCAAAGATGGCAAAGCTTCATCTTTCATACTTTCGATATGTAACTAGGTGAGAGAATTACTTGGAGAGGGACGCTGTGCTTGGAAAAATGGAGGATCAGCAAAGGAGAAGACCCCAATGCGATGAACTAACACAGTGACTTCAGCAGTGGTCTCTAGTGCGTCAGAGATGATGAAAATGCCACAGGATAGGGTAGGGTTCAGATTGGCTGTTCATGGAGTCACTATGAGTCTTACTCAACTTTACAGCATGTAACAACAAGGGGAAATAAAGGAATTCTAGTGGCTTAGTAGTTAAGGAGTTGTGCTGTCAACTCAAAGGCAGGCAATTTGAATGTACTAGCTGCACTTTGGGACTTACTCTATGCCTCTGAAAACAGTTTACTCTTCCAATGCAGTTCCCTGCCACTAAAAACTGGTTAGAGAATCATACATGAATTGGTTTTAACTTGATGGTATATAACAGCAATAATAGGAAAAAATTAAAATGTTCCATACTACTTTAGGGCATGGGTTAGAGCTGTTGTTCAAAGAATTGCTGTGAGTCATAGAGAGCTCTGTTGGCCTATTGATAGAAAGTCAATGCTACCAGGCCAAAGTTAGGTGATTTTTATTAATGGCCCTCAGGCCTAGTTTTGATTGTTTTGGGTCAAACATTCTTCTAAGTGGTATAGCACTGGTCTGTCCATTTGCTGTACAGAGGTAACTCATGGTTGCTGTGATGCTAAACACTGTGACACTGGTGTGTCAAATGCAATAATGGTTACTCATGGCGGACAGTATTTGGTGGAGCTCCCCAATTAAAGCAAGCTTGGACACGATTGGCATCCACTTCCAAAATAACTTACTTTCAGAAACTATGAACTTAGAGAAACAATGAAAGTTACTAAAGTATTCAGGTCTTTTGTTCAGAGGGTCACTATGAGTCATCTAAAATGCAATAGCACTTGACGATGAAGATGACCTTAAATCATGTAAAAATTCTTATGTAAGTATTTTAGCTAATTAAAAATATATTCAGTGTTAAGAATTTATGTATCAGAATTGTATTTTAAAAAGTAAAAGCTCTAACTTCAGAAAATGTTCTTCTTAACTCATTACTTTTTTAACCGTTGGAACATAGTGATTTTGGCTCATGATGAACCTGTGTGTGTCAAGAGAACTACATAGAAATTTCAGCATTTAATATTTTAGATATAGAGTGCTAAGCCTTTTTTTCTGAGTTACCTCTGTCAGATGTAAATCACCACCTTTTCTATTAGCATCCCAACTCCAGATGCAAATACTTAACTGTTTATACTATTGAGTTACTGATATATTAGTACAGATATATTTTGCAAGCACAGACGAGATATATAACTTCTATTAATATCTTAAATAAGATAATTTGATTAGAACATAGAATACTAAATCAGTTTATGAACAATTTCAAATTCTTAAAAAGCTTTGTATCTTAATAAATATGCATTCTACACCTTTAAAACAAATCTGACTGCATGCATTGTGTGGCTAAAAAAGCCTACCTAAAACTAATAAACCGCAAAATATAATAGGAAAATTAAATGCATTTTGTATATCAGATGAAAATTCAGTGAGAACTCAGTGCATGACAAAATCTAGATTATTGATTTCAATAAAGATTGGAATGTTTACATTATTTTTCTATTTCCTTAATTTGCAATACTTTCAATTTCTGATTTTATAGATAAGAAAATTAAGATTATTCTTATTTTAAGCATCCAAGTAAATATTTATAAAAATATTTGTGTGCACACACACACATATACCCCTGTGTAACCAAGAAGAAGAAAGTTTTCAAGTAGTTTGTCATTACCTTCCTATTGGTATTGTTTGTTGTTATGTCTGTCAGGTCACTTGGAACTTACAGTGACCCTATGTACAACAGCCATGAACCCTGCTCTATTTTGAGCCAGAGTTATTATCTCTGACACAGCTACCTCCCAAGAATGATGTCCCTCTCCAAGGACTTATTTCTCCTTGCAACAAGTCCAAAGTATGGCAGATGAAGCTTCAGAATCTTTGCCTTCAGGGAGCAGCCTGGTTTCAACTTCTCTAGGATGAACTTGTTTGTTCTCCTAGTGGTCCGTGGTATATTCAGTACTCTTCTCCAACAACACAGCTCAAAGGCATCAGTTCTGTCATCTCTAGTCGTTGTCCAGCTTTCTGATGCATAGTCAGTAATTGCAAAGAACATGGCCTGGATCAGGTGCACCTAGGTCTCCAGACTGACATTGTTGCTCTTCAGTATTCTGACGAGGTCTCCGGCAGCAGACTTTACCAATGCAATTTGTCTTTTCATTTCCTGGCTTCTCGTACCAAGAATGTTGATTGTGGAGCCACGCAAACTAGAGCTGTTAACAGTGTCAATCTCTTCACCATCTATTATGATGCTGCTCATTGACCCAGTAGTGAAAATCTTTGTTTCTTGATGTTAAGCTTCAATCCCTATTTAAGGCTGCAGATCTTGACCTTCTGCAGCAAGCACTTCAAGTCCTCAGTTTCAGCAAGGAAGGCTGTATTCATAATATGGGGTGTTGATGATTCTTCCTCCAATCCTCATACTGTATTTCTCCTCACAGAGCCCAGATTCCCAGATGATCTGATCTGCATATAGATGGAAAACATATGGAAATAGAATGCATCTTTGATGTACATCCTTCCTGCTTTTGACATATGCAGTGTTTCCTTGCTCTGTTCGGACACCCGCCTCATGGTCCAAGTATAGGTTTCACAAAAGCATCATCAAGTGTTCTGAGATTCCCATTGTCCTCAAAGTTGGCCTCAGTTAGTTGTGATTCACACAATCAAATGCCTTTACATAGTCAATGACACACAGATAGACATTCCTCTGGTACTCTCTGTATTAAGCCAAGATCCATCATTAGCTATAATATTCCAAGTACGATATCCTCTTCTAACCTTAGCCTGCACATCTGGAAGTTCTTTGTTGATGTTCAGTTCCAGTCATTTTTGGATCCTTTTCAGCAGAATCTTGCTTTCATGTTACAGTAATGATATTGTTCAATAATTTCCTCATTCTGTCATGTCACCTTTTTTTGGAATGGAAAAAAATATGAATCTCTTCCAGTCTGTTGGCCCGGTGGTTGTCCTCCAGATTTCGTGGCACAACTTAATAAGGTTGTCCAGGGCTGCCTTTGTTTGCTGAAATATGTCATTTGGTATGCCAACAGTTGCTGGGGCCTTGGTTTTTTGCCAATTCCTTCAGAGCACCTTGAACTTCTTTATCACCACAGGCTCTTATTCATAAATTATTTCATGAAATTCTATTGTATCAGCCAATTGTTTTTAGAGAGTGGTTGTACACTCTTTCCATCTTCTTTTAATGCTTGCTGGGATATTTAATATTCTGCCCATAGCATCCATAAGTATTGCAACTCGAGGCTTAAATTTGTTCTTCAGTTCCTTCATCTTAAGAATTGCCAAGCAAGTTCAGCCCTTTTGACTTTCTGGCTCTAGCTCTTTGCACATTTTATTGCAATACTTTATCTTCCCATGCTGCCCTTTGATATCTTATGTTCACCTCCCTACCTCTATACCAAAACATTTTATTTCCTTCCTGGAATTTATTACTATGTATTTCAACTAAAAGATGCTGCCCTAGATGAGCTCACCAAGTTGTCTCAAGAAATCTGGAGGACAACCACCTGACCAACAGACTGGAAGAGATCCATATTTGTTTCCATTCCAAAGAAAGGCGACATCACAACAAAATGTGGCTGACTCTGAGAAGAATGGGAATCCCAGAACACATGATTATGCGAATGTGAAACCTATATTTGGACCAGGAGGCAGTCATCAGAACAGAGCAAGGAAACACTGCATGGTTCAAAATTGGGAAGGGAGTACACCAGGGATGTTTCCTATCTCCATACCTTTTCCAATCTATATGCAAAATAGATCATCTAGGAGGCTGGGCTGTATGAAGAGAAGTGTGACATCAGGATTGGAGGAAGACTCATTAACAATCTGTGTTATGCAGATGACACAACCCTGCTTGTATAAACTGAGGCGGACCTGAAGTACTTGCTGCAGAAAGTCAAGGACTGCTGCCTTAAATATGGATTGAGGCTCAATATCAAGAATACAAACATTGTTACCACTTGGCCAGTTAGCAGCATCAAGATGGATGGGGAAGAGATTGAGATTGTTAACAGCTTTACTTTGCTTGGCTCCCCAGTCAACACACTTGGCACCAGCAGCCAGGAAATTTAAAGACATACTGCAGTGGGAAAGTCGGCTATTAGGAACCTCTCCAAAGTACTAAAGAGCAATGGTGTCACTCTGGAGACTAAGGTCCGCTTGATACAGGCCATGGTCTTCATAATCACAAGCAGTGTGTCAGAGAGCTGGACGATGACTAGGGAGAACAGAAGTATTGATGCCTTTGAGCTGTGGTGTTGGAGAAGAGTATTGAATATACTATGGACTCCTAAGAAAATGAACAGGTTCATCCTAGAGAGGGTTAAACCAGGCTGCTCCTTGGAGACAAAAATTCTGAAGCTTCATCTGACATACTTTGTACATGTTGCAAGGAGGGACCAGTCCTTGAAGAGGGATGTCATGTTTGGGAGGGTGGCGAGACAACGCAGGAGAGAAAGACCTTCTTTGAGGTGGATTGATTCAGTGACTGGGGAAATGGGAGTAAGTGTGTTGGAGACAATGAGATTGACACCGAATAGAGCAGGGTTTAGGGCTGTTGTACATAGGGTCACTATGAGTTGCAGGGGACTCTATGGCACATAGCAGCAACATCAATTACCTAATTAATTTTTACAAGATAATCAGCTTGTTCAATTAGGAAACAGATAATTAAATGTCAAGATACAGCCTTTAAAACCGAAGAAAAAAGCAAAGTAAAAACTCGTTGCCACTGATTCTGACTCATAATAACCCTGTTGGACAGGTTAAAGCTGCCCCAAATGGTTTCTAGGACTCTTTACAAAGATAGACTGTCACATCTTTTTCCCCTGAAACAGCTGGTAAGTTTCAGCTGTCAGTCTTTTGGTTAATATCTAAATACCTTAATTACAGTGCCACCAGAGCTCAATATACTGATGAAGTCACCTATACTTTGTGGTCTTGTGTTCATGTTACATAATTCACTGTGCCACCATCATTACTCTCTATACCCATACTGTTCATCAATATTGACTTGGTCTCCCTGCCCCTTAAATTTCTCAGCTCAGAAAAATATAGACAAATATGTATTTTGGGTGACATCTCACAAGCTTTTAAGACCACATAGGAATACTAACTGAACGAGGAAATAGTACAGAAAATCTAAAGACAATCAAAAATAGTATGAATTTGAGGGAAGAGGCAATGCAGGGGCAGGAGGAAACACAGATAAAATATTAGTCATTTGGAATAAACAAATACACATATTGAAGAGAAGAATTAATATAGAATACATTGAGCAATTAATAGGTAAATTTGGAGTTTTACTGGTCACCTTTGAGCCTATGTACCCAGCATCTTCTTTGGAGATTTGCCTGTCTTGGCATTAATCTTTCCCAAATGTGGAAGAGTCTTAGCATAAGCTAAGTTGGCATAAACTAAAGTTACACTCCACTACAGGTTTTTATTATTGGTGCTAAGTTCATCTTCTGCTCTCTTTTCTCCCTTTTGATTTATTATAAGTTAAAAGATGCAGCCCACATCCAGGGAAACACTACTTAGATCAGAGCTATGACCTGTAAGTGTTACCGTATTCCCCTTACACCTGATTGATCACATCATGTTATTAATTCCATCAATGCATAATTTCCAAACCACTAAGAATCATGGCAGGAGCATTCTGGTGGCCTGGTAGCAAGAATCTGCACTGCAGTCCCAAAGGCATGCAGTTCAAGACCACTAGCTGTGTGAGACCAGGATGGGCAGTCTCATTACGCATAACTAGCTGCCTCTGAAAACCTGTCAAAGGGTCAACTGACTCAAGAGTACACAATGACAGCAAAACTTTTTTTTAAACAGAGGATGAAATAGCAGAACCCTGACTATCACCAAATCCATAACTTACATAGAGCACATAGGAAACCATATGCATACTCATAAGGCTTATCATGATGTAAAAAAGAAAAAAAACCACCCAGAACTTATACTTACTTCCTTAATCCCCTCATTCAGGACTCTCTAAACACCACGATTTGACACCACTGAGAGTTTCTTCAGTTACAAGCACTCTCATGTGTCTCCGAAGAACAAATCTGAACCCCGCGCTATTTTCACAGTTCCTGACATGCTAGAGCCCATTGTGGCAGTCACTGTGGCAGTCCACCTGGTTGAGGATTTTCCTCTCCTTTGCCAGCCCTCTACCTTGCTGCTGAGCATCATGTCCCTCTCCAAGGATTAGCCCTCCTAACAACATGTCTAAAGTATATGAGGTGAAACTTTATCATTTTTGTATCCAAGAGCACTCTGTCTACACTTTCTCCAAGACATATTGGTTCTGTAGGCTGTCCATGGAATGTTCAGTACTCTTAACACCACAGTTCAAAGGCATCAAATCTTCTGTCATACTTACTCATTGCCCAGCTCTCAGATGCATAGCAAGTGATCAGGACCATGACCTGAATCAGACACACCAAGTCCTCAAACTGATGTAATTACTCCTCAAAAATTTAGAGGTATTCATAACTGTAGAATTTCGTAGTGCAGTACATCTTCTGATTCCTGACTGCTGATACCAGCTGTGTTAATTGTGGATCCAAGTTAAATAAGTTGACTGTTTCAATCTTTCTCCATCTTGATGTTGCCTGCAGGTTTAATGTTAAGAGTTTTTGTTTTCTTGACATTGAGAGACAGTCCATATTGAAGGCTGTACTCTTTGATCTTCTGCATCAATCACTTCAAATTCTCCTCACTTTCAGCCAACAAAAAAAATAATGTCATCTGCATAACACAGGTTATCACTAAGTCATCCTGCAATTTTAATAGCACATTTTTTTGGATTAAGGATTTAATTTTTTAAATTATGTCATAATTTATGATAAAGTGCATTCATATAATGCACTTTATACAGTGTTTTAAAGATTAAATAGGCCAATTTCTATGGACTGGCTGAACAGGATGTAGCTTAAAAGTCTACCATTTCAATTAAAATAATGCAAGCTAGGTTACAAATAAAATACATTCATATTCACAAATAAAATAATCATTCTCATCAAATATATGAAACAACACACATGCATATGAACCATAAACATGTATATAACTGTATTAAAAGAGTCCTGAAGAATCTGATCATTCTAATTATTTCTAAGGAAATGTATATGATACAGTTATGTGTTTTCATTACATGCTCTCGCATTAACTATGACTCACAGATCTGTACCTGCCATACCCTGGTCCGACCTCAGTTCTCTGATATGCTCAAGCCCATTTTTATATCATTGTGTAAATCAGTATTTTTTTCAGGGTGGATTTATACTTTTTAAAAATTTTTTACAGCATATTCTTGTTGACCTGAATGTGCTCACCAAGTTGTGCCAAGAAATATGGAGAACAACCACTTGGCCAACTGACTGGAAGAGATCTATATTTGTTCCCAT
>NW_006399834.1:3298361-3306560 GCF_000299155.1 Elephantulus edwardii | reverse complement strand
GCAGGAGGGGAAGACCCTCTATGAGATGGATTGATTCGATGACTGGGGTAATAGGGATGGGTGTGTCAGAGGCAATGCAGTTGGCGCAGGATAGAGCAGGGTTTAGGGCTGCTGTGCATAGGGTCGCTATGAGTCGCAAACGACTCGACGGCACGTAACAACAACAACAACAATTCTTCCCATTTAAATTTTTTCTCATTCATTCATTGTTGCACATATTTCTCTCTTCCCACTCCTTTCCCCCAGTTTACTTTTCTCTTTAATTCTTTTATTGTTATACAGTTCTCTGTGCCCCCCCCCCAAG
Organism: Elephantulus edwardii; assembly: GCF_000299155.1. Lineage (NCBI taxonomy): Eukaryota > Metazoa > Chordata > Mammalia > Macroscelidea > Macroscelididae > Elephantulus > Elephantulus edwardii. The sequence continues at coordinate 3,306,256 of NW_006399834.1, read as the reverse complement.
TCCACAGGCTATGCATTTCTTTTTCTGGAATCTTGTCATAACGATAATACCTAATCATATATACCTTTTAAACAGTTCTCTCCCTTATCTGTTTCAATGCAGTATACATTATCCCTTCTTTTCTTAGGTCTCCCCCAACCCCGCTGTCAGTCCCTTTTTACAACAATGGCACTATATGGTACTTGTCCTTTGGTGACTGAGATATTTCACTCAGCATAATGTCCTCCAGGGTCACCCATTTTGTATAATATTTCATGCGTTCCTTATTTATCAATGATGCATAGTATTCCATTATGTGAATATACCAGAGTTTCTCTATCCATTGATTTGTTGATGGGCACTTGGGTTGTTTCCAGTTCTTTACTGTTGTAAACAAAGCCACAATAAACATGGGTGAGCATTTATCTACTTGGGTGGCAGTTCTGATTTCTTTAGGGTATATTCTCAGTAGTGGAATTGCAGGGTCAACTATTTGCAACTTTTTGAGAAAGCGCCATACTGCCTTCCAGAGCGGTTTCACCACTTTACCCTCCCACCAACAGTGAATAAGGGTTTCAGTTTCTCCACAACCTCGCCAGTTATTTGTTGTTTGCTGCCCTGTTGAATTTTGCTATTCTTACTGGGGTGAGATGATATCTCATAGTTGTTTTTAATACCACATTCTTATTTATTCAGCTTCTCGAACAATTTGCTCAGCATACAGATTGAATAGGTATGGAGAGAGAATAAAACCTTGATGAATTCCCTTCTTAATTTAAACCATGTAGTATTTCCTTGCTCTGTTTGCATAACAGCCTCCTGGTCTACCTATAGGTTTCACATGAGCACAATTAAGTGCCCTGTGATTCCCATTCTTTTTAATGTTAGCCATACCTTGTTATGATCCACCCAGTCAAATACCTTTGCATAATCAATAAAGCAGAAATAGACATTCTTCTAGTAGTCTGATTTCAGCTAGGATCCATCTGACATCAGCAATGATATCTGTGGTACCATGGCTTCTTCTAAATCTGGCTTTAATTTCTGGTATTTCCCCATCTATGTACTGTACTAGTCATTTTTGAATGATCTTCAGCAGTATTTGAAATACAGGGTTCAGATCTGTTGTTCATAGGGTCACACTCAACTTGACAGCACCTGACAACAACAACAACATGTGTCTCTGCAAGACACCAGTGTGCTGTTAGTAAAGCATTAACATTCCAAGACACAAGAGAGGGGAAAAAAATAGTAAGTATACCATTTATGTTCCAGTGGTGTGAAAAGGGTTGGATGGAGTGGATTTTTTTCCACATCATTAAAATAAAAGATCCTTATCCACTGTCTTGTAAAGTTGCCTGGTTTTATACATGGTAAAACTGAAATTACTTTACAAAGGTCACACACAGAATCATATCTCCAAGTTCTAGAGTCTTTCTCATATTTTACAGAGTATTTAAGATAAGATAAAACAGTAGGACTGTGTAAGAAGTGTTTTCGAGAGAAAAACCAACAGTACGTAACAGGATGTAAAGCTCTAGGGAGTGAGAGAAGGCACAGATGGCTCCTAGGTTTAAAACCAAGGGGGTGGGGGAGAGGTGGAGGTAGGGGTGCTAAAGATAAATGAGAAAAGACAGCATAGTATTTTAAGAAACCAGACATTTCTGCGAAAATTCTACTTTGATTTGTTTATAAAAAAGTGAGGTTAAAAGACTGAAGAAGTGCTTTCTTATTCTATCCCAATAACATTTAACTCTATTATCTTATATTTGTACATTTCCAAGGAGGCAGTTATTTGTGTATAATACGTTTTTGTTCACAAGAAAAGGTACTGATTTTTTTTTATTTTTTGTTTTTATTTTTTTGGGGTTTTTTATTTTGTTTTTTTTTTTTAAAGGTTCTGATTTTAAAATATACTTTGGTTAACAATTCATTGTAGCTCACCGCGTAACATGCATGTATCAGTTGGACTCCTATGTGATATTTAGTAGTCCTAGATTTAATACATTAGGATATCTACTGAGAGAGAGAGAGAGAGGCAGACAGACAGACTAAGACTATAGAAGAATGGTTTTATAAATTCAATACACTTAGTACTAGCAGTCAAGAGGTCAGGAGACATACTGCACTGGGAAATTCTGCAGTCAGAAACCTCTCTAAATTATGGATGAGCAGTGATGTGAGTTTGAGGAGTAAGGTGTACCTGGCTCAGGCCATTGTCTTTATACAGTCACTTGCTATGAATCTGACAGCTGAACAGTGAATACAGATGACAGAGAATTATTAGACTGCCAAAAGACAAGCATATATATCTTGGAGAAGGTGCATCCAGATTGTTCCTTTGAGGCAGAGATAATGAAGCTTTGTCTCAAATACTTTATGCATGTTGCTAGGAAAGATTATTCCTTAGAGGGAGACATGCTTGGAAAGGTGGAGGAAATGCCAAAAAGAAGAAGACCCTCAATCAAGTGGATTGACAGTGTCTTAAGCAATGGACTTGAGTATGTCAGAAATTATAAAGATGGCACAGGATACGATGAGGTTGAGGTTGTAGTTCATAAGATCACTATGAGTCATACTCGACAGCCCCTAACAACAGCAGTATATGTAATATGTAATCTGGCAGCCAACTCTAAATAAATTGAAGTGTAGAGAGCTCTTGTGGCCTAGTGGAGAGTGTAGCAATCCTGAAGGTTCGCAGTTAGAGGCCACAAGGCACAAGAGAAGGATGGGCAATCTTCCATGATATTAAGTGGCTCTGAAAACCTACCAGAAGGTGAGCTATGGGTCAGTTCCGACTCTGGTACACAACAGCAACAACTATTAATTGAAGTATTTTATATGATAGTGGGACTTACTTTGTACTTATTTTGATGTAGGAATTGATGAAATAGTTTTCTGCACCATTGTAAAACAAGGAACTCATTAAATACTAGGCAAAATGGACTATAGAGGACATTATTCTGAGTGAAATATCTCCATCACAAAAGGACAAATACTGCATAGGGCACTGACATCAGGGTTGAGGGAACACAGAGGAGGATGGGAGGAATGATGTACACTGCATTAAAACAGATGAAGGAGAGAACTGTTTAAAAGGGATATATGATTGGTTATTATTGGCATGACAAGAGTCCAGAATGAAGGCTGCAGTGGATTGAACTTCGGGGTGAGGAATTGCATAACAATGAAAGAGTTTTACTTTTCTAGGAGATTAATGAGGCAGAGGGGGTGGACAGGGAGAAAAGTGCAATAGTGAATGACAGGAAACCCTAAGTCTCTGTAAACTTTCATTAAAATTCGTTTAAAAAATAGGCTTTCTATTCATTCTCATAATGAGTTGAGGTTTTTATTTGTCACACTGGTAGGTTTGTCTTAATGTTTATTTTTCATCTGAACTATATGAGTATTAAAACATACCTATTTGGTATTTTAGGATTTTTAAAAATAATTAAGTAATTTGATATTTTTAGAGAGCTCTTGTAGTATAAATGGGTAAGGAGTTGCACTGCCAATGCAAAGGCAGAAAGTTTAAATTACCAGCAAACAGGAGAAAGATGAGCTGTCTCTTCTTTTGTATTTTGAAGCCTCCAAAAACCCATTTGGAAAATCAGCTATGAGTCAGTTCCAAGTCAACAGCATACAACAACGTTTTGGTTCTTTAATATTTTTAATAGAATTCCCATTAAGGTTGTGTGTGTGTATGGTTTACAAGTAGTCGTATCATTGACTTTTTTACTCTAAAGAAGCATTTAATAGTAATAGAATTATTGTATCATTGATTTTATCATGTTTATCTGTTACAGCAAGTAACTACAAATACAGGAATAAGATTCAGGTTAAGTTAGTTTTCACTTGTAAATATTGCCATTGATGAAGCAGTTCATCACTGTTCCATTGGGTTTAGATTTGAACAGAAAATCCAGTGCTATAACAAAGGAGACCAAAGTGTAGAAATTTCTGGTAGAAGATAATAGAGTGGCAGCAATTTTTAAAAATCATAGCATTTCATTACATAGCATGACTGCTGGTGGAAGATTTTCTTAACTCTTCTTGCTTTCCTTTTCCAGAATAGAACTTAGCACTTTGTTCTTTGTATCTCTTCATCTCCTTTATATACTTCTGTGCCAGCACTTTTAAGACTTTTGCACTGATAACATTTATATATCTGGTTGTCTGTGCATTTAGTTTGTAATTTCCTTGAAGACAAAAGATTTTTTTTCCATGTATGTCCTTTATATCTAGCATCCAACACAGGTCCTTGGTCACCCAGCAAACATATCCTGAATGTTGAACCACATAATTTTGTGCTATTTAAGATCTAGTCCTTCGTTGTTGTCAATTCCATAAAATAATGTGTCGTTATGTGAGTCAATGTGTTAACAGACTTCAACTGAAAATGAATCCATATATGGATGATAAAAATTGGCTATGTCAGAGGGGCTATAAACACTTGGCATTTCTTGAATGTTGTATTGCTGTATTGAAGAAATAAGTAAATAGGCATTCTCACATCAGTTTTCACCCTTCTTTTGTCTGTCCATCACCAAATATTAGTTGTCCTGCATTTCCAAGCTTTCACATTGGGTCTCACTTTTTCTTGGCTCTGACCTGAAAAAAATAAAAAAGTGGTTAGAACACGGTTTTCCATGCATTAGCATTCAAATGAATTTATTAATTTTACAGAAAGTACTTATTCTTTTTGTTAATAATAAAATAAATATTTGAATAGATTTTTTTCAGTGAAAATAAATTCGAGATCTTCTTTATGCTTAAATATGAAAATTGAATTTAAATAACATTTCTTGGCTAAGCTGTTTTAAGATTATTAAAGTTTAATCATTATTAAATCTTTATTCCTTTTAATGATATCAGGTCAATCATTTTAACAGAACATTAATTTTAGGTTCAGAAATGATAGATTCTAATAAAATACAACTATAAGAGCCTACTCTTAAATAATCACACACTTTGTTTAGCTAAATGCAAATGAATTTCTAGGTTCAGTGAGTATTTGATAAAATAGCAGTTATGTCTATAAATTTTTAAGTATGATAATTTCAAAAGAGAAAAAGCTAGAATCCAGGGAATAATTGTTAATACATAAAGATTACTACAAAGATGGATAATATAGTTTAATTCTTCAATTTCCAAAGATAGGGATATTGGGGGAAGTTATTACTCTTATAATAAGAAGATATACCATGTCTGAACTATACATCATTTCAGTATTAGAGTTTCCAAGCCTTTAAATCTTTATAGAAGCAGACTGCCAGATCTTTCTTCATGAAGTGATTTACTGGTGGGCTCAAACTGCCAACCATTTGGTTAGCAGCTGATTAACTATTGCACCACCAGACAGAGCTTCTTGTGAATATTGATACGGAATTTAAAAAAGGGAAAAAGAAAAAGAGAAGCCAGCATTCCATAGTGTAAGCCCACATATTTGCAAGTTCTTTTAGGATAGAACTAGTCCTCAAATTTTAAAAATTTGAATGCAGTATATATGGTGTGAGTGTAGTATACAGTGCATTGGAATATACCATGCTACAAGATCCGTGGGTTCTTAGGATAATTTTTAGTATTATATCATGATGTTGTTGTTGTTGTTGTTATTAGGTGCCTTTGAGTCGTGTATGACTCACAGCAATCCTCTGAACAACTGACCTGAACCGAGTCCTGTCTTGTGCCATCCGTAACAATCTCTGACACACCATAAGTGTATGCCAGTAAACTGTATTATTTCTTTGCTCTTTACTGACAATCAATAGGGTCATTCCCAAAACTAAACTTTCATAGGCTATTCTGTTTCTGCACTATGACTATGTTTTCATTACATTGAGCGGAGAACTCTAGAGATAATAAAATGTAAAACAGAATAATTTTTATGAAAATTTAATTTAATAATAGTTTTCTTCATTAAATTTTTATAAAGTGTTACCAGTTTCCAATATAGAAATACGTTTAAATAGTATTACCAAAAATAATTTTCTGATTTTGAAAAGAAATGCTTTTTTAGAAAATAGGATCATATTTAAAATTCATATATTTAAATCCATAAAGATATTAACATTATACGTATGATAGAATATGATTTGTAATTATAGTTTAACCCCTTAATTATAACACTATAGCAAGCCTTAGCATTTCAGACAAATAATTTTCTACTGAAAAAAACACTGTGAAGATAATTAGCAAATTAATAAATGTTCAAGAAGTATTCAGGTGACTTCTTGAAACTTGAGTGCACATCCTCAGTGGCTATAAGAAATGTATTTGATGTTTCCGTGAATCGTTTTTTAAAATCTAATGTTTTATTAAATAAAGGGATTACACAGACAAATCAGCATGAAATGAAATTATAAATATATGTGTGTATGGAACAAAAATGTGTTGTGTTTGTGTGTATGTGTTTTTTAAGTGATCTAATCTAGTATTACCATTTATACGTTTAATGCTTGGTATTTTCAGTAGCAGATTTATTAAAAATACCTACTTATTTTTTAAAAAATATTCTTTTCCAAATCAGTTTTTAAAGCTGGTATGACAATGTTTGCTGAAAATCTGCTTTTGTAATATTTTATTTCATAAAGTATCTCAGCTAAATTATTGTTCCAGCTTCAGCCTACCCATTTTAATGGTCTGGAACGAGAAAAGCAATTACTTTAGTTTTTTGTTGATGAAGCAGCTGTACTATCTATAACTTAACTATCACAGTTTTTTTAATCTACCAAATGAGTCACAAAACAGTGCCATATGTATCTTTGTATTACCAAGATATATTTTAAATGTTAGTAGCTATAGTTTAACTTTAGAGAGTATAAAAAGACAGTACTGATCTTATGTGTCTTAACATAATATTTGATTGTGATTAAATAGAAATGTTCTGACTGAATATTTCAGTCCAAATATATCTAAAGTTCCTGTGTGTCATATGAGCACAAGGAATTGCTGTATGAATTATGTGAGTATAGTAATTGTCAGTATCTTTTGGTAATTGGTTGTTAAGTCTTGGATTTTTTTAAAAAAATATTATATATTTTTATAAAAAAGTATTATATACCTAATTGAAATTATAATTTTATACAGTTTAAATAAAAACCCCAAGTAATTTATTCCTCAAAGAGACCTACCCTTCCTAAAAGTCATTGCAAGTTTTTTAATTACCAGATAGTATTTTATAAAGTAATATTTTCTGTATTAGATGAATTGAAAGACTAAGCTACTATCAATTTTTATTAACTTCTTTTTTGGGAGTGTTAGTCATGAAACAAAGTATTGAGTAGCACAAAAATTAGTAGGTGACAAGGAACATGAAATTAATGTCTTCAAAGTGACTCAAGCTAGAATTTTCCTCTTTTCATCTTTACTAACTTTCCTTTACCATGCTGCACTCTTGTTTTTATAGAGATCAAAGAATTTTGTTAAAGATATACTAGGTGAAAAATCAGCAGCATGTGGTTTTGAAACTATGTGAAAATGTAATCTGTACGTAGTTAAGATTCCCTTTTTATAACATACTAAATTTTTATGACTTTTCAAAATTCACAGAGATTCATGGACAATTTTTGCTTAATAATTTCAACATGAAAAATGTTCTTTCCTTTAAAATTCTAATTTTATAAGGTAACTATATTAAAATGTGGTAAAAGTCACTTGAAATTGTGATGTTTGATTGACTTCATAAATTATGGTTTAAACTAATTTTCAATTCTTTTTATTTTTTTTTAGCATATCAAAGTAATATAATGTATGTGCATAAAACAGAAGTATTATTTATATGTATTTTTTTTAATTACAGGTAAAGATTATAGTTCCCAACAGCACAGCAGGTCTGATAATAGGGAAGGGAGGTGCCACTGTGAAGGCTATAATGGAGCAGTCAGGGGCTTGGGTGCAGCTTTCCCAGAAACCTG
>NW_006399834.1:3290861-3293361 GCF_000299155.1 Elephantulus edwardii | reverse complement strand
TACAAACAGCCATATGAAATTGCACATGATTAGAAAACAGGATGAACCCATTTTGCCTCCTACTTGGTTTTTCATAACCATAAATACATAATATTGTTATGCACTGTTGTTCATAGATGTCTTTTTACGTAAATGGTAAGTATCATATTACTTTAACAAATTATTTTTTGAATTTTGCATGTTATTTTTGTTCCATCAGATATGTGCCCCAATTAAGTAACTTTTTTTTAAAAAAAGATGAAATTATTAGAAAATTTGTCATGTTAATTTTGAGAAAATTTGAAGTGTAGTACATTTTACTAGATAGGATGTCATTCCACTGGTCTATCTTTAAAAAAAATGTTCTTGAAAATTGAAGCATTACCTTGTATTATTAATAAAGTACATAAATTCAGATTTGTAAATAAAATATTGTTTAAATCTAAAGTATTCAATATTTTGATTAGATTATTTTTTTAAGGAAAAATATTTAACGTGTATGTGCTGAATTTTTTTTAAATAGTTTTTTAAAATTGCAATGGAAGGGCAATTGTCTCATTACAAGTGGTACAGAAGCCAGTACTTGGGTTAACATAGATATATAAGCAAATAAAAAATGTGGAACAAATTTTAAGCTCATTTTGGAATAAAACAAAAAAACCAGTTCTGTAGAAATGCATATTTGTATTTGTTTCTCTAATAAATCTGCAAATAGCTTCAAACACAAATTAGTTTTAATTATTTAAATAATGAGTTCTGTTAAATAATTAACACCAGCTTTGCCTTACATTTTGTGAAAGTACCATCTCATGGAAATTAATAGAGGTTTATGGTGGAAATCCAGGTAGTTTTGCATTTATTGAAAAGTTCAGTAATTAGCATTTGGTTATATTTGCCTCTATGAAATGATTAAAGAATGTGTATGAACAACGGGATTCACCCTCAAAAAAATTAGATCAGATTATCATTTATTTTTATATGAGTCCATATTTAATAAAAGAGCAGCAAATTAAATAAAACAGAGAATGAAAATCATACGTTCAAATGGTTGGTACTCAAAACATTTCTCAAACAGGTAATTGACTCCTTTATATATATAGCAATGAAGGAATATATGCTCTTCTGAACCATGGAACTGCAACCATTAATATGATTTATGCATTATAGTTATTACTTTAAAATGCATTTCTCTATCTTGATTATATGTAATTCTGTTTTTAATAATGCATGTTGGGCTTTTTTTAATAAACTATAGACATCTATCTGTAGAGTCCTCTTTATGAAATATGCTTAGTAGAGAATAGATGTCCTAGAATAAGTTGAGTGCGTGTATGTTTTGAGTTGTCATTCTACTTGAGCAAAGGGAATAGACTGAGCTTTTTATGATTAAGGACTCAAATAACCCAGTCCTGTTGAACTACAGAAAGTATTTGAATTATATTGAGCCCTTGGATTTACCAATTTTTGTTGTTGTTGTTGACTAGTTAATAAAGTCTTAGTAATGTTTTGAAGATCTAGCTTCTGAAAACATTGTACATTTCTAAGATTGGTCTTTATTAGCTTATTCAATGATACAGCTTTTGGCCAATAACAAAGTACTGTTTCTTGTCAGTATGATGAGAAATTATTCCATTGTTTTTTTCTTTGGAAGAATTTTTATAGATTTATACTTAACAAACATCTTAGGTAGTGTTAATTCTTCTAAGAGATTGTAGTAATTATAGACAAACACTGAAATAGGCTCTAAGTAGAGAAAGCTCATGGGTGTATAATGACAAAAATCCTTGCTGAAATTATATTGTGAAACAAACCATTACTTTCAGGGTTTAAAATGTAGATATGACTTGAATTTTAATTTTAGAAAGTGAATGGATGCAAATGAAATTTCTCATTTAGGAAAGAAAACAATAAATTCTTACAAATCTAGTAAATCAAAGCCTAACTTTTTTTCCCCCAGAATTATCCTACAATAAATGATAGATTCTCAATTTAACTCTGTCAAAACATATTTTATGCAGGTTCAGGTTCCTGCCAGATATATTTTCTAACAAGTTCACTGTTTATGAAACATTATCATAGAGGTTTTTACCATTTGTATCTTAATTAGAGCTTTGAAGGAACATTCCCATCCAAGAAGATACAATGAGAAGAGCGATAATTACTAGGGCTTTGCCTCCAAATACTACTGGCTTTAAAAGTATTAACTTGGAAGGTCAAATTTTCAATGAACTAATTTATTCAATTTTCTCATCATTTTCCATGATGTAAAAGAAGCCCTTAGAGGTTGAACTTCCTGTGAAGTTTGACTTTATGTCTTCTAGAAAATGTTACATCAGTATATACTTCAGTATATACTGCAGAGTTCATCTAAACTAGAAAACAGTACAAAACTTGTTTTTCATCTTCTAATTCCTGAATCTATTATATATCGACATTTTTAGTAGTCAAATAGAATTATTTCCCTTTATCTTAAGAACATGCTTCTAAATCCAAACAAAAATACTTGCAGTCATTTTTTTTT
>NW_006399834.1:3277359-3290761 GCF_000299155.1 Elephantulus edwardii | reverse complement strand
CCCCCTGCACCTCCCCAAACCCCACCCCTTACCCCCAAATATAATCCACTCTGCAACCCTCATTGCAGTCATTTTTAAGTAAATATTTTTTTCCTCTTTAAGGATAATTTATCCCATTTAGGTATTTTGTCACCAAAATTCAACAGTTTCAAAATAATCATTATATCCATTATCTATTTTAGTAAGCATCACTATTTTGGTTTTGTGTGCTGGTATTTTCCACCTCAAACTCATTTTGAAGACTTTCAATTTTAAGGAAATTACAATATTTTACAGATTTATTATAATGATGAATATTGTTTTTTTAACTTTCTGGAAAGACTTCTATATACTTACAGATCCAGTCATCACCACTTCAGTCATCACCACTTTCTATCAAATACCACAAGTACAGATGATTAATTTGTTAGGTATTGGTTTTCATGTAGATTTTATTTATCATTAACAAAGTTAGATATTCTAAATGCCTGGCATGGACAAAGAGGAAAAGGAATACAGCACAAGAAGGCCAAGCTCTGGAAAACCCAAGTCCTTTGAGGAGTGAAATAACCAAGTAAGAATTCCGCCAACAATGTTACCTCCTTCTGAAAACTTGACATTGCTTACTCACAAAATTGGTCACTAAAGATTAACTCTGTTACATATTCCTATTTTGTGAATTTATTATATCTTGAATATTAATTTCAAATCAGTATCATCATTGGTAGATCTCCTATATCGTTGACAATATTTGAATAAATCTTAAGTTACCAAATAAGTGCAGTGTACAGTAACTATAAAAATTTATTCATATATTATGGCAGTACTACTGTCCTGAGCATGTGAGTGTTGTGTTTCCTGGGCTCAGCTGCCAACTGAAAGGTTAGTGGTTTGAAGTAAAAGAGAATTGTAGCAAACTGTTTCCGTAAAGGTTTGTAGCCTTAGAAACATGGAGCAGTTCTGCTGTGTCCCACGTGATCACTATGAATAGCATGAGTACTATCGTTACAATAAATATTTATAACCACATAGACATTATGGTCATTTCCTAGCTTCATCATTTCTGTCTTCCCCACCCCAACAGGAAGCAATCAGAGAGCTGCTCACAGATTTCTAAATACTAAAAAGTATATCCAAGGGTACAAAAATCTATGTGAAAATAAGATAAATGAGGATGTAAAAATCTCTGCTTGTCTGAATAGTAGTTCTTAATGTTCAATTGGGAAAAACAAGAGTTGAGGGATCTGGTGGTCTAATGATAAGAAACTGTATAGTGATCCCAAAGGCACGCTGTTTGAATCCACCAACTGTTCCATGGGAGAAAAATGGACAGTCTCCTCCAGTGTGATACACTGCCTCTGAAAACTCAGTGAACGGTCAGTTATGAGTCAGTCAACTTAACAGCACATAGCTCCAACAAAAACAATTTTGAATTGGAGTAAATTTTTACTAACAGTGAGAAAGCCATCACTTGTCTACAGTACAAGAGTGAGGCTAGTGTAGTTAAGGTGACCATCGCTCTGTGACTTCAGATAGTTGAGATATCAGTCACAATGTTCATTGTATTTTCTTTCTCACTAGAATAAACTTTATTGCCTTATATTTTTGAAAATTTAAAAATTTTAAGTGGGTCATTTAAAAAAAAAACTATTGGAGATACTCAATTCACAAGTATTTTAGGAAAACTATTTTTCAAAAAGAATTTTCCAGTATGTGATATGATTATAGTGACTAATACCTAGATTATCTTTTACCACGTGAGAATGCACTACTTTTTCTACTTCTCGCCATGTCAGAAAATAGTCCTGTTTTACAGAACTTACAATAAAGCTGGGTCTCAAACCATTAGGATAAAATTGGCATATTTATGGTTTATCCTACTTTGTCTGAATATAATAAGGTTTTCCTACTCTAAACTTATTAAAATATTGCTTGAACTGATACATGTGTATCTTTTCAATACATAATTTTGTGGTCCTAAGGATTATTTTCAGTGTTCACAAAATACAAGGTACCACATGCTTTCAGAACTGTTTATAAATGCTTATGTTGCTCTTAAAAGTTCATATAGTTTTCTACTGGGGTTTTTTTCCACTCAAAAATTTTATATTTTTCTCAAATTATTCAAGAATGTATATGATATGGAAGAATCTAATAATTAAAAAATTGTTAGCACTTATAATGGCTGATTTGTTATTTTTCCAAACCTGTGAAAGAGAGTTATCTTAAAATGCATAGTCAGAAAGTATTTCAAAATTTTTACATAAATTTTTTAGTAAAGCACAATAATTTTAAATTAATAGAACATATTTGGCAAAATAAATTACTTCATAGAGAAAAATACATGCTACAAACATTTCTAGGCCAGGGTACTAATGAATATGTTGTCAGGTGCTATTCACTTGCTACTGTTAAGTGCTGAGTCACTTGCTGTTCAGCAACCCTATGTATAACAGCTCTGAACCCACCTCTATCTTGAGCCAATTTAACTATTTTCTACCCCAGTCACTGAGTAATTCATCTCACCCAGGATCTTCCTCACTCATGCTGTTCCTCTACCCATCCAAGCATGATGTCCTTCCCAAGAATTGGTCCCTCCTGGCAATAACAGATCTAAATCTGGCCTATCCTGTACCAACCTCACACTTTCCAGCACACTAGAGCCTATGGCAGCAGACTGTGTCAGTCCATTTAATTGAGAGTCTTTTGCCCACCCAATACCTTTCCAAGCATGATGATGTCCCTCTCCAAGCAATAGCCTCTCCTAGCAGAATGCCCAAAGTATGTGAGAGAAAACTGTATCATCTTTGTGTTTTTGGAGAATACTTCAAGATATATTTGTTTGTTCTCTTGGTAGTCCATGGATGTTCAATATTATTCCCGGCCCAAAGCCATCAATAATTCTTCCATCATCTTTATTCATCGTCCAGCTCTTAGATGCGTAACAAATGATCGGAAAGACTATGGCCTGAACTAGGCACACCTTAATCCTCAAACTAACATTATTCCTCCTGAATAATTTTAAGTCCGCAATGAGTACATGGTTTTGTACCATTCTGATGAGGGTTGTCTTTGTTTCCTAACACTATTAAAACACAATGGATGGCTTTAACAAATTTATCTTCCCTCAAATTATAATTTTATGAGTCCCAATTCAGGGTTCTGACTTGGGGAGGGCTTCCTCATTCTCTAGGAGAATGTTCATTATCCGTAGACCCATCTGAGATCTGTACTGACAGTTATTTCTTGGTGATACTGAAGTCAGCAATGCTAACTTCCTTGCTCCTTTTATCTCTTATGGAATTAAAAAAAAAAGTTGTAGGCCACACCCCTGGGAACTCCCCTTTCATCAGATGCAGACTGGAGCCTTATTAAAGTTGTTATTTCCCACTCTAATCCCCTTACAAATAATTGGCTGATTTCAGCTCAGATCCTATCATGGCCATGAATTGTCATTGCATAACTCACTTGAATGTGTCTTATTGTTTGTTGTTTTATTGTGTTCTGTTGAGTTGGAATGGATCCTTCAGCAAGTTTTCTGAGGCAGGCAGTTAATCACATTGAAAGAGATTACCAATCTTTCTACCACAAAGCAACTGGGAGATTCAAACTGTGTACCACTGGGTTGGCAGCATAATTCTTTACCACTAAACCACCAGAGCTGGCTTCGTAAATCATAAAGGCTGAGATTTTTCACACAGGATATATTATACTGAGAATAATGGACTTGTTATTTGGGGAAAATATAGTGCAATCCATGACAAACATCTAAATTTTCACTTGTTGCTTTATAAGAAGTATGTAGTAAAATTACGTTTTAATTTGCTTAAATCTTAACACACTAAATTGTATATATTATTGTGTAAGAATTATCAAAATCTAATCAAGTTCTTAAAAATGAAGTTTTAAAAAGATTTGAAATTTCATTTATGAGGTCCATTAAAAAATATTTAATGCTAAGGATTTTTCATTCTGAATTATAATTCCTTATTTATTATTTGTTACCTCTTTGTGAGAAAAAAAATTAACTTTAAACATTAAGTTGATCCTAACCAATTAATCATGACGTTTAACATATTCAGAGATTATTACTGCTTTACAGAGTAGTTATGACTCTGAAAAGTGGTTTGTTTGTTTTTAAAGCATTGTTTTGGCCACATAACCCTGAGATTTTTTTTCCTTAAGATTCAGTTTATGGGCTACATTATACTGTTTTCTCACTATCAAGTAACTTTCTGCACACACACTGTTAATAGTATATCTATCTGTTTGGATAGGTCTTCAAAGAAGCATCCATAACCTTTACACTTTAGTGATAGCAAAAACTTTGAATTAGTGTGGCCATTTCATAGAAGGTATCAGTCATTAGAATATCCTATTAGAAAAAGAAACACATTTTTCATGTCAAATGTTTTAAAATTATTATCTGTGCCCTTGTTCTCCAAATGAAAAAAGAAATAAATCATCTGATTTATTATATTGTCTGCTTTTTCTTCTACCCTAAGGCAGAATCAAGATTGTTCTAGGCAAAAAGTATATTAATCCAACTTAAATGAGTAGACATTCATTCTCAAAAAGAAAAAAAAAGACACTTAAAGTGAAATGTAAAACATGATAAACTATGAAGAATTGTAGATAAAATTTTATAGTTTCAAAATAGAAGCATTAAATGTCAATATGTTTATTTTCATGATTAGGAGAATGTATGGTTGCTTTTAACAAAGCAGAGTTATTATAAATTTTAACTAATATTTTAAAAAATCAGCTAGAAAATGTAAATTCCAAAGAATGGTATGAAGTGTGAAATTTGAGACAGACTGGAATCCTTGTTTCACTCCTAATGTGAATTGAACATTTTGTGGACTCAGATATCCTTTAGGAGATGAGATGATATGAATTGCCTTAGTATAAGAAAATAAAATAAGATTTTCCTTCCAAATAAGGGGTGTGCGTGTGGGAGGGGGGGTGTATATGTATGTGTGTATATACTTCTTTAAAGACTAAGATATCCTAACAGAAGCTATGACATTGCTTCATATGGGTGTGATAACTGGACAATAAGTAAAGAAGACTGAAGAATTGATCCTTTTGAATTTTTATGTTCGTGAAGAAGCAAAGAACAAGAATATTTGACTCAGAAGAAGGGCAGCTGGAGTGCTCCTTAGAAGGGAAGATGGTGAGACTTTGTCTCACATTCTTTTGTCTTGTTATCAGGAGGGCCCCGTTTTTGGAAAAAGACATTATACTTTGAAAAGTAGTTGTCAAAGGACAGGAAGACCTTCAAGAAGATGGACTGCTTCAGTGACGCCAGCTCTGGTTAAGTACATCAGAGATGGTGCAAAGCCAAACAGGATTTCATTCATGGGATCACTGAGATTCATAGCCTACTCGCATTGCACCTAACAGCAACAAATATTCTCTAAAATTAAGGTAAACAAATGTATGAACTACAATGAACAAGAGCCTAGTAAAGTTTGTGTAAATTCTTTTGCAAAATATATAAAGAAGACAAAGCTCTAAATTTGAACATTTAAGACTTGAAAAAATCTACACATGCAACCATTAAAAAAAAAGCCTTAGCTATGATACTCTATTGTATCTATTTATTTACTATAGTTCTCAATAGAGAGTCCCTGGAATTATGTAAGACTTTAAATGCTGGAATTCCAACTTAAAGTTTGCCATTTCAAACCTTTCTAGAGGCATCTCATACAGTGGTAATCCTTGAAGAGAAGAAGAAATGAATATATAAAGATGTAATGACTCTGTTGTAGGTGCTGGCTAACAGTGGCCATAAATACAAAAAAAGAAACATTGACCAGTCAAACTGTTACTATACTTGAGCCCATTGTTGGCAGCCACTGACTGTATCAATCCATTTACTTGTCTTCAGCTCTTTTTTACTGACCCTCTACTTGTCTGGGAACAAGGGTGGCTTACTCTAGGGAGTTGTGCTGCTAATTCAGGCATAATTTACCAGTTTAGGGCCAGGTCCACTTTGAAAACATATCCAAAATATAAAACAAAGTTTTCTATTCTGATTTCTTAAGCGCATACATAATCCTATTTTATTAATCTGAAAAAATTATATGTGTAAGTGAATATTAGAACATTTAAAGTTTTTATTCTTGTATTCATAAACTTTAATGAGTAAAAATATAAAGACTCGCATTATTTTAAAAGTTTATAATAGAAGAACTTTCAAGTAATAAAAAAATGCTCCTAAAATTAACATCTGATACTAGTTTGTAGTGAGACAATTAGGTGAGCTGATAAGCTTATATCAGAATAAGTAAGTTCATTTTAAAACTCCCATTGTTGTTATGTGCCATTGAGTCGCCTACCACCCATCGTGACCCTATATGTACGACAGCTCTGAACACTGCCCTGTCCTGACCCAGTCTCACTAATTATGACACATTCCCCAGTCACTGTATCTATCAATAAATTTCATCAGGGATCTTACTCTCCTACATTGTCCCTCCACCATTCCAAGCATGATTTCCTCCAAGGATCAGTCTCTCCTGGCCACATGCCCCAATTATGTAATCAAAATCCTAGCATCCAAGGAGAAAATTAGTTTCACCCTCTCTAAGACATACACATTTGTTTTCTTGGCTGTGTATTGTATGTTCAAGACTCTTCTCTAGCACCACAATTCAAAGGCATTGATTCTTCTCTCACCCTTAGTCATTGTCCAACTCTGAAGCATAACAAGTAATTGCCAAGACAATGACCTGGATTAGGCACACCTTAGTCTCTAGACCAAAGCCTGGATTACGTACCCTTTACTTAGTCTCTAGATGTGCATCATTCCTTTGTAGTATTTTGGAGAGGTCCCTGACAGAAGATTTTCCCAATACAATTAGTCTTTTGATTTCCTCACTGCTAGTGTCATGGAGCCAAGCTAGCAGTAATTGTTAACGATCTCAATGTCTTCAACTATCATAGTGCTGCCAATTGGCCCAGTGGTGAGAATCTTTGTCTTCTTGATGTTAAGCTTCAATCCATGTTGAAGACTAAAGTCCTTGACCTTCTGCAACAAGTGTTTCAGGTATTTTTCAGTTTCAGCAAGCAAGTTTGTGTCATCTGCATAACGTACATTGTTGATGAGTGTTTTTCCAGTTCTGAAGCTACGTTCCTCCTCATAAAGCCAAGCTTCCAAAGGATCTGTTCTACATATAGATTGAAAAGGTATGGAGACACACTCCCTTTCTGATTTTGAACCATGCGGTATTTCTTTGCTCTTTTCTGAGGACTGCTTCCTGGTCCAAGTATAGATTTCTCATAAGCACAAATGTTCTGGGAATTCCCATTTTCCTCAAGGTTAGTAGTAATTTGTTGTGATCCACACAGTCAGATGCTTTTGCACAATCAATGAAACACAGATAAACATTCCTCTGGTACTCACTCTGCTTTCTGTCAAGATGACCTGCCATTGGCAATAATGTCTGTAGTGCAATGACCTCTTCTAAACCCAGCTTGTATTTCTGGTAGTTCTCTATTTATGTATAATGCTCCAGTCATTTTTGGATAATCTATCCATGAAGTTGAAACTAATGAAGACCTAGAAATAAATTAATAATTGTACTATATTACATATAAATAAAATACAATGATAATTCAATAAAACATTGTTAGTACTACTTTACATTTCAAAGAAATAATTTCTCTGTAAAATTAATATAAACAGCAGACTCTTCTCTTTAAAATACGATGCACTAGGTATTACAAAGAAAAAATAATCTATTATTTCAGTGAAAATTTACAAAGCAAATTTTTATGTAAATTTTTTAATCAGGAAAAAATTTTTAGTATGTCTGTTAATGGAAACATTGTACAGCAGAATAGTTTAGCCAAAACAGAATTGCAGAGGACCCATGATAAGTTTACACAATAAGGAAACTAAAGGAAATACTGATCCTCTTTGCCAAGTGCGTTAAGTGCCTTGTCACAGCATCCGTTTTCACTTTCTTTTTCGTTATGAGAAAAATGTATCCACTCTAATGCTCTTTGAGGTATGATAATCTCCTAATTTCATTATTGAGAAGACAAGTAGATTAAACCATTTACTCATTGTTGGAATTTAAACACATTCCTCTTTGTATTCTTGACATTCAAAATTGCCCCAGTGCCTTGGTGTGCCCACTAATCTTTCTCAACTCATAGCAACCCCATGTCACATGGAACTGCCCCACAGGGTTTAAAACAGAAGAAATGCCCAATAGGTTTTGCAGGCAGGTTTGTCCCAAGGAGGTGTTGCCAGATACGGCCTAGCCCACCTTTCTATCAGCAGCTGAGTTCTTTAGTGCTGTGCCACCAAGGCTACTTTAAAGATCCTTTCTTAGAGTTAAAAAGTGGTAGTTAATACTTTGTCCTCTAGAATCAAAACAGAAAGATAATGAAAGGTAATTTGGACAATTGCACAAGGGGAAGAAATGGTACTTTCAATGAATGTTGAACACAACACGTATGTCTGCAAGTCCTTCTATCTACCTGTTTTTGTACTGACTGTTACATGGTATCTGTAAAACATTGATGAGGGTATGGGGAGCTTTGGTGGCCTAGTGGCAAGAAGCTGTGCTAGCTGTTCTACATGAGAATGATGGGCAGTTTCCTCCTGTGTGATTTACTGCCTCTGAAAAACCAGCTGGACAGTGGGTAATGGGTCAGTTCCAATTGGATGGCACACAACAATGAGGATTTTTTAAACTTTGCATAAACACTCAGTTGATCAATTGGATATTTTGCTTAAATTGCTTTTGAGCTCAGGTCTCCATGTTGGGCTAAGACATAAATCATCAATTATATATGTTTTGGTACATGAAAATGTAAGCTTAGTTCAGTACTTTTTCTGTTCAGAAAAGTGTTTCATATGAGCATGACATATTCCTACTTTGATTGAAATCTGATTACAAAATTGTATACATGGTCTGAGAATGTTTATGATAACCATATAAAATTAAAGGTCAAGGTCAAAAAAACCTGCTGTTGATGCTGGACAAAAATTGTCCACACTCCATAGAATGAGACTTAGTGTTTATTTCACATTACAAGAATCCAGATCTCTGAAGTAAAAAGATATTTGCTACCATTCAATATAATAAACAATACTGAAATAGAGAATTCCAAATTACTTTCTCAGAATTAACCATGTATGGACTTTACCAGAAGAATAGAACTATGTTACCATATGCATAAAACTTAGTCGCTGGAATTTTAACAGTAATTTATTAGGGGGATTTTGAAGGGAATATTTCATGTTTGTGTTTCAGAATCCTTTTCTTTCTCAATCTTGGGGTGGTTAAAATGGAAATTCTCAATATAAAGTTTAGAGACATTTCTTTGATTTGCGAGAAATACATCTTTTACAATTAACTCTTAGAAGCTTCATAGCATTACTTTTCATTGAACTATGTTTCCTACTTTTTAATTTTCCAAATATATTAAAACTATATATTATGCTGTTAATGATATAAGGAAACACCATCTTATGTACTAATAAAAGGAAAATGTCACAGCATTAACATGTAATGAGAATAATGATCCAATTTTATTTGTCTGGCTGATTAGTTTGAAAATGATGTAGACATTCAGTAAGAAAAATTGCATATTCAGACAAAATGTAAGCATGACCACGTCTTTTGCGAAAAGGTAACTGTGAGTATTGTCCCATAGGCTGTAGGCTACAAAGATAAAGATAAAAATAATACCTAATACTTGCATTTTGCTGTACAGAATTCAAGGCACCATCAGATAATTATTCTTACACACCCTTCTCCCTACATTGAAGACTACAGATATTTAATTCAAGGGATAGCTTTGGTAGGCTTCATCATTCTAAAACTTAGTACAAAGAATATTTCTCCAATTCATAAATTTCACTTCTATCTTTATACCTATATCTTAAGTTCTAAGTATTCGAACTTTCAGCATGACCAAATTAATTATAACCATTAAAGGTAATACAGAAAAATAAGGTAATCATACTTTCAACCTACTTGTTAATTTATTAAATATCATATATTTTATTTGTATAGACTTTAATTAAAACTAAAAAATACTTCATATACATTCATATTGTGAATAACAACTAATTTAAAATATGCTAAACTTTCTGTATCCTCCCACAATGTGGAATACAGTATCTTTTACAAATAAGTTGTCTTCTATTTATTAAAAGACAAAACCAATATAATTTAAAATATAAATATTTTTATTTCACCAAATACAGCAACATATATGCTTACTACATGAAGATAAAGGACAAATCTATGGACATCAGTTTGTATTTAATATGTGTGGAGATCACAACACATGATTCATCAATAATATTTAGATTTGTAATCCATTAAATGTTTCATGTTTAGTGCCCACTCAGATCAGCAGCTATCAAAAGTAATGCAGAATCTGAGGAGGTAAGTTAAAATATGCCTGTACCTCACTTTTTATGTCCTGAAATAGGATTCATTGTGGAGACCTGAGTTTCAAGCCGTAAGTAAATGTGTGCCATTGCTACAATAAAAATTTTAAATGGACATATGATGTTCTATATTTTACATGGCAAAATTTTGTAAATAGATAAATATAACCTGCAGACATTGAAGATAAGGAACTTACAATGCAGCATTCACTGTACAATCTTATCTTAAATGTGAATGTCTTTCATTTTCGGTTTCACATTAAACAAGTCCACTTCGGGGACACGTTGGCTGACTTTGAGGAAGATCACTAGCAGAAATCTGATTTCAGCTGGTTTTCTTTCCCCCAACTTTGATATCAGTATTTATTTCTGCTGAGTGATACAGTGGAGCACAGTAGAGCACTGTTGTTATGTGTTGTCGAGTTGCCTGTGACTCATAGTGATTCTACATATAACGCTCTGAAGCCTACCCTGTCCTAAGCCAGTCTCACTGACTCCAACACACCTACTCCCTTTGCCCCAGTTACTATACAAATCCACCTCATCGGGGTCTCCCTCTCCTGTGCTGTTTCTCCACCCTTCCAAGCATAATGTCCTCCAAGGATTGGTTCCTCCTGGCCACACTGAAGTTAAGCTGAGTTTAAGGCCCTTGGCTAAATTTTAATGATAGGTTCCCAAACCCATAGTCTAAGTTTTTTTAACAGATCTTTTTATGGGAAGGGAAAACAGAAGCTGCATATTGCTACTTAGCTGTAAAACTAGTATGATAGAAAACGGGTTAAATAATACTGTAAAATGCCAAAGTCATGCTTTCTGAGGATGTTGACCACAGTCTACCCCAAGCAGATATGATGTTTCAACTCCTGAGTCTGGATTATGCTCAATGCCCTTTCAAATGGATATTGGATATATAATTATGATATTTGTGTTTACATATATCTCAACTTCCTTCTCATAAATCAGATATGAAAAAAATAAGAAATTACTGGGCCAAACCCTACTTGATTGCAGTTTCACTGGCCACACTTATCTATGATGGTATGATTTTACACTAAACTTAGATCACATAGGACACAAAAGGTTCAATTTGGGAAATACCTCTTTAGGAGCAGACTCCAAAATTAGGATTCTATATATTATTGTTTGTTGCTATTGAGTCAGAACCAACTCATAGCTGACCTTCTATTGAGTCTCCAAGGAAGAAACTGTCCATCTCTTTTGGAGTTGCTGGTAAATTGGAATTTCTGAAAAGGTGCAACTTCTGCAGTAGCTCTGGACTGTGCTACCATACCCACACTCACAATAAAACATGAATCACAAAGAAACATGAAATTAACTCCAATTGAGTATTATTCCCTAAACTATCTTCAGGCCACAATCTCCCTTATAAGTTCATATCATCATATTGCATAAAAATGAACATACATATTAATACTGAAATACAAATTTATCTCTTTCTCATACCAAGTGTTAACTTACAACTTTGAGGAAAAAAGAAAAACTTAATCAAGGATTCAAAAGTATATCTTAGCCCCTTGATAAATTTTAAGAAAAAGATAAATTTTAAAAGTTTGGTGTAGTGAGAGATGCAAATCAAACTGGATCAAAATATAAGTGTCTTCAGCTGATATTCTTGTCTCATTTAGCATATTATCAGAGTAAAGGAGAAGACTGAATATAGTCTAATTATGATAAAAATTACTTTTCATAGTAAACTTCTCCCCTTAAAATACCTTCTCTCAATGATTTTCTTCCTCTGGAAACCTGCCAAGGTTTAGGGGATAATTGGGTGTCAGCTATGAGTCATTTCTAACTTGACAGAACATAACAATAACACCACATTCATTGAGTTAAAGCCCCACAAATGGAAGTTTATTGTTCATCCCAGTATTTACTGAGCCAGTATTTAAATCTTTGTGTCTCATAATCTACAATGTGCAATAGATTCTATGTAGAATACATTTGATAATGTGTTGTTGTGTTGAGCATGATTCATAGCAACCCTATGAACAAGAAATCTGAACCCTGTTCTGTCCTGTGCTAACCGTACACTTCCTGTCACACAGGAACCCATTGCAGCAGACACCTTGTCAAACCACTTGGTTGAGGGTCTTCCTCTCCTTCACCAACCCTCTACATTTCCCAGAATTGTGTCCTTCTCAAAGGAATAGCACCTCCTAGCAAAATGTCCATAGTATATGGGGTGAAGCCTCATCATTCTTGCCTCCAAAGAGCACCCCAGCGGCACCCTTTTCAAGATATATTTCTTTGTTCTCTTGGCCTTCCATTGGATGTTCAGTGCTCTTCTTCAACACCACAGTTCAAAAGCATCAATTCTTCTTCTGTCATCGTTATTCATTGTCCAGCTCTCAGTTCCATAGCAAGTAATCAGAAGGACTATGGTCAGAATCAGATACATCTTAGTCTTCAAAGTGACATCCCTACTCCTTAATAATTTGGAAAGATCCCTAAGTACAGATTTCCCAGTGCAATGTGTCTCCTTATTTCCTAACTGCTGGTACCAAGGATGTTAATTGTGAATCCAAGAGGAAGGTAATAGACATTAAAATGTGCTTGCATTCTAGAAAATTTTTTCTAATGATGGCCTTATGAAGAAAATAAGGTAAGGGAACAGAGAGGGGCATGGGACAAGGCTGGAAAGGGGATTTCTTTAAATAGAGGCAGTAGGAAGACCATTTGGAGAAGGCATGACCACTCTTAACAGGTAATTCAATTTGTCAAAAATAGCTGGAGCTAATTAAATAAAAATGCATACGTAGTAAGACTTGTCACATTATCTGTGATTGTCATCTCTGATTCAATAAATGCTGTGTTAGTGATATGTTAGACATTGAGATAAATCTTGAATTTATTAAAATAAAAAATCTTGCTTTGATTTTAAATGAAACTCAAAAGGAAACCAATAATTATTGTATATTATAGTACATGATACAATAGAAATTTTCTTTAAGTGAAGTGTGTGTGTGTGTGTGTGTGTGT
>NW_006399834.1:3265212-3277154 GCF_000299155.1 Elephantulus edwardii | reverse complement strand
TAACTATATTACAACTGCAACTATAAACTAACTGTAACTATAACATACACACACATACACACACGCATGTTTAGTACCATGGAGTTGGAACCAACCCATCCCATAGCTGGTCCTTTGGCCAGTTTTCAGAGGCAGTAAATCATGAAAGAATTTGTCCATTTTTCTTCCTGTGGAGCAGCTGGTGGATCCAAACCATTTGCCTTCAGGATTGCTGTGCAGTTTCTTACCACTAAGCCAGCGTGTGTGTGTGTGTGTGTAAACTGCAAGTTCCTGTAGGTAAAGTAGGCTGACATTTCCCTCCCTTTTTTGCAGAATAGTTATCATGTGGCAAAATATGATAAATGTTTGACTGGACATCAGATGTCCTGATCCTCAGTCAAGTTTGTTTTCCACTAATTTTTATTACTTCCGTGCATTGATTTAATTCTGGTATGTAAAAAGGAAACCTATTTTCAATAGTCACTAAACTATATGATAATTCAGAAATTAAACTACTAAAAGGGAGTCTTGAGAAGACGTGTAGTGCTCTTAAAGTTCAGAGACCAGAATTCCAAAACAGAAAGTGGGTGAGCATTTATCTTTGAATCCACACCTTAATTTAACAATAATCCTTAAAATCCTATAAACTCTGTACTTTCCTCTAGTGTCTATGAAAACCACATAACAGTTGAGAAAAGTGTGTTTTTTACATCTATATAGATGGCTTTTACACATTGGAAAAACATAACTTTTAGCGTCAACATCAAAGCCAAGCTGATGGTCACTTACAACAACATGCCTTTAGAAAGAAATAACCTACTTTCTAAAGCTAACAACAACATGATCCATGGTCCTATCATGTGAGAAATTAACCATAAATATGAGGTGAGCAAAGATCTTGAAAAAGCCAATTATATGAGGATTTGAACTTCGGAACATGAATTAAGAAGAAAAATGTTAACTGACCCAAAATATCTTCTCTACCTCAGCTTCTCTCGGCTCCTTCACAGCTTTCCTCATAGCACATTTTTGAGTAGGTTATAACTTTGGAAGATCTACACTTTTTTCCTATACTTTTTCTTTTTTTAATTAATTTTCATGAAAGTTCGCAGAGACTTAGGATTCCCATTCATTCATTGTTGCACTTTTATCTCCTGCCCACCCTTCACCCCCCCCATTCACTCTTCTCTTTGAAAAGTAAAAGAAAAATTATTTCATAGTTATACAATCCCTCCCCCCAGGTCCACTCACTGTGCATCCTTCTTTTGAGTATGTTAAAACACTGGAAAATGTGCATTAAGTAATTATTATGTTTATACAAATTAATTTGTTCTGGGATAGAATGTGAAGTGTTTAAACCATGATGGTAGATCAAAATGCAAACAAAGACACTAGCTCTGGAATACACACCTGTCAGAGGACTACAAAACCTAGGGATAAATGACTCATGCTAATGCTGATTGAAGGCAGGCAGTTCTAATCCACTAGTGGCTCCATGCACACCTTCCTCCTGAGCAATTATAGCCCCTGAAAGCTCACTGGAGGCTCAGATTTGAGAAGGTTCTGACTTGATGGCACATAATAGCTACAACAGCTGCATCTAACTGAGGAAGTTTGAAAGAGAATGCCATTGGACAAACACCAGTGGGAAAAAGACACTGTGAAAGCAAGGGTATCTATCTCATATTTCTAGATTGTTGTATTCCTACTTCACTCTCCTGTCTTCAAATCTTCTCATCATCTTCATCCCCCAGTTTCTATTTTTACAAAATTCTTACTGTCATTATCTATATTCTTATTTCAATAAAGACTTCTGCCAATAAAGAGACTTAATCCCAAGTGTGTGTCTTACATCAAAACTCTACACAGCACCATGATATGGCAAAACGAGGAGAAAGAATTCTGGCTGCCAGACAGAACCCAATAATACACCTCAGCCATCTATAACCTTCATCTCTGTCCTCAGTAATGTATCTGGCCTTCCAAAGGAGGTCATTCTGATGGCTTGTGGTGGACACTGGAAAGAAAGCAATTTTCTCAACTAGTTACAGTTTTTGTTGTTAGATACTGTACACTTGAATCTTATAGCAACCCTATGAACAACAAATTGAAGCCTTATTCTATGCTGCTCCCTCTTCATGACCTCTATCATGTTCAAGCCTATTATAATCACTGTGTACTTCATTCTACCTTCCAAATATTAATGAATATTTTCAGCAGTTTGCCTCATTTTGGAGTATTGCTACATTAGCAAAAGTAAGATCTTTCATTGTAGAAAAGCTTTACTTTGTTCAGGTAGACCTTACTTTGGACAGGCAGCTCTTACCTGGTCACATTTTGAGTGCCTTCTTACCTGAAAAATTCATCGTCCAGCACTATGTCCACCTACAAAACCAACAGTGGGGTGACTGAATAATTGGTTGTCCCAACTGACCATCTTCACAAACGGAAGGGTTTACATTGACTACTATGAGTCGCAAGTGACTCGACGGCACATAACAACAACAACAACAACTTCCAACAGTACAAAACACGTGCCATACGTTTACCAAGCACATCATAAGGTAGGACCAAACTCGCCATTCTCTCTCCCTCTTTCTCTCATTGCTGTTGAGTCATAAGTGACTCCTAGTAGACCTGAGGCAGGTTTTCAGGAGATTGTAAATCACGCAGGAGGAGATTGCCCCTCTTTCTCCTGGAGAGTCCCTGGCGGACTCCAACCACAAGAGAAGCGCTGCTTTGGGTTAGCAGCACAACTTCCTAAAGATTTTGCCTCCAGAACTCACTAAACTAGCCAGTTGTGGTTATTGTTCACTATTGTTGAATACGAACTAACTCCTAACTGATTACCTAGTGAGGTTTTTTAGTCTGTAAATTGGTAAGATTGTCCATCTTTCTTCAACTGAGCGACTGATTAATTTGAACTGCTTACCTCTGAGTTAACAGCACATCAAAAATCTTTTGAGTCACACTGGCAATGACAGAATAAACAACCACTCCAATCACTAAAATGAAGACAGACTGCTACATATGGACATGTTATTGTTGTTCAATGCCGTTGAGTCGAGCACGACTCTTAGCGACTCTATGGACAAAAGGCCTGAAGCTTTTCTGTAACTATAGTCATTTTATCAAACTTCATAGAGTTTCTAAAGGCATGGTGTTTAGGAAGTGGAAGCCACTCATGCAAATTGACATAGAGGATGAGAAAAGGAACTAAGAGCAAACATTTACCCTTTTTTTATGATAGCAGTAATGGGTAATTCGCTCCTGTGCCTCTGGAAACCCACTGGAGGGTCAGCTATGGGTTGATTCTGACTCAATGGTACACAATAATAACGTCACAATAAAATCTCCGAATGTGAAAATGATCAGATCTTAGGTTGTTGGTTTATTATTTTCATAGATAAGTTTCAAATTAAGGAATTCCCTTCCAAATATTCACTTGCTCACAATTAATAAATTTTCACATTTTAGAGTAGATTCTGACATTGGGTCAGAATCCCACCATGTTCCATTTTATGGCATTTCTATTGCCTTTGGAACAATGAAAAAGCTCTATGCAAAAATGGAACTTCCACACTATTGAGCCACTATTGTGAGTATGATAATAATATATCCCTGAAAGATTTACACATACTCATCTCTACGGGTAGATTTAATTTCCAATGGCTATAAGCCAAGTGACACCACATTTCTTCTTTAATTACTTTAGTTCCAGCCATTTTTAGTGGTGCACCCCATCTCTACCCCACCACTTACCTCAGGAACTATTAGGAATAAATTTTTTATCTTTTCCTAGCTTATTACCTTCACTTGCCTTTTGTTTGTTGTTGTGACTTCGACATACCAAAAATTAAAATACTTAATCACCATCAAAATGTGATATAGGCAGTCTTCAAAAGTTACTGTGCTGCCAACCCAAAGGTAGATGGTTTTAATCCACTGTAAGAGAAAGGTGGGTGATCTCCTTCCAAGTGATTTTCAACTTCTGAAAATTCACTGCAGTCAATTTCACCTCATCAACACATAACAATAAAAACAATAGTCTTAATTGGGAAATATAAAGAGATTTAGGTTAGAATCAAAAGAGTTAAAGGGCTATGTCAGGGATTCTTTGCTGGAGCAAATAGCTGAAGAGCTTGGATGCTAACTCGAAGTTTCGTAGTTTAAGTCAGTTTAGGTATTTTAGGGCAAAGAAAGACCTAATAATCTACTTTTAAAAAATTAGCCATTGAAAAACTCTACAAAGCACAGTTCTATTGTGAAACATCTGAGTCAGAATTAACTAGATAGATAACTTAATAAACAATTGACTAAAATAGAACAAATCAAAATAGTCTTAAATTTCACAAACAATATTACTAATTAGCTCACAGAAATAAATATTTCATTGTGAATATTATCTCAGAATATTTAAAGGCAGAACAGTTATATTTTCTTGAAAGAAGATTTTCTATAATGGAAATAAATGGTCAAATGGCTTTCCAAATTTTAATTTTCAAAGTTTCTTCACATAGAGTTTATTGTAAAATTAAGAAATTATGGTATCTATAAGAAGGTAGTTCTTAACAGATTTCATACTACAATTCGTTGCTCAGGAAATGTAATGAACACATGATATAGAAATATTTCTCCTTAGCAGCAACATCCATTTCTGTAAGACTTGATTACAGTATTCTATTAATAATTCGACATACTTTGGACATGTTGTAAGGAGAGACACGTTTTTAGAGAGGGACATCATGCTGGGTAGAATAGAGGGACAGCGCAGGGGGGGAAGACCCTCTCTGAGGTGGATTGATTCAGTGACTGGGGTAATCGGGATGGGTGTATCAGAGGCAATGAGATTGGCATAGGATAGAGCAGGGTTTAGGGCTGTTGTACATAGCGTTGCTATGAGTCGCAAATGACTCGACGGCACATAACAACAACAATAACAAAGTGAACCTAGGATAGAGAAAATAATACAGAATAGATTATAATCTATTCTGTATTTTATCAGCAAACCTACTTGCTGAAATTGAGGAGGACCTGAAGCACTTGCTACAGAACATCAAGAAGTGTAGTCCTCAATATGGATTGAAGCTCAATATCAGGGAAACAAAGATTCTCACCACTGGGCCAACTGGCAACACCATGATGGATGAAGAAGAGACTGAGTTTGTTAACAGTTACAGCTTGCTTGGTTCCACAATCAAAACTCTTGGCACCAGCAGTCAGGAAATCAAAAGACAAATTGCGCTGCGAAAATCTGCTGTCAGAGACCTTTATAGAGTACTGAGAAGCAAAGAAGTCTAGAGACTAAGGTGTGCCTGATCCAGGCCATGGTCTTTGTTAATCAGTTGTTAAGTATCAAAGAGCTGGACAATTACTAAGGATGAAAGAAGAATTGATGCTTTTGAGTTGTGGTGTTGAAACATATACCATGGACCACCAAGAAAACAAATGGGTCTTGGAGAGGGTGAAATCAAGTTTCTCCTTGGAGGGTAGGATTTTGAAGCTCCGTCTCACATACTTTGAGCATGTTGCCAGAAGGGACCAATTCTTGGAGAAGGACATTATGCTCTGAAAGGTGGACGGACAGCACAGGAGAGGAAGACACCGGATTAGACAGTGATACAGTAACTAGGGCAATGGGATAGGAGTGTTGGAGTCAGTGAGACTGGCTCAGGACAGGGCAGGCTTCACAGATGTTGTACATAAGGTTGCTATGAGTCTCAGGTGACTCAACAGCACATAACAACAAAAACAACAACAACATACACTTACTAGCTACTTCTCAGGTATTGTTAAGATACTCATTCATACAGAGTCAGAGGTGACTCACTGCTGACTCTCCATTGAGTTTCTGATGCTATAAATCACAAGAGAAGACATTGCCCATCTTTTCCTCATAATGCCATTGAGTAATCAGATCAATTCTCTAGGGAGTACATCAGCAGAGTTTCCTATGATCCAGTGTTGTTGTCATTACACATCATTAAGTCAGAACTGACCTTCCAGTCAGTTTTCAGAGAGTAAATTGCACAGGAGGAGATTGCCCATCAAACAAACTGGTGAATTTGAACCATGTTCCTTTGAGGTTCGGGGCTGTTTCTTACCACTAGGACACCAGAGCTCCCTCTATTGTTAGTGTAATTGAGAGTCAATGGAATTACTGTTGTTGTTTTGTATCTTGAAGTAAGAACTGATCCTCCAGCAGGTTTTGAAAGGCTTTAAATCATATGGGGAGACACTGCCCATCTTCCTCCCATGGAGTAATTAATGGAATTGAACCATGTGCCTTTAGGTTTCCACTACAACTACTTGCCATTAAGCCATCAGAACTCACTAATAAATTGAATTAGAGCTATGTCATCCTTGCTAAGGCATACAAGTAGTGCCTAGGTGGCCTGGTGGCTAAATGCTCAGCTGCTAAAGGCAAGAGAAAGATGTGACAATCTATGTTTTGGTGGATTGCTTTTTTCTTTTCTACTACTTTATTTACAAAATTCAAATACATTGTTTTCAAGAACAAACTTTTTCCAAATTCTTTCACCCCCCCCCCATCAAATTGTACAACCACATGATTAATCCCCCTTCCCCCTGCACATCCACATCCCTCTGCTTCCACCCTCTCGCACCCCTCTTGGATTCTCATACTCATTCTACAATAATGATTTTATACAATATTTATCCTTGTGGAACTGAGTTAGTTCACTCAGCATAATGCTCTCCAGGCCCTCTCAAGTTAGGTAATAATTACAAAATCATTTCTCCTGCGTGTTTCATTCCGTTGTGTGAATGTACCATAATTCCTCAATTCATTCGTGTGTGGTTGGACGTTTGGGTTGTTTCCATGTTCTGGCGATGGTGAATAATGCTGCTATGAAGATCGGTGTACAAGTCACCGTTTGTGACTCGGTTCTCATTTTCTCAGGGTATATTCCGGATAATGGAATAGCTGGGTCATATGGAATTTCTATGTTCAGCTTTTTAAAGAAGTGCCAAACTGCCTTCCAGAATAGTTGCACAATTTTACAATCTCACCAACAATGTATAAGAGTTTGTTTCTCACCACATCCTCTCCAACATCTATTACTTGCTGCCCTGTTACACTGTGCCACTGTTTCTAGAGGGAGATCATACCTTATTGTGATTTTGATTTGCATCTCTCTTATTGCCAGTAATTTAGAACATTTCTTCATGTGTCTGTTTGCCATTTGAATATCGTCCTCTGTGAAAATTCTTTTCATGTCCTTTGCCCATTTTGTAATTGGGTTATCTGTATTTTTTAAGTTTTACTGTTTTTAATTGTGATTTTAGTGAAAGTTTACAGAAAAGATGAGATTTCATTCATTCACTAATGCACATTTTCCTACCTCCTCTCTCCTCTGTTTTATTTTGTAATGCAGGTTCTGTTCCAGATTGTCATTTACAGTACACACAATATTCAATTGTCCATTCCCTTCAGATAGTCCCTCCTTTCTCCTATTCTACTGTTGTGTTCATTATCCTTCTCTCCCTGCTCTTCAATGACCCGTGTCCATCCTGTTTTTATAACAGTAGTCATGTACAGTATTTGTCATTTAGTGACCAAGATATTTCACTCAGCATACTATTTTCCAGACTCATTTTTGTTGTGTAGTGTTTTACAAGTACATTATTTTTCAGTGCTTCATAATGTTCGATTATGTGGATATACTATTTTTTTTTCTGAATACTACTGTTACTCTTTGAATACAATACAATTTAAAAGCATTCATTCTTGTTCATTTTCTCCTATTCATTGTCCAATTTTCAGATGCATAGGAAATTATTAAAAAGAATAAGGATTGGATCAGGCACATCATGGTTTTTAATGGTGTTACTCTTTAGCACGTGGAGAGGTCCTTGGCAGTAGATTTTCCAAATGCAACATATCTTTTATATATATATATATAATTGCCATTACTTTTGTTGATTGTGAATCCAAGTACAATGAAATTATTGATAACTCTTTTTTTCTACCTATCATGGTGTTATCTGTTGATCCAGTGGTGTAGATTTCGTTTTCTTTTTCTTTTATACTGGTTTACTTATAAACTGTGAATACTTTGTTTTTCACACCAGATCTTTCCCATTTTCTTCACCCTCCCCTCCACCCATCAAATTGTGCAACCCTATGCTTAACCCTCCCCTCCCCCTCAGTCCTCTGCTCCACCTCTCCTTCTTGGATCCTCATACATGTTCTACAATATATAGTATTTGTCCTTATAGGATGAATTCGTTTACTTGGCATAATGTTCTCTAGTTCCTCTCATATTAGATAGTACTGTATAAAAATCGTTGCTCCTGTCTGCTGTGCAGTATTCCATTGTGTGAATGTAACATAATTTCTCAATATGTTTGATTGTGGCTGCACATTAGGGCTGTTTCCATGTTCTTGCAATGGTGAATAATGCTGCTATGAATATTGGTGTACAAGTCTCTGTGCCTCAGTTATCATTCTCTCAAGGTGTAGTCCAAGCAGTGGAATAGCTAGGTCATATGAATTTCTATGTTCAACATTTTGAGGACACACCAAACTGTCTTCCAGAATGGTTGCAACATTTATAATCCCACCAACAATGTATAAGAGTTCCTTTCTCATCACATCCTCTTCAGCATCTATTATATGATGTTCTGTTAAACTTTGCCACTCTTACTGGAGTGAGATGGTACCTCATTGTGATTTTGATTTGCATATTTCTTATTGCCAGTGATTTTGATCATTTTTATGGGTCTTTTGACCATCTGAATATCTTCCTCTGTGAAAATTCTTTCACGTCTTTTGCCCATTTTGTAATTGTGTTATCAGTCTTTCTCTGTGGAAGGCCTGTGTGATTCTGTGAGCTTTTAATAAGAGACCCTTGTCTGAAATGGTATGTGACAATCTATTTTGTAAATACTATCACTTTGGAAACTCTGTGGGACAGTTTTACTCTTTTTTAAATGGTTGCTATGTGTTGGAAGTGACTGAATGGCAATTGCTTTTGGGGTTATCTTGGGTGGTACATATGATTGATGTTCTCAGTTGGTAACCAAAAGGTTGAAGGTTTGAGTCCACCCAAAAGCATCTTGGAAGAACAGTTTGATGATCTTATTCTGAAAAACCAGCCATTGAAAATAATTGGAGTATCGATGTCCTCTAGCATGCATGAAGACTCTACTACTAGAAATCTGATGGACAACAACTCTTTTTCTTTATTTTTCACCTGTAAGATCAAAGAGACAACTCAGCGATCAATCCACTGTTGTGTAGTGGTGTGTTTGGATTCAGTACTTACTCCATTTCCTTTTACATCATTTTTTACTAACAAAGGATGAAAAAGTTTTCTTGCAACTGACAATGATGAAGCCAGAGAAAGAGAAACCAGGTAGCAATTAAATTGCTGCTGCAAACAAAACAAAAAGCCATCAATATATGTACATACTGACTTTTGAATGGTTAAATAGACTGCTTCTGAATGTACTTTGCAACGGACTCCAACATACATACATACATACATACATACAGTCATTGCAGGTACATGTTTGACCAGTGCACACAGGTAGTTCTGATGTGTGTATTCCTAAGGAACTTCCTGCTGTTTAAATTTGTCCTACTGGACCATCAAAAGTGATTGATTTCTTTTCAGCGTAATGAAGTATAATATGCTTTCACTTTCTTTATTCATTAGCTTATGTATATTCCTGCCAAAGAGCTCTTCCAGCTTTTACTTTGCTAAGGCATGAAAGTAAGAGGGTTCTTGGTGCATTTTTGTCTCTCAAGAGAGATTGCACTCTTTGGTAATGTAATTCATTATCTCTTCAATCAGACTGCCTGCTCTGAAATGCATGGTGCAGGATCCAAGTTTAGATATAACTGTAGGTTGCATATGGTAAAGATTTATTTGCTAGTGGATAACATGACATTTAAAATAATTTCAGACCTTTTTCCATAGTTGTTGAATTTTGAAACCATGTGTACTTTTTTATAAAAAAAATAAAAACCTTGAGCCTCACTCCCAATCACCTTAAATTTTAAATTGCTTGATAACAGATTTTCACCTCAACAACTAAATTCCTTAAGCATTAATTTTATTTATATTAGCAATCATCATTTAACATTATTAAATATCAGTAAAAAGAGCAAAGACTACATGAGGACAGCTATATCTGGCCTCTACCAACTCCATAATGGATAACTGTCACCATCAACAACACAAAACCAATTTCCATGAGGTCAGACATGTCCTCTGTGGTCCTGCACTTCTTTCTACATATTCAAATACCATCCCTACTACTCTCCTGGGTCCAAAATCCAATGTGATAGCTCATATTTTATTCAGAACCCCTTTAGAGAAATTAAAAGGCTATTAATTCAGGATGGCAGGAAGATACACTCACTCAGTCAGGACAGCTTCTGAAACATACTCCAGGGTACTTTAACTTTGAGCCTCACAGCTTTAGACCAGTGTTTTAAAGCTCTTAGTCCTGCCAATTATGGCTCTACCCCACTTCAGTTGTCAAAATAACTTGGGCGAAGTCTCCTAGTTCTGGTTTCATAGGGTAACAGTCCCAAGTCCACTCTGTCTCATGTGAGATCTCTAGTTTTCTGCTGCAGCTACAACGGCTGCTACTCTGACAGGCCCTACTCTGATTGGCACAAGAGTTCTGGCCTCAAATGATGGATTGTGCTCTTTTGTTTCTTCTTCGATGATGGTCTGTGTCTCAAATTCTGCAGCTGAATTGTCAATTTAATGGCAAAACTAATCAGCCCCCTTGTGGATTTATGAGACTAGTCAGTCCCTCTGTGCATAGGCTAACATGCCCTATTCGTAAATTTCCACCCATCCACATGGCAAAGTCAACCAGCTGCTAGGGAAGCCATATTGGACAATAAACCCTTAACACTACAATTTCCCGTAATGTTTTTATTCATCTATTTTTATCCTTTGGATTCTGAATTTAATTCTTAATACTTTTTCTTCTAACAAACCTGAGTAACTCGATGGCACATAACAACAACAACAACCACCGCCACCACCTAAGTAAATAACACATATTACAAGAATTTTCTTTTTAGGTTCTACTGTTTCATGATTGCAAAAAGCAAACAAATCACATTATATCCACAAGTAAGTTACGTGGTTCATGGTCTGTTTGGAAAGGTTAGCTTGCCACTGTATTTCAGCCATATAGAAACTCTCTCTCCTTAGATTATGTACATTGCCAAGATTGTACATCCAGAGAGCAGAAGCTAAACTTCAAAGAATAACAGCACTAATTGTGTGTTAATTTGCATCTCCCATTCACCCTGATCCACTCAGTGTTGAAAGCTTGACTCTATTATAAAGAATGAAATATCCAAGAAAGCTAGTTTTAAAACGGAAAATCCCACAAAATATTGTTAATGTATTAACACCATACCAAAAAGAGCGAGTTAAAGAGCATTTCACTAAATGCCTTACCTCATATCCTAATATCCAAAAGTGAAGCTTTATATGTTTTTTCTGGTGCACTGAAGAACTAGCATCAAAGATGGGTGCTCCTAGGGATGCAGCAATGAAGGAAGCACAATTATGTTCTGTCTAAATGAAAATATCCAAATTTACAACCATCAAGTAGGTTTTGACCCATGTTGTTTTTATTATGTGCCATCAAGTTGCCTGCCACTCATAGCGACTCAATGTACAATAGCTCTGAAGCCTGCCCTGTCCTGAGCCAGTGTCACAGACACTGACACATCTACCCCCATTGTCCTCATAACTGTATCGATCCATCTCATCCAGTCTTGCTCTCCTGTGCTGTTTCTGCACCCATCTGACCATGATGTCCTTCAAGGATCAATCCCTCCTGGCCACAACATGCCCAAAGTATGTATGATAGAGCTTTAAAATCCTAGCCTCCAAGGAGAAACTTGGTTTCACCCTCTCCAAGACAAACCTATTTGTTTTCTTGGCAGTCCATGGTTCAAG
>NW_006399834.1:3251626-3265057 GCF_000299155.1 Elephantulus edwardii | reverse complement strand
CTGACTGCTGGTTCCAAGAGTGTTAATTGTGGAACCAAACAAGCTGTAACTGTTAACAAGCTCTTCTTTATCCATCATGGTGCTGCCAATTGGCCCAGTGGTGAAGATTTTTGTCTTCTTGATGTTGAGCTTCAATCCCTATTGAAGACCTTGACCTTCTGCAGCAAGCGCTTCAAGTCCTCCTCAGTTTCATCAAGCAAGGTTGTGTCATCTGCATAATGTAGATTGTTGATGAGTGTTCCTCCAGTACTAATGCTACAATTCTCCCCATAAAGCCCAGCCTCCCAAAGGGTCTGTTCTGCATATAGATTGAAAAGGTATAGAGACAGGATGCATCGCTGACACACTCCCTTCCTGATTTTGAACCATACAGTGTTTCACTACTCTGTTCTGAGGACTGCTTCTTAGTCCAAGTATAGGTTTCAGATGAGCACCACCAAGTGTTCTGGGATTCCCATTCTCCTCAAGGTCAAGCACAATTTGTTATGATCAACATAGTCAAATGCTTTTGCATAGTCAATGAAACACAAACAGTTATCCCTCTGGTACTCTTTGCCTTCTGCCAAGATCCATCTGACATAATCTGACCCATAGTGACCCTCCATCTGAGTTTCTGAGATTGTAAATCTTGAGAAAAGATAGCCCATATTTTTCCAGCATAAGGGCTTGTTGATTAAAACTGTTGTCCTTGTGGTTATTATTTTTAGGTACTTTCTAGTCAGATACAACTCATACCTACCCTATGATCAATAGATCTTCACTCTCTCTTAATCAGCACCGTTCTTATCATACTTGACAAATTTGAGTCCATTACTGCATATATTCTATCAATACATCTCTTTGTCTTACCGTCCTTTGTTGACCCTCTACCTTTCCAAGCATGATGTCTCTTTCCAAGGAATAGTCTTTCCTAATATCAGGGATGAATAAATTAAGACGGTTATGAGCTAATGGAGCAACCTCTGTTTCAAAGTATTGTAGGCTGAAAAGAAAAAATACGTTCCATTTAAATCATAAGAAGTCTGATAGAAAAAAACGATGATTGTTACATTACAACAATTAAGGAATACTGTTGTTGCTGTTGTTATGTGCCATCGAGTCGCTTGCGACTCATAGCGACCCTGTGTACAAGAGCCCTAAACGCCATTCTATCCTGTGCCAACCTAGCCATCTCAAACATTCCCACCACTCCACTCACAGAATTGATCCATCTCATCAAGGATCTCCTCTCCTGCGCCATTCCTCCACTCTCCCAAACATGATGTCCCTCTCCAAGGACCAGTCCCTCCTTGCAACATGCCCAAAATATGTCAGACGAAGCTTCAGAATCCTTGACTCCAGGGAACATTCTGGCTTCACCCTCTCCAGGACAAACCTGTTTGTTCTCCTAGCAGTCCATGGTATATTCAACACTCTTCTCCAGCACCACAGATCAAAGGCATCAATCCTCTTTCTATCAGCCCTATTCACTGTCCAACTCTCTGGTGCATAGCACATAACTGCAAAGACTATAGCTCGGATCAGGAGCACCTAAGGAATACTACAAGTACAAAAATAAATGCCTTTTTTGTTGTGGTGCTAGAGAAAAGTGTTGACCACACCATGGGGTGCCGAGAGAATTAACAGAACTGTCCTGAAGACAGTGAAACCAGGTTGGTCCTTGGAGGTAAGGATTTTGAAACTCCACTTCACATACTTTGGGCATGTTTCCAGGAGGAACCAATCCTTGGAGAAGGACATCATGATTTGAAGGGTAGGAAAGCACAGGGAAGGAAGACTCTGGATGAGATGGATTGACAGCCTAACTGTGCCAATGGGGTTAGGTGTGACAGATATGGTGAAGTTGGCTCAGGATAGAGCAGGGTTCAGAGCTATTGTTCATAGGGTAGATATGAGCCACAGTTGACTCAATGATAATAGCGATGAGAACAAGTACTGATCTAGAACTCTATGTTGTAGAGATTAAGTACTCAGTACTAGGCAAAAGGTGAGTGATTAAAACCTACTTACTAACTGCTTTGCAGGAAAACGGTGTAGCAGCCCATTTCCATGAAGATTACAGCCTCGGAAATCCTATAGAGCAGTTCTAGTCTGCCTTACAGGGTTGCTTTCAGAATCAACTTTGTTTCAATGAATTTGGCTATTGGTTTTTAGGAAATCTTTGGTAGCCCAGTGGCAAGAAGCTGTGCTGCAATCCCAAAGGCATGTAGCTCAAATCCACCAGCTGCTCCAAGGGAGAAACATAAGTAATTTCTTGTGGGATTAAAACTGCATCTGAAAACCCACTGGAGGGCCAGCTATGGGTTGGTTCTGACTCAAAGGTATACAACCACAACAACAATGTTGTTGCTGTTGTCTTCTGTCCTTGAGTCAACTGGCTAATAGTTTATCCTCTAGTGGGTTTTTAGAAGCTATAAACATCATGGGAAGAGGCTGCCCATCTTTCTCCTGAAGAGTAACTGGTAGATCGGAATCACCTATCTTTAGGTTGGCAGTACACGTACCCATGAGGCCACCAGTTGTTGCAGTGTACCATCAAGTATGAGCTGACTGATAGCTGATCCCTAGCAGATTTTCAAAGGCAGTAGTATCTTACATGGGAAGAGGTTACCTATCTTTGTCCTGCAGAGGGGTGGTGGATTTTCAAACCATGTTCTTTTAGGTTGAAAGCTCAGCTCCTTATCACTATGCCATCAGAGCTCCCAAGAAATACTAATAGACTATCTCAAACCATAAGAGTTAAGTGACATGAAGAGAAATGACTTTTTGTACCACACAAATGGAACCTCCTTAGGGCAAATATCCTGCCTTTTCTTCACAGCCCTCAAGGAAACACTGATACAGTGGCACTGGTCCTGGCACAGAGACAATGCTCTAAATATTAATTTAGCAAATGGATGGCTAGTAAAAATGTCATTCAATCAAAATTATTAATTGGAGTACGATCAAAAAAGAATGAAATTTATAAAACCCAAAGCAAAAGGGGTAATGGGTCTGACTGCAGTGGTAGCTCTTTTGTTCTAAGGCCAAGAATGTGAAGTTTAAAAGAAAAGAACAAGTATGTTTATATTTGGACATAAGAATACCCCATAAACGTAGAAACAAAAGCACAAGTTGAAATTCGTTTAAACCAATTATGTCATCTCTAAAGACAAATTAATTTGCTTGTGTACACAACCAACCATGTGAGAATCTTGCATGTGGAAGAGAAAATGGATGCAGGGTCAAGAATTCACGCAGGAGGAACACCCGCCAAACAGAAACCACAATGCGACAGACAGGCTTAGTTCCATCCCTCCATATGACCAATAGAAAGCAGGTCGCCAAAAGAGAGAGTACTTTGCTTTGAAAATGAAGTTCAACTCTGGTTTTGAACTCTAGCTGGTGATTCCATACCCCCCGCCCCACCCCAAACTTGACTATACAACCTCTTAGAAAAAGAAATTGTGTTGTATAAAAAATGTTTAGCTTTCTGTGAGTAGCCCAACACCTAATGATTTATAAAGAAAATAGACACAGATAAGTAAATATTAAATTCTTGCATTAATGTTACATCCTAATTGGTGGGAGCAGACTTAAGCACAGTCCATCTGTCAAATTTTACTTGATCTGTTCGCGGAATGGAAGCCTCTGGGGGACACATCTTTCCTCTTGAAACTATTAAAAGGGAATTAGGCTGCAAAAATTCTTGTCCCGACTCTTCCTGCAGCCAGTGCATGACAGTCACCAAAAGATTTAACTTATATGAGCTTTTTAATTAAGACTTCATCACTGTAAATAAGATAGTTTAAGTGATCTCTAAGATGTTTTCCAGCCATTGACACCACTGTGTTGTAGTCATAGAAACTAGTCACAAGACCATGATCTCCCCCTACAAATTTAAAAAGATCTACCAAGTATTATCTTGCCTCTGAAAACCTGCTGAAGGGTCAGCTATAAGTGGGTATATGATAACATAACAAGCACCACCAAAAAGGCCTTCTTCAGCTACTATAGATTTTTATCATGTCCAATTATTCATCTATACTCCAAATTCACCATTTAATCATCTCTGTCTCTTGGTCTGGCCTGGCCTTCCAGTCTCTGGGTGAATTGACTTGTCACTTTGTCCATAATTCCATGACTATTATACTTTGGACATGTTGTAAGGTCCTTGGAGAAGGACATCATGCTTGGGAGGATGGAGGGACAGCGCAGGAGGGGAAGACCCTCTATGAGGTGAATTGATTCAGTGACTGGGGTAATCGGGATGGGTGTGTCAAAGACAGTACAATTGGCACAGGACAGAACAGGGTTTAGGGCTGTTGTACATAGGTCGCTATGAGCTGCAAATGACTCGACAGCACATAACAACAACAACAGTTTCCCTAGACCAAAACTCATCTTTCAGGCGAGAAGCAGCTTGTGGACAGTAACTGAGGAAGGCTCTTTTGTTTAGTAGCACAACTTGTTGCAAAGAGGGTGACTCCGACCAGAGCCTGTAAAATAAATAAAGAATGGTAGAATATAGTGATTTGATTTCGATTAGTAAACTTACTAAACATGCCTGACTATCTGTTAGGGCATCTGCCCCAACGCTACTCTTTTGAGTAACAGTATGTCTTGGAAACATGAACAATTTAGAACTGATGTGATAGAAACTAGGTGTTAGCCTTCTGTTTCAATTAATGTTGACACTAAAGAAATAAGCATTATTTTCCTTACAGCTATGATCTTCATTCAGAACTGCTGTACATAGGGTCGCTATATGTTGCAGGTGACTCAACGGCACATAACAACAATAACATACTACGACAGGTTTGGAAGCAGGAGTGGTGTCTCTTCCTAAACAACATGCCTCCGGAAACTCTATAAACTTTGAAACTGTCGATGGTTGTACAGGGGCTTCATACCTTTTGTACATAGAGTCACTATGAGTCAGTCGTCCTCGATTCCAAGGCAATCAACAACAACAACATGATCTTCAATATCAGTGCCGTCATCTCGACCTTCTGAAGATCTTGTTTGATTTTGTATAATTTTTTTTTAAATATACATAGTATGCATACTGGGCAAAAGGCAGGACTGTTTTTCTTGGCAACACTATTTCCTTCTTGGGAACTAAGAATCTACCGAACACTCAGTAAGAAATAAAATGATCATTTGTCTTTGGTTTTGGCATGAGCCTGCCATTGAACTGCTGGGAGATAAATGTAGAAAGATGACCTCATCTCAAGCAAGAAAGCTCATATTACCACACTCTTAGGACTGAAACCAGATGTTCTTGTAAGTGTCTGAGGAAGACACTACACAGCTGTTCTCTTTCAATTAAAGGAAGAACACGAAGAAATGAGTTAGTCTATTCTGGATTTCTTCTAAGTGCTTCCAGATGGAAAAGTGTTAGGAGAAGTAAGGAGCAACAACAAACAAAACGATGAAAACAAGCTTATGACACATCCATTCTTACCTTTTGTTCCAATTATACTTGCAGTTTTTCAGAATAAAACTGTCTTCAGTCCTTCACAAAACTGATATTTCACCTGATTGAGAATTTTACTAAGGTTAGTCTTGGTGGCTGTGAGTCAGACTCTACTGCAGAGCAATGGCTTTATTATATTTTTGGTGAAGGCTTATTTGAGCTCCTTCAAAACCAGCTCAAATGTCACTTTGGCTTTTCAAGGCCCAAGCTGCTCCTCTAAGAACTTCATTTGTAGAGTGGTGACTCCTTGAGTGATATGATTTCAGGTGCCTGCTCTAACTCTAACCTAGTCCCTTCTGACTTAGGAGTGATATTGTATAGTTAATGCTTCTCTTCTTTCACACAATTTTTACCCTTCTGAAAATACAAATGAAGGAGCCCTAGGGTCACTCAGTGGGTAAGTGCTTAGCTGCTAATTGAAAAGTCACCAGTTCAAAGCCACCAGCAGCTCAGCCAGAGAACAATTGTGACACTTGCTTTCATAAAGATTTTAAATAAAATAATATCACCACCACCAAAGCCCATTCCTACAGCCTCTGATTCAAAGCAACAGAAGACAGAGAAGAACTGCCCCATAGGGTTTCCTGAGGCCTTTTTGAAAGCAGCCAACTACATCTTTCACCTGTGGAGCAGATAGAGAATTTGAACTAACAGTCTCTTGCTTAGCAGTCAAGCACTTTAACCATTTTCTAGAAAAGGCAATGGGAAAGTTGTACTGCACAGTTGCTATGAGTTGGAATCCCCCTGATAGCATAACCTAACAGCCAGTGTCATAAGGTGTTAAGTAAACGACATAAAATGTGGAAAATTAAAAACAATGCAGCTTTAATTGGTTATTTTTCTTCCAAAATGTAAGACTTTCAGATATTATCAGGCCTTTAATCCTAAGTGTAAATACGTTGTTTACCTAACTAGATGAAACATTTCTAAAGGGTAAAGGGAATGTCTTGTTCACAATATCAACACCCTTGATCATTTCGCTTTTAAACTCTCCACTCACCTACTAAGCAATAAGCATACGTTAATCATACAAGTTGATCTAGAAATATATCCAATTGCATACAGTTAAGTAGAATTCCATTTTTATTTCTTTCTGGATCTGATTTTCATCACAGTATCTAGCTATGAAAAATGTAAATATGCCTTAAAACTTATATTGAAGATAACAAAGAAAGAGACAGTTTAGAACACCTTGCTTATTTCTAGTCAATCTTCAATACCAGGCCTAAAATTTCTCCTATGTAGTCCTCTCAATGATAAATTAAGGTTAGTGAATGCACATTTATTTATTAAACTATTGGTGTTCCCTGGCACATAACCTATTAAGAAGTTTTGAGAATTTCTGCTCAACAAGTAAAAGTTCATCAAATTGTCCTCAACATTGTTTTTAGGATTTCACTAAAGTCCTAAAGAGAAGTATCCGGTTTTATATTTATTTTCTAAATGTGCTTACAAATGCTCTGACCAATAGACTAGTGTCAGCCTAATTTTACATTCTTATTGGTTGGGCGGTCAAACATATTTTCTTAATACAAGTTTTGTATTAATAAATAAAAATATTTCCAAGGAAAAATCTACACTAGTGAGAAAGTAGAGAACGGTATAATTTTTTAATTGCAGGCATTCATTTGTTATTCCCTTTAAAAAAACCAGGTGCGCAATGTTTTTAAAATAACAGAATTTGAAAACATCTAGTATAAAAAAAAAAATAAGGACCACTCTTTGACCTCCCTGGTCATAACTTTTTAATTTATGTCTTATTTTAGCATCTATTTCTATAATCCCAACTTAGCATTGATCTGAGATGCTTGATTCTTTTTATATTATAAAAAAGACTGAAACAACTAACTTCACCCTTGCTGTTAGAGAGTCTCAGTAATTGGACTCATCTAAACCTTTAACAATCTACTTGGAGAAAATTTAATTGATAATTAAGAGCAATTCAGATCATCACCCCAAAGGACTTTTTAAAAATACATGAAAAGCATGACTTTGCTTAGATTCAAAGAATGAGAAAAAGAGAAGGTTTTTTTTTTTTTTTTAAATTAAGTATACAATTAGATAGAAAGGTAACCCTGATTGCTTAAATCAAAGCTTATGGTGTTACTAAGCTGAATGAAATCTATTACATGAAAGGTTCTTTCATGGCTTAATTAGTTTTTACACACTAATGTTGGTCACCCCACCTTAAAGAGCAATATTACATGCTGATTATTATTGTCCATTCAAACACCCAGTGCAAATATCAAAGGCTATCCCAATAAAGGAAGACCAGTTAGAACCATCTTATTTTCAATAGTAAATATCTAACACACAGCCAGGCAACCAGCAAACAGATGAATGACCTTGTCTTTCAGTTATTTATATATATGTATATCAACTGAGACTTTTAAGAGGGTATCAATGAACCCTCTAAATGGTCTCATTATTGTTGTTGTTGTTATGTGCTGGCAAGTCACCTGCGGCAAGTCACTAGCGACCTTATATACAACAGCCCTAAACCCTGCTCTATCTTGTGCCAATTTTATTGTCTTTGATACACCTACCCTCCATTACCCCAGTCACTGAATCAATACATCTCCTCAAGGGTCTTCCTCTCCTGCACTGCCCCTCCACCCTCCCAAGCATGACGTCCCTTTCCAAGGATTGGTCCCACCTTGACACATGTCCAAAGTATGTCAGACAAAGTTTCAGAATCCTTGCTTCCTAAGAGCAGCCTGGCTTCACCCTCTCTAGGACAAACCTGTTCATTCTCTTAGCAGTCCAGGGTATATTCAATACTCTTCTTCAGCACCACAGCTCAAAGGCATCAATTCTTTTTCTAACATCCCTAGTCATTGTCCAGCTTTCTGAGACATGGCAAGTAATTGCAAAGACCATGGCCTGTATCAGGCGCACTTTAGTCTCCAGACTGACATCATTGGTCTTCAGTACTTTTTGAGAGGTCTTTGACAGCCAACTTTCTCAGTGCAATTTGTCTTTTCATTTCCTAGCTGTTGGTATCAAGAGTGTTGATTATAGAGCCAAGCAACTGAAACTGTTAAAAATCTCAATTCCTTCACCATCCATCATGATGCTGCCAATCTGCCCAGTGGTGAGAATCTTTGTTTTCTTGATGTTGAGTTTCAATTTGTATTGAAGGCAATCCTTGATCTTCTGCAGCAAGTGCTTCAGTTCCTCCTCAGTTTCAGCAAGCAGAATTGTGTCATCTGCATATCGCAGATTGTTGATGAGGCTACCTCCAATCCAGATGCTACATTTCTCCTCATAGAGCCCAGACTCCCAGAATTGAAATAATCTTAAAGCCTTGCAAATTGTATATCAAATGCTATGCATTGTTTCTATATTCATTTTCTTGAAAGTCCAAAGCTAGCAAAGTTGAATAATCACTACTTCCCTCTTGTACCAGATCTTAACCTAGAAGAGCTTAG
This sequence comes from Elephantulus edwardii, assembly GCF_000299155.1. Lineage (NCBI taxonomy): Eukaryota > Metazoa > Chordata > Mammalia > Macroscelidea > Macroscelididae > Elephantulus > Elephantulus edwardii. The sequence goes on along the minus strand of NW_006399834.1, from coordinate 3,256,168 downwards.
TAACACACATAAGTCCCTCTCTTCTAACCTATTATTCCTCAAAACTTTCCATATCAATGGATGTTTTAATTCAGCAGATAGGGATAGAGCTAAGATTCTGGATTTCTTACAAGCTCCCAGGGAATGTCAATGCTTCTGTCCATGTACTAACCACACATTAAGTAGCAAATTCTGTGCTTTATGTCACATAAGCCCTGAGTCACTCACAGGATAATTGAAAGCAAACACCTACTGAGAGCATCCATTCCTGCCAGATGCTGTGGTAATAACAAAAATATATAATCTTTGTGTGACAATTGTCACAATTTAAACAGAAAATTTAGTTAGATGAATATAACACAACACAATATATCTGATTGGTTATAAATTAGCATAAATTTTTGTGGTATATCTTGTAAGTTCTTAAGACTTTAAATGGAAAGAAAGACATGGCTATCAGAGAGAATTAATGAAGAGAAGTATAATCTGAGCCTGAACTTAAAATACGCATAGTATTTGAAGTTATAGGAAAAGAATAGTTCAAAGAAGTTCACATAACCCAAATCTTAGCCACAGAAATTAATTTTGGACAGTGAAGAGAGTAGACTGATTAGAATTGCTTTGCAGATAGGATAACATAAAGCTAGCTCTTTAATTTTGGAGGTTAACTATAATTACAAATACTATTTTTCCAATAACATTTGAACTGCATTGCATAACATCCTGGTAGTTCATAAACTTTTTTCCATTTATTTGTTTAAACATTCAATTCATGCAGGTAAGATTAAGGTAGTTCTTTCATTTTATGCATTTTTTAGCCATAGTACACTGTAAACGTCAAGAAAAACTCATTAACAGTGAATTTACAGATAGCACGATTATCCTATGTTATCAACTGCAATAATAGGCACCATTTCTTTATTTTACTTGTATTATTTTCCTATGTTTCACAAGCACTTAAGATAAATTAACTCATCAGTGATACAACATCAAAATGCACTAAACTTAGGAGATTTTTTGCATTTGTAATCTATTCAGCCAAGATTGTTATTGTAGGTATGTGCCATTGTTGACTCTGACTGATGGTGACCCTATATATATACAATAGCTCTGAACCCTGCTCTATCCAGAGCCAATCTCACTGCCTCCAGCATGCCTACCCTCCTTACCCCTATGTCAATCCATCTCATCCAGAGTCTTCCTTTCCTGTGCTGTCCCTCCACCCTTCCAAGCAAGGTGTCCTTCTCTAATGACTGGACACTCCTGGAAACATGCCCAAAGTATATGAGAAAGAACCTCAAAATCCTTAACTCCAAGGAGGAGCTTGGTTCCACCCTTTTCAGGACTTATTTGGTCTTTTGGTGGTCTATAGTATATTCAGTATTCCTCCAGCACCACAACCCAAAGGCATCAATTCTTCTCCTGTCATCTTTGGTCATTGTCTAGTTCTCTGATGAATAACGAGTAATTGGAAAGACCATGGCTTGGATCAGGTGCACCTTACCCTCTAGACTGACATTGTTGCTTCTCAGCACTCTGGAAAGGTCCCTGACAGCAGATTTTCCTAATGAAATTCATCTTTTGATCTCCTGACTGCTGGTGCCAAAAGTTTTGATTGTGTGACTGAGCAAGCTGAAAGTTTTAACAATCTCAGTCTCTTCTCCATCCACCATGGTGCTTCCAATTGGCCCTGTGGTAAGAATCTTTGTCTTCTTGATGATGAGCTTCAATCCATATTGAAGACTATACCCCTGACCTTCTGCAGAAAATGCTTCAGGCTCTCCTCAGTATCAGAAAGTAAGGTTGTGTCATCTACATAATGCAGGTTGTTGATGGGTCTTACTCCATTCTTGATGCCACATTCCTCCCCATAAAACCCAGCCTCCTGAATGATCTGTTCCACAGATAGATTGAAAAGATATGGAGATAGGATGCATCCCTTGCACATTTCTTTCTTGATTTTGAACCATGCAAACCATGAACCATGTCCTTGCTCCATTCTGATGACTGCTTTTTGGTCCAACATTGATTTCGCAGGAATTCTGAATTCTCATTCTTCTTAAGATTAGCCACAATTTGCTGTGATCTACATAGTCAAATGCCTTTAAACAGGTAATGAAACACAGGTAGACATTCTCTGGTCCTCTCTAATTTCAGCTGATAAATTTTACATTGGCAAAGTTCAAACTCTCTGAGGGAATTGGCAAAAAATAAGGCCCCAGGAATTGATGGAATACCAATTGACATATTTCAGCAAACAGATGCAACCTTGAATGTGATCGCTAGATTGTGCCAAGAAATCTGGAGGACAACCATTTGGCCAAATGGCTGGAAGAAATCCATATTTGTTCTCATTCCACAAAAAAGTTGATCCAACAAAGTGTGAAAATGATCTAACATCACTAGAATCACACAAGTAAAATCTTGATGAAAATCATCCAAAAATGACTGGAACAGTACATCAATAGAGAACTACCAGAAATAGAAGCTGGATTTAGAAAAGCCATGGCACTAGGGACATAGTCTTGGCTCTCTGCTAAGATTAGTCGCAGACTAATAACTAAGAGGTCCAAGTCATCAATGTTCCAAATGGTTGCTCTTTACCACACCATGATTTTCACATTAACTGTTCCTTCCTCATTCATTTCCCCGACTCCTCTATGTTCCTTGGCTTCTGTAGTTTGCTGGAAGGTCTCACAGAAACTCAGACTGATCAGGGAAATGACTCATTTGACCATGGGTGATTTAGGCTGATGTTGCAGAGACTGGTGATGATGAGCCAGTATCCTGTAGATTATCAGTGTGGTGCCACTCGATGCCATGTCCCAGGAGAGGGAGTGTTTGTCTCAAAAGAGTGAGAACATTGAGCTTCCAAGACCTTATATAGGTCTCTAACTGTTCCACAGGAGAAAGATAGACCATCTCCTCCTGTGCAACTAAATGCCTGTGGAGTTAGCTATGAGTTGGTTCCAACTTGACAGTGCTCAACAACGGTACAAGCTCTGGTGACCTAGCACTAAGAAGCTACACTGTAATCCTAAAAGTACATGGTTTGAATCCACCAGCTACTCTGAGACAGAAGGATGAACAATCTCCTCTCGTATGATTTACTGCCTCCAAAAACCCAATGGAAGGTCAGCAATGGGTCAATTCTGACTTCATGGCACACACCACCACCACCACCACCAGTAATCCAGCCTAATCCTATCTCTTTAAGACAATGTATACTTCATCACAAAATAAAAAGTTAAACAATGGCTAGGAAAGATATTTAAACAATGAACATGACTCTACACTCGACTTAATTTTTTATGAGAAAGATTGCATTCATTTTCCTAAAATAAGTGATATAATCCAGAAGTGAATATATCTTACTTCTAAGCTCAGGTTCCATAAACTAAGTCTAAATTCTAGCAGCTGTATAAATTTGTGGTTATTGTTGTGTACCGTAGAGTCGGAACCATCCCGTAGCTGACCCTCTGGCAGGTTTTCAGAGGCAGTTAATCACACAGGAGGAGAGTGCTTATTCTCCTCCTGAGGAGCAGCTGGTGGTCCCAAACCATGTGTCTTCAGGATTGTTGTGTGGCTTCTTGCCATCAGAGCTCCAATATTGTTCTTAACTGTCATAGATATTACCTCATAGATATTCTTATTCCCAATGATCCAAAACCCACCTGGTCCTGTGTCATGTTCATGATGGTTTGTATATTAGATGCCTTGATAGGTTTTTCACTGGCTGGATTTTGGAACTAAATTGACAAAATATTAATTCTTCTTAGTCTGGAAGCTCTACTGAAACTTGTTCACCATCACAGTAACACACACACTTTCATTGAGGGTTGGCTGTACATATAGTGTGCAAGGAATGGAACTGCTATCTCCTACATGAAAGACAATAGTTCTACCACTGAACTACCACTGCCTTCCATCTAAAAAATTAACAAGCTACATAGTTGTTCTCTAAGATATCTGAGAAGGCTATAATTATGTAGAGATAACATTTAGAGGTGCTTTTCTATCTTTATCGCCTTGTTGATGGGAGCTATTCATACCAAGAAGTAGATGCCACAAGAGCAACTGAGTAATTAAGGTCCAGTTTCTCCTTCAGAATCAAGTAACCTGTCTCTATAAGATAGTACAGGAGAATGATCTTGATGGGAAAATTTTAAGCAGAGTTTCGAGAAGGGGTGCCTCTTTAAAGAAGAAAGATAGATCAAAGATCTGCCTAGTCTTTAGAAAAATGGTTGATTAGCCCTCAAAAATCCAAGTCCTACACAACTCCAGATTACCTTGATCACTGTATGTTGTCATATGTGTAAAAAGAGTGAAGTCTGTGCGAATAACCATGTCTGACCTTCACCAATTTAACTTTTGCATCTTTATCCAATCACCAAAACATGCACTACTTCTCATCCTCATAGAATTGTATCAATCTGTGGGTTACCATGCAAAAGGGTAATTAGGAACATTAGGTGTTGTTTCTCACAGATGTTGTTGTTGTTGTTATGTGCCGTCGAGTCGCTTGCGACTCATAGCGACCCTATGTACAACAGCCCTAAACTC
>NW_006399834.1:3248831-3249781 GCF_000299155.1 Elephantulus edwardii | reverse complement strand
CAATATGGATTGAGGCTCAATGTCAAGAAGACAAAGATTCTCACCACTGGACCAATTGGCAGCCTCAGGATGGATGGTGAAGAGATTGAGATTGTACACAGCTTTAGTTTGCTTGCCTCCATAGTCAACCCTGGAGAGGGTTAAACTGGTCTGCTCCTTGGAGGCAAGGATTCTGAGGCTTCATCTGACATACTTTGGTCATGTTGTAAGGAGAGACCAGTCCATGGAGAGGGACATCATGCTTGGGAGAATGGAGGGCAGGTGCAGGAGGGGAAGGCCCTCTGGGAGATGGATTGATTCCGTGACTTGGGCAATCAGGATGAGTGTGTCGGAGGCAATGAGATTGGCACAGGACAGAGCAGAGTTTAGAGCTGTTGTACATAGGGTAGTTAAGAGTAGCGAGCGACTTGACAGCACATAACAACAACAACAAGCAAAACAGATCATCTGGGATGCTGGGCTGTATGAGGAGGAATGTGGCACAAGGACTGGTGGAAGACTCATCAACAACATGCATTATGCAGATGATACAATCCTGCTTGCTGAAACTGAGGAGGACGTGAAACATTTGCTGCAGAAGGTCAAGGACTGCAGACTTCAATACAGATTGAAGCTCAACATCAAGAAAACAAAGATTCTCACCGCTAGGTCAATTGGCAGTATCAGTATGAATGGCGAAGAGACTGAGATAGTTGACACTTTTAGTTTGTGTGGCTCCACAGTCAACATTCTTGGTACTAGCAGCCAGGAAATCAAGAGAAAAATTGCATTGGGAAAGTCAGCTGTCAGAGAAATCTCCAGAGTACTGAAGGACAAAGATGTTAGGCTGGAGACTAAGGCGCACCTGATCCAGGCTATAGTCTTCACATTTCAGCGCTATGCGTGGGAAAGCTGGAAAGTGACTAGGGATGATAGGAAGAAAGTTGATGCCTTTGAGCTTTGGTGCTGAA
>NW_006399834.1:3238977-3248731 GCF_000299155.1 Elephantulus edwardii | reverse complement strand
TGGTACTCTCAATACTCTTCTTCAGCACCACAGCTCAAAGGCATCAATTCTCCTCCTATCCTCCTTGGTCATTGTCCGACTCTCTGATGCATAACAAGTGATTGCAAAGACCATGGCCTGTATCTGATGCACCTTAGTCTCCAGAGAGACACCATTGCTCTTCAGTACTTTGGAGAGGTCCCTAACGGCAGACTTTCCCATGGCAATATGCCTTGTAATTTCCTGGCCACTGGTGCCAAGAGTGTTGACTGTGGAGCCAAGCAAACTAAAGCTGTGAACAATCTTAATCTCACAGATACGCATGTAAAACCAGAAGCTGCACAGACTAGTAGGTGCCGGAGCAAAATAAGGGAGAAATCTAAGCCCCACAGAAATGTAGTGCAATGTGAGAAAATGCCAAACACCCAAATTAAGGTCATCTACTTCAAAGTTGTACCATCCTCATCCATGTGTGGATCTTCATACAGAAAACAGAGATTCCAGCGTCTTTGAACATACTTGAATAATTCCGTTAAGAAATGTGAAACTGGCAGCAGGGTAGCTCTGCAGCCTGTTTGAAGAGGAATATTTTTATCACAATCTTTGTTGTGCTATTAATTAACCTTTGTTAGGGTTGGCAGTGTGTTCATTTGAGTTCAAGAGAAAGGAATGTACACATGGATGGCCTGTGCTTTTTAATCTGTTTACGAGTTTTACTGCTATTTGAGAGAACATCATGCAAAACGGAACTATAAAAATGGAGATCCAACGGGGATGGATCTGTTATCCTGAGATTTTGCCCAGCATCATCAGTCCAGCACCTGGCCACAAGCCGACTGACGTCAGCTGCAATATTTTACTTTATCAGAAGGCTACCCGGGTGGGGGGAAAAACAACACCCCCCCCAAAAAACCAAACCAAAACAACACACAACAAAAAAAAAAAACACTCCTTTCAGATAAGCCTAGAATTGACTTAGAACTCTATCAGAGAATTATTCTCTGGGCAAGAGTTTTTTCTCTTCTTCCTCTGCATCCCACAGAGATGATCTGAGTCCAGAGTCTGCTTTGATGTCAGTAAGAACTTGGCAACCTGATCAGTTTCATGGGGTGCAGAATAAGACAAGCAAGAAGCATCAAGGGGAGTCCTTGCCAACTATGAAAATTTCTCAAATGTAACCAAAACTCACACAGAGAAGCAATACACAGCACTCGCATACACATTTTGCAGTTGAGAAACGAGATCTATATAATATCAATATTCTTGCTTCTCTGGATGCACAGATTCTACCAGAAGATACAACAGAATGCAGAGTTGGAACAAACCAATTTTTCTTTACAAAGAAAAGAAAATAATTTTTGGCTTCTGAAACCAAAGTAAATGAGAAAGGATGAAAGATGCTGTAAGCTCATTTGAAGTACATTGCTTGCCTTCATTCCTATTTCATATTTCTGAGAGTTATTAAACTATGTTGTGTTAATATGATGTATGTGCCAAGTTATAACTACAGCTAATGTGATTTGTTATTATATGATAAAATACTTCAGTAAAGCTGCAGACCAATTGTATACCATTCAATTCAACATTTCATGACATAGGGGATTTAGGAGGTGAGGACAAGTCAAAGAGGTGATGATACGTCCCTACATCTGCAAAGACTTTCTGGATTCCACAGGAATTGAAGATTAATAACTGAAATTTAACTCATTGCTGTCAAACCAGAACCAACCCATAGATGCTCCTCCCATTAGGTTTTTAAATCTATAAATCACAATGAAGAAGGTCACCCAGCTTCCTCCTGAAGAGCCACTGGTGGATTCATCTCACCAGAGGGTTGCAGCGTTTTGGTTAACTATACAACTGCCTACAAACGACTTCACCAGACATCCTTTTTTTATGTTGTTGTTATTTTGTACCATCAAGTTTGAACTGACTTATATCTGACCCTCCAGTAGGTTTTCAGAAGCTGTAAATTACACTGTAGGAAATCCCCTATCTCCTGCAGAACAGCTAGTATATTTGAATCAAGTGCCGTTGAATTAGCAATGCGATTGTGTGGCCTCTTATTACTCCTACTGCACAGTTGTTGCTGTTATATGCCACCAAGTCACCTGCGGCTCATAGTGACCCTATGTACAACAGCCTTAAACCCTGCTCTATCCTGTGCCAATTTTACTGTCACTGACACACCTACTCTCATTATCCAAGTCACTGAATCAATCCATCTCAACAAGGATCTTTCTCTCCTGCCCTGTCCCTCCACCTTCCCAAGCATGATATCCCTCTCCAAGGACTGGTCCCTCCTTGCAATATGTCCAAAGTATGTCAGATACTATAGTATCCTTACCTCCAAGGAACAGCCTGATTTCACCTTCTCCAGGATGAACCTGTTCTCTTAGCAGTCCATGGTATATTCAATATTTATCTCCAACACCACAGCTCAAAGGCATCAAATCTCCTTCTATAATCCCTGTTTTCTTGATGTTGAGCTTCAATCCATATTGAAAGCTGAAGTCCTTGACCTTCTGCAGCAAGTGCTTCAGGTCCTCCTCAGTTTCAGCAAGCAGGGTTGTGTCATCTGCATAACACAGGTTGTTGATGAGTCTTCCTTTCCTCTAAGAGCCCAGCCTCTTGGGTAATCTGTTCTGCATATAGATTGAAAAAGTGTGGAGGTAGAATAACATCCATGGCATACACCCTTTCCAATTTTGAACCATGCAGTGTTTCCATGCTTTGTTCTGATGACTGCATCCTGGTCCAAGTATAGGTAGAGGAAATAAAAACACAGAAGACTTGAGTATTTTGCAATGATCACAGGGATTATTGACAATACAGTTATGGCCTGAACTCTTTTCTTAATCACTACACTATATAAATTATGCTGTTCCCTGTGATAAGTAATCCTTCCAGTTTGATTGCATAACCTTCATATGGCAGCATAAAATAAATCAGAAACAATTATTTCACAAAGGGTTATGTGGAAAGAGACTACTACTTGACCTTAGTATTAAAAGGTTTTCAGAGGTCTAATATTTCAGAAGTGGATGGTTGATCCTTCTTCCTAGGTAGTTTTAATGAGGGGGCTCTATTAAAATCTGCCCACTACGTGTGACCTTTCTGGAACTTAACACAATGGTGACACGGCCTGAAGCCTCACAGCACCCACAAGTTACCTCAGTATGGTAAACTGGCAGACAAATGCTGCTCTAATTAAAACAATGATAAATAGACAGGAATACAGAATACTACATTAGCAATATTCAGATCATCCCCCAGTACAACACAAAGGCATATAAATCTCACAGTTGAGGAGGCTCCAAGTCTGAATCCCAGGTAGCGGCTCCAGGGAAGATTTTCTCTGACAGTTCTGAAGAAAGATCCTTGTCTCTGTGCTTCCATCCTGGACAATCTTCTTGAGATTTAGAGTTTTTGCTCTTCCATTTGAGGCATACAGCTAGCACAACAAGATAATTTTGAAGGTAGGGAAAATGTCTTCTCTGAATATGATGTGATTATGCTCCTCACTTGTTCAATGTTGAGATGGGTGGGTGGGTGGCGGAGACTCTTTAGCTTGTAAGCCCAGGACCTGTCAGCAAGGCCTGTTGGAAACCTTACTGTCGAACTCCAAATACTTTGGTCTTTAATATAGATTGTATCATACCATTAAGAAAATAAAAATTCTCACCACTGGACTTGATATGTGACATCATAATAGATGGAGAAAAGATTGAAACTGTCAATGACTTCATTTTACTTAGATTCACAATAAGTACACTTGGCCCTGGCCACAGAGCCACTCCATAGAGCAAAGAAGGCAATAGAATTTAAGGGAGGGGCCTGTAATCAGGTAAGAGACTTGACTTTTACTGCTAGCACATTGAAGTACTAGGGAAGAAGCTTGCTGTAACCCTCACCTGCACAGAGACTACTTACATTGGGTGACCTGCTTACACAACTCCACAGACAAAAGAAGCAATATATTTCAGGAGAAGGGGCAGGAATAAAGTGAGGGACTCACTTCCAGCCATCACATTGAGGTACTGGGGAAGGAGAGGCCTGTAACTCCCCTGGAGGGAAACTATCTCAGTTGGGGAACCTCACCACTGCAGGGCCATTACACAGTCTAAAGAGGACAATGGCATTTAAGAGAGGGGTTGCACTCAAGTGATAGACTCACTCCTGTAGAAGGCATATTGAAGTGCTAGAGAGGGAGCTCCCTGCAAACCCCTGGAAAGAAACTACTTAAGTTGGGAAAACTAGCCATACCACTCTGTCAAACAAAATTAACAACAGATTTTAGGAGAGAAGGCTGCAATAAGAAGAGATTCCCACAGGGCTGCACTGTAGACCAAAGAAGACACAAGGGATTTTAGGAAAGGCAATCTTTTTAGGAAAGACCCAGGAAGAACTTCCAGTTGAGCAAGTTTCTGATCTCCATAGACAGAACACTTTAAGCCTGCAACTTATGAGCATCATAAAGAAAAAGAACTATAAACAACCTACACAGACACAATAGCAACAGCCTAACATATAACAAGAAAAAGCTTCATGTAGTATCAAGAAAGCAGCAGGCAGCTTTAAATGTAAGCCTTCTTCTAAAAATGTGGAGTATATTACAAACCTGATGAAAATTCCAGATACAGGGAGACAGAAGAAATATAGTGACTTGGAATCTATAAGTAGCTACTGAAGACAATACAACTGACGGACGAAAGAATGGAAATCATAAATAAAGTGGATACCGTAGAGAGAGGGAACTAGAAGAAACTTATTGATGTGAAGTTATATGAACAGCTACAAAAGAAGGTGCAAATGATGGAAGAAAGAATGAAAGCCATGAACAAAGAAATACTCCAGATACGTGGAGCCAAAAGAAATATGTCAACACAGAAGAACATGAACAACTATAAAAGAAACTGCAAAAGATGGAAGAAAGAATTGAAACTATAGATACAAATGTACAACTTTAAAAATAACCACAATATAGAAAGGAATAGCCAACACAGAACTATAATAAGATAAATCAATGAAAATGCAATCCAAAATATCAAAACTAAAATTTCAGAAGTTTCCATGGCCTGGAGGGGCAAAGAAGCAGAATAGAAGAGATAAAACAGAGAGTCAGTAGGCTAGAATACAGAAATTTCAATGACATCAATAACTTCAATACTGGGGGGGTTGAAACAGAGAGCAGTTGGAAGGAAAGTATTAGAATCATGAGGGATAACATTAAAAAGAACAACACATGCATGATCAGAATTCAAGAACACGGTTGTTCTATGCTATCAAGTTGAATATAACTCACAGTAACTCTATGAACAATAGATATGAATCTTATCCTATCCTACTCTATCCTCACACTTTCTAACACACTAGAACCCATTGCAACAGTCACTATTTCAATCCATCTGAATGAGGGTCTTCCTCTCTTTTGCTGACCCTCCAACTTCCCAAGCATGATGTCCTTTGCCAAGGAGTAATCTCTCCTAGAAAAATTCCTGAATAATATGAGACAAAGTTGTATCATCTTTGCCTTCATGGAGAACTCTATTGCACCTTCTCTTAGACATATTTGTTTTTTCTTTTGACAGTCCATGGGATATTCAGTACCCTTCTCCAACATCAGAGCTTAAATATATTTTTTCTTCTGTCATCCTTATTAATTGTCCTGGTCTCAGATTACTAGCAAGTGTACCTTAATCTTCAAACTGATATCATTGCTCCTCAACAATTTGAAAGTAGCACCAACTACAGACTTTGTCATTGCAATAGATCTCCTGATTTCCTGACTGCTGTTACCAAAGATGTGATTGTGGATCCAAGTAAAATTAAAGAATTGACAACTTTGATCTTTTCTCTGTCATAATGTTGCCTATTTTTCTTGACATTAAGATGAAATCCATATTGAAGGCTGTATTCTTTGATATTCTGCAACTAGTGCTTCTGATCATCTTCACTTTCAGAAACCAAATATTGTCATTTGTATAACTCAGGTGATTGATAAGTCTTCCTCTGATCTCAACATCAAACTCTTCTTCACAGAGTCCAGCTTCTCAATTACTTTGCTCAGCATACAGATTGAATAGGTATATAGAGAGAACAACCCTGACACACTCCTTTCTTAATTTTAAACAATTTAGTGTCCCATTGCTCTGTTCACACAAAAGTTTCTTAGGTCAATATAGACTTCACATGGGCACAATTAATCTTCTTGGATTCCCATTCTTCTCAATGTTAGCCACAACTTTTTATGATCCACACAATTAAATGCCTTTAAACACAAGAGGGACAGGGAAAGCACTGAGAAAATTGAAGAGGGTACTAGAAGAAAATTTCCCAGGTATAATGAAGAACAAGAAAATCTACATTCAAGAAGTTCAGTGAACCCCAAACAGACTATACTCCAAAAGAAAAACATCAATATATCATAGTCAAATTTTCCAAAATAAGAAATAAGTTTAAAGTACTAAAAGCAATGAAAGAAACATAATCAGTAAAAAAAAAGAGAGAGAGAGAGAGAGAGAGAAAGAAAGAAACAGAAACCTACAAGAGAAAAACAATTAGATTAAGTTTTAATTTCTCAGCAGAAACCATGTGAGCAAGAAGACAATAGGATGGCATTTAAGAAAGAAAATAATTTCCAGCAGATGATTCTCTACCCAGCAAAGCTATCCACCAAATATGAAGGAGGAATTGAGTCATTTGTAGAAAAGCAGGAACTTAAGGAATTTGTGAAAACAAGACCAACTCTACAAGGAATTCTAAGCTGAGTCCTTCACACACTGACATCAATTTAAGTAAATGAACCATAGTAACCAGAAACAACAGAAAAAGAAACCCAGCGAAGTGGAAGCAATGAGACCTGACCTATCAATAATCACACTTAATGTGAATAGATTAAATAAAACGATAAAGGTGGGGGGAAAGTAACAGAATGGATAAAAATAACAAACCACATGAATATATTACTTACAAGAGACAAATCTAAAAAATGTAGGAAATATAGATTAAAAAGAAAAGGATGGGGGAAAATATACCAAGGCATTGACACCTACAAAGAAAAGAAGGAGTGGCAATACTAATATCTGATAAAATAGATATAGGAGGAAAGTTATTATAAAAGATAAGGAAAGGCACAATATGACGATTAAAAGCAAAATAGATCAAGAAAACATAATTTTATCAATATCTATGTACCAAATGATAGACCTGTAAAATACATAAACCAACAGTTAGCAGACTTGAAGAAAGACATAGACAGTGCCACAATAGTGGTAGACTTTAGCACACTACTTTCACCAAAGGATAAGTCAACTCAAAAGAAACTTAAGAAAGATGAAAAAGATCTGAACTATACAATCAGCCAACTTAACCTTGAAGATATACTCAGGGTACTGCATCTACCTAAAACGCAATTTACTTTCTTCTCAAGTGCACATGGTACATTCTCCAGAACTGATCATATATTAGACACTAAAAAGGCTAAACAAATTGAAATAATGTGCAGTATCTTTTTTAAGCTAAAATATTATAAAACTAGAAATTAACAATAATACAAATTTTATTAAACTACCCATGTGAACTTGAAATAAAACCCTGCTACAGCAGGTTGTAGAAGAAATAAAATATTAAATAAAAAAGTTTCTCAAAACAAATGGTAATAAAAATACAACATATAAAATCTCTAAGACACAGCAAAACAGTCCTCAGGTGACATTTAATAGCAACTGACAAACAGATAAAAAAGGGGGGAGGGGAGAAATTAATGACCTAACTCATCTTCTTCAAATAGAAAAAGAACAACAATCTCACTTCACAGCCTTTATTGTTGCTGTTATGTGCCATCAAGTCAACCACAACTCATAGTGACCCTATTAACAATAACTGTGAATTCTGCTTTTCCATAAACCAATATCACTGTCTCTGAGACAACTGACTCCAGTAATGCAGTCACTGTGTCAAAGCATCATAGCCAGCGTCTTTCTTTCCTGTGCTGACCCTTTACTTTCCAAGCAAGAGGTACTTCTCCAAGGACTGATCCCTCCTGGCAACATGACCAAAGTATGTGAGATAGAGCCTCAAAAATCCTTGCCTCCAAGGAATAACCTGGTTTCACCCTCAGTCTCCAGGACACACCTGTTTGTTCTCTTTGCTTTGATGGTGTGTTCAATAGTCTTCTTCAGCATCACAACTAAAAGGTATCAATTCTTCTTCTGTCTTCCTTAGTCATTATCAAGCTCTCAGTTGCATAGTAAACAACTGAGATGATCACGGTTTGGATCAGATGCCCCTTATTCCCTACATTGACTTAATTGCTTTTTAGCATTCTGAAAAGGTCCTCAGCAGACAGCAGAAATAAAGAGACAGTAGATTTTCCTAAAGCATCTTCTCTTTTGCTTTCCTGACTTCTGGTGCCAAGACTCCTAACTGTGGAATCAAGCAAAATGAAATTGTTAACAATATCAATTTTTTTCCCATCTATAATTATGCTGCCAATTGGCCCAGTGCTGATAACCTTTGCTTTCTTGAGGTTGAGATGCAATCCATGTTGAACACTGAAGGTTTGACCACAATCTCTAAAAGAAAGGAAATGATAGGAACAAGAGCTAAAAATCAATGAGAGAGAAAACAAAAGATGGAAATCATGAACAAGAACAGGAGCTGGTTCTTCAAAAAAGTCAATAAAATAGACAAACTATTGGCAAAATTAACAAAAGAAAAGAAAGAGAAGATGCAGATAACTAGAATAAGAAATTACAGAGGTGACAACCCAACAAAATCAAATGAAAGTAAATTGATAATATTTTAATATTATGAAAATCTACCCAGGTGCTGATTGTGGGACAGACAAATAACTACTCATAAGCAAGTTTAAGCTGAAGTTGAATAAAATTAATTCAAATCCATGGGGAAAAAATTTGACCTTAAGTCTATTCCACTTAAATTTCAAAACCATCTCAGGAACAGGTTTGGGGCCTTGAGCACCAGTGAGCATAGAACAAATGAGCTGTGGGAGGATATCAAGCATATGGTCTATGAAGAATGCAAAATATTATGAGAAAGGCTGAAGAGGAAGAAAAGACTAAGATGTGTGTCAGATGATACTCTGAATATTGCATTAGAGCACCAAGAAGACCAAGCTAAAGGAAGAAATCAAGACATTAAAGAGCTGAACAGAAAATTTCAAAGGGCTGCTCAGGATGACAAAGCAAAATACTATAATGAAATATGCAAAGAGCTGGAATCAGAAAATCAAAAGGGCCAAACTCACTCAGCGTTTCTTAAGCTGAAGGAGTTAAAAACAAATTCAAGCCATGAGTGTGAATACTTAAGGATGCTTTGGGTAAAGTGTTAAGTGATCCAAGAAGCATAAAAAAAAAGATGGAAGGTGAACCCAGAATCACTGTATCAGAAGGAATTGACTGATACAGAAGAATTTCATGAAATACCGTATGAGCAAGAGGTAATGAAGGAGGAAGTTCAAGTTGCTCTGAAAGAATTGGCAAAAAACAAGGCTCCAGGAGTTGACAGCATACAAATTGGCATAGTTCAACAAACAGACAAACAGACACTGCCCTGGATGTGCTCACTAAGTTGTGCCAATGAGTCTGCAGGACAGCCACCTGGCCAACAGACTGTAAGAGATCTATATTTGTTCCCATTCCAAAGAAAGGTGACCGAACAGAGTGTGGAAATTATTGAACAATGTCATTAATATCATATGCAAGCAAAATTCTGCTAAAAATTATCCAAAAATGACTGGAGAAACACATCA
>NW_006399834.1:3194678-3235581 GCF_000299155.1 Elephantulus edwardii | reverse complement strand
ATAGAGCAGGGTTTAGGGCTGTTGTGCATAGGGTCGCTATGAGTCGCAAACGACTCGACAGCACATAACAACAAACAACAACGACAAGGAGAACAAACATGTCTGTCCTGGAGAGGGTCTGAAACTTTGTCTGACATATTTTGGGGCATGTTGCAAGGCTGGACCAGTCCTTGGAGAGGGACATCATGTTTGGGAGAGTGGAGGGTCAGTGCGGGAGAGGAAGATTCTCAATGAGATAGATCAATTCAGTGATTGGGGTAGTTGGAGTAGGTGTGTCGGAGACAATGAGGTTGGCACACGATAGAGCAGGGTTTAGGGTTCTTGCACATAGGGTCACTATGAGACTCAAGCAACTCAATGACACATAACAGCAACAACAACATACTCAAATAAATTTGAAAGCTTAGAGGAAATGGCCAAATTTCTTGAAGCTCACATTCTACCCAGATTGATATGAACCAATGTAGAACAATTGAACACATCCATTACAAAAGATGAAATTGAGTGAGTAATAAAAAGACACACAAAAAATTCCTATTCCGATGGCTTCATGGCTGAATACTAACAATTCTATTTAAATTATTTAAAAAAATAGAAAAAGAAATAACACTCCAACAGTCATTCTATGAAGCAAGCATAACCCTAACACCTAAAATAGGCATAGAAATTACCGAAAAAGAAAACCACAAACAAATATCTCTTGTGAATATAGATTTTAAAAATCTTTAACAAAACCCTGGCCAATGGAATCCAATAGAACACACACAAAAAGAATTTATCATGACCAAGTGAAATTCATAGCAGGTTTGCAAGGACTGTTCAACAGAAGATAAACAATCAACATAAGTCATTACATGAACAAAGCAAAGAACAAGAACCACATGACACTATCTCTAGATGCAGAATAGACCTTTGACAAAATCCATCATGCTTCCTCATAAAACACTCAGCCAAATAGGAATAGAAGGGAATTTCCTCGACATTGTGAAAAAGATGTAGGCAGAACCAAGAGCCAACATCATTCTCAATGGAGAAAGACTAGAGACATTTCTCCCGCATACTGGAGACAGACAAGAATTTCTTCTTTCATTACTCCTATTCAGTGTTGTATTGGAAATACTTACTAGGGCAATACGGTGAGAAAATTAAATAAGAGGCATTCACTAAACAAAGAGGAGATGTAACTGTTGCTGAACGCAAATGTTATGATAGGGTACACAGAAAACCCCAAGGACTCAGTAGAGGTGGACCAACTCATATCTGACCCTTCAATTGGTTTTCAGAAGCAATTAATCACATGGGAAGAGATTGCCTATCCATCCTTCTCCCATGGAGCAGCTGGTGGCCTTGAATTCTGTGCCTTGGGGATTACAGCACAGCTTTTTATCACTAGGCTACCAGAGCTCCCACAACACTATTGGTGGGATTGTAAAATGGTGCTACCACTTTGCAAAGTATTTTGATGTTGCCTCAGAAAAGCTGAACATAGAAATTCCTTGGGACCTAGCAATTCCACTGCTATGAATATACTCCAAAGAAAATAGAACTGAGATGCAAATGGAGATTTGTACATGGATATTGATAGTAACATTATTTGCAACAGCAAGAGTATGGAAACAGTCCAAATATCCATCAACACTTGAATGGATATTGTGGTAAATTCACACAATGGAATACTATGCAACACTCAAGAACAAGTTTGAAAAGTACTATACAAAATGGGAGAGGCTAGAGACCATATGCTGAGTGAATAACTCAGTCTCATGAGGACAAACGTAGTATAAGACCATTATTTTAAAAATAGAAGGATAACTAGTAAGATGGGTACACAAGTCCAAAGGGAGAAGGGCAAGTGGGTAGGGGAGGTGATGGTTGGAAGGTGGAAGGCAGATCACAGATTACAGATCACTGAGTCTAGTGGGTGGAGAGAGGGGGGTGAAGGACTTAGGAAAGGTCCAGGGGAGACCTGAAAAGACAGGGTAACAGTGATTAATTTTATGAAACACAGTGTATGTGAATGATCATATTAAATATAATGTGAATGAAAGAATGTGTGAAACACCATGTTATACAAATTTTGTATGCAAAGCAACATAAAATTAAATGAGGGGATTAAGGAGGAAAGAGTAATGTAAAGTCACTGTAGGGAAAAAATATACTTGGTACGAACTGTCAGGAGATGAACAGATTTATTGCATTGGGAAAGTGCAGTCAGGGACCTCTCCAAATTACTGTGGAGCAATGATGTTAGTTTGAGACCTAAGGTGCACTTGATTCAGAGATTCAGATTGAATGGTCTTTTCAATCACTTCCTATGCATCTCAGAACTGAATAATGAATAAAGATGACAGAAGAAAAAATGTATGCCTTTTAGTTGTCATGTTGGAGGAGAGTGCTGGCTATCTCATGGATGGCCAAAAGAGCATACAAATTTGTCTTGGAGAAAGTAAAGCCAGTGTGCTCTTCGGAGGCAAGACTGACTAAGCTTCATCTCACATACTTTGTTAATGTTGCTAAAATAGGCTTCTCCTTGGAGAAGGATATCACATTTGCAGAGATGAAGGGGTGGTCAAGGAGAGGAAGGTCCTTAACCAAGTGGATTGACACAATGACTGAAGCAATAGGCCCATGTGTGTCAGAGATTGTGAGATTGGCATAGGATAGAACAGGGCTCGGAATTGTTGTTCATAGGGTTACTATGAGTCGTACGCCATTCAAAGTCACCTAACAACAACTTCAAAAGACACATGGCTCCAGTCAGTGCAGTTCCACAGCGATCTTCTTGGAATGAACACAATCAGGGTGCTGGCAGAATGCTCATGATTTCACCATTAATAGAGAGCTGGTGTTTGAAGAGAATTATTGATCATCCACAAAGTCAACTCCTTCTCCAGTGCTTAGAAATGGTCACTATGGCAAAGACAATCTTCCTCTCAGTACCCAGTACAGAGAAGTAGAAAGGACATATCCACCAAAGACAGGATGAACATTTTTGTAAGAGTAAAATGAAGACTGGCAATGTGGCAGTTTCTGTAGTCTCAGAATCAAATTCTAATGGCTTATCTCAGATTCCATTTTTAGTAAATGAAATTGCTAGCCCAATTCTGACAGTTCTGCTATTGACTTGGTTGATTAACCTCCATTTCAGTTCCCATAAAAATAAGAGCAAAAAGTGACAACATTTAAAAAAAAATCACAAGGCAAAATTGCTTCTTTCTCTATTGATAATTCTGAATCCATTGCTTTAGTGTCTAGTAAACTAAGAGTCCTGGTTTGGCATTACTGAATTGCCTATGTACACCACTCTGGGATATTTTATGGAACTGATGAATTGAATAAATTTAATTTGTCTTAACCTGGTCATAATTTGCTTGCTAACAAAAGCACTACTCAATTCACACTTCATTTAGTTAACACCACCCTCTTACCCTGACCTGGATTTGTAAACACAAAACATTACACCCATACCATGCTCCCTGAGGCAAACAAGAATCTGATCCTGTCTCATTCTATTCTCAGACAAAGAGCCCCATTCTTACTGTGAAAATGTAAATCCTGAAAACACAGCTATTGAGAAACAGACATCCTAAGATTAAGAGACCAGTGGGTGTGGTAGCAGAGCAGAGTTCAGTAGGAAAGGAATGAAGTCATTCTTGGCTAAAGAAGAGGCAAACCAGGAAGGAAAAGTCTTCTCAGCTCTGGGACTCATGAAAAGCCAAGGGCTACTAAGGAGTCTATAAAGAGTAGTTCAGGCTTATTACTGTTCAAATTGTATTTGCATACTCTCTGCCCTCAAGGAGTATTTAACCTAGTTGAATTGGGGCAGAAGAAAAGACTTCATAGCAGTGTTATTCCCAGCAGCAAGAAAATGGAAGCAGCCCAAATATCCGTCAAGAAATGAACGGAATGAGAAATTGTGGTACATTCACAGGATGGAATACTATGCAGCACTCAGGAGCAATGATTTTGAAAAACATCATGTAACATGGGAGTGGCTAGAAATCATTTTGCTGAGTTAACGAGCTCAGTTCCATAAGGCCAAATACTGAATAAGACCATTACTATAAAAACAGAAAGATAACTAGTAAGATGTGTATAAAAGTCCAAATGGGAAAGGAAGGGCAAGGGGGAGGGGCTGAGGGTGGAAGGAAGAAAAAAAAAAATCATGGGTCACAGAGTTTGGTGAATGAATGGAGGGGGAAAGGAATTAGAGAAGATTTAATGGGGACCTGAAAAGATGGACTGATAGTAGGTATAGATTAATGGTGATTGGTTTTATAGAATGCATTTTGAAGCTTCATCTGACATAGTTTGGGCATATTGCAAGGAGGGACTAGTCCCTGGGGAAGGACATCATGCTTTGAAGGGTGGAGGGATAGCATAAGAAAGGAAGACCCTCAATGAGATGGATTGACTCAGTGACTGGGTAATGGGGGTAGATATGTCAGAGACAATATGGTTGGCACAGGATAGAGCAGGGTTCAGAGCTGTTGTACATTGGGTTGCTATGAGTCACAAGGGACTCGATGGCACATATCAGCAACAACAACAATGTATGAAAATGATTGTAGGAAACACAATTTGAATGAAGTAATGTGAAAAACAAAATGTATGGAAATGAAAGACAATCTATAGAAATTTTGTATTCAAAGCAATTTAAAATTAAATATCGAGTCAAATACATACATACATATACATATATACATATATAAATATATACATCCATAAATATACATATATACATACCTAAGTATGCATATATATACACATAAGCATACATAAATACACATATACACACATATATGTGTGTATATGTGTGTGTGTATATATGTTGTTGATTGCCATCGAGCTGAGCATAACTTACAGCTACTGCATGAACAAAAGACCTAGTGTCTTTCTATAACTTTTGTCATTAGAGTTTCCATAGGTATGTGGTTTAGGAAGTGGATGCCACTCCTGCTTCCGAACCTGTTTTACAACTGGGAGCTTGACCAAACACTGTTCACATTGGGAAACCATTAAGGCATTTCACACCCAATGACACAAGATTCAGTGTCACAGCAAACCCCGGTTACGTCAGTACAGCAAATTTGGCAGAGTGATGTACAACAAAGTTGAAGAATGTTCCTCTGAAATATAACAACACTATTGTAAATATGATTATGACAATAAATTCCACATATTAAAAATAGATGTAAAAAGTAATTATATGGCCAAAGGTATGAAAATAGACTGGTAAATTTGCTGAAATACACTTACAAGCCATATCAGTATAAAGAATACAGATGTCATGTTAGCTTAAGTGTTTGTGAACTAAAAGATGTACCTACCAGTCGCTCCAAGGGAGAAAGATGAAGTAATTTGTTCTTGTTGAGATTTGCGACCTCAGAAAGTGATGTAGGATAAACATGAGTTGCAATCAACTCTTATGCAGATGACAGCCTTGCTTGCTGACACTCAGGAAGATCCGTAGTGCTTGCTGCAGAAGGCCAACGACTATAGTCTTCAATATGGACTGAAGCTCAGCATCAAGAAGACAAATATTCTCACCACTAGGCCGACTGGCAGCACCATGATAGATGGAGAAGAGATTAAGCTTGTTCACAATTACAGCTTGCTCTGCTCCACAATCAACACTCTTTGCACCAGAAGTTAAGAAATCAAAAGATTAATTACACTGGGAACATGTGCTGTCAGAAACCTCTCAAGAGTACTAAGAAGCACCTATGTCAGTGTAGTGACTAAGGAGCACCTGATCCAGGCCATGGTCTTCAGAATTACTTTCTATGCCCTTGACAATGACTATGGATGACAGAAGAAGAATTGATGCCTTTGAGTTCTGGTGCTGGAAAAAAGGCTTGAACATGCCATGGACTGCCAAGAAAACAAACAGGTCTTGGAAACCAAGTTTCTCCTTTGACACTATGATTTTGAAGCTCCTTTTCATATACTTCAGGCATGTGACGAGGATGGACCATTTCTTAGAGAAGAACATCATGCTCAGAAGGGTGGAAGGACAGCTCAGGAGAGGAAGAACCCAGATGAGATGGATTGATACAGTAAGTGGGGCAGATGTGTTGGAGTCAGTAACATGGGCTTAGGACAGGGTAGGCTTCAGAGCTGTTGTAGATGTTTAGGATTTTATTTTTAAATTGTATTTGTTTCTTTTTGATTATAAATGAATATACCATAAGTTGGATCTAAGCTTTCTATTGTTATTGTTATAAGATGGCTATCTGGTTAACTATGACTCATAAAGACCCTATGAATAAAAGATCCAAACATTCCCTTATCCTGTTCCATACTCACCTTCTCTAATATGTATAGTTTATTATTAGTCACTGTGTCATTCCATCTTCTTGAGAGTTTTTCTCTCTTTCTCTGAGCTTCCACCTTCCAAACGTGATGTCTTTTTCCAAAGTCTGACTTCTCTTGACAACATATCCAGACTTCAAGATATTGAGGGTTTATTGCTCAAAATGACTTCCCTAGCTACTGACTGACTGCCACGTGGGTGGGCAGGAATATGAACACAGGATATGTTAGCTTACCTATAAGGGGATTAACTAATCTTGAATTAATTTGAGCAGATCAGCAGCAGAATTGGAGAATCTTACCACCTGTAAAGAAGAAGCAAGAGAATGAAATGCATCCTTCAGGGCCAGAGATTCTTGTTCCAGTCAGACCAGGGCCCATGGGTGAAGCAACCTTAGCAGCTACAGCAGAAAACTAGAGGCCTGACATGAGAAGAAGCAGACTTAGGCACAATTATGCCATTGAACTAATGCTGAGAGCCTTTTGCCCAAGTTTGTTGGAGAACTGGTGACCGAGACATAATTGGCAAGACTGAGAGCTTTGTAACACTGGCCTACAGTCACAAGGGTCAAGGCAGAAGTGTCTGGGAGCACATTTGAGAATGTATCTTGACTGAGTTATTGTCTCTTATTGCCAACCTGAATTATATAGCTTTTCACTTCCCAACCTGCGTTATGAAGATGACACCACCTTGCTGAAAATGAGGAGACTTGAGGTACTTGCTGCAGAAGATCAAGGACTACAGTCTTTGGTATAGATTTCATCTCAACATCAAGAAAACAAAGGTTCTCATCAAAAGACCAATAGTTAACCAAAAATTATGACAGATGGAGAAAGGATTGAAGCTGTCAACAATTTCATTTTTCTTGGATCAATAATCAACCCTCTTGGTACCAACAGTCAGGAATTTAGGAGATGTACTGCATTATTAGGGACCCCTTCAGAGTGCTAAAGAACAATTATGTCAGTTTGAAGACTGAAGTTTGCCTAATTCAGGCCATGGTCTGATCAATTAATTACCTGTTATACATGAGAAAGCCAGACAGTGAATAAGGATGGCAGAAGATAGTTGATGCCTTTGAATTGTGGTGATGGAGGAGAACACTGAATATCTAACGGCCTACCAGGAGAACAAACGGACAAATTTTGGAGAAGGTGCAGCCAGAGTGCTCTTTGGATACTTCATCTTTCATACTTTGGACATGTAGCTAGGTGAGGCTTTTCTTCAGAGAGTAACATGATGCTTGGAAAGAGAGGAAGACCCTCAATGACATGGATTGTAATTGTGACTTCAGCAATGGGTTTGAATATTTCAGAGATGATGAGGATAGCACAGCATTGGGCAGGGTTCAGATCAGCTCTTCACAGGGTAACTATGAGCCGTGCTTGACTAGAGGGCACCTAACAATGACAACAATATGGTTCTATGAGCTACAGCATTGGATTGTATCCAAAGTTCAAGTAGGATTTAGAAGAGGTCATGGCACCAGGGATATCATTGCTGATGTCAGATGAATCCTGGTTGAAAGTAAGGAATACCACAAGAATGTCTTTATGGACTATAGAAATTCATTTAACAACAACAACAACAACAAAAAGAAATTAGTTTAACTGTGTGAATCAGTAACAAAATGTGGCTGACATTGAGAAGAAGGGGAGTCCCAGAGTATCTAACTGTGCTCATGTGAAACCTATACCTGGACTAGGAGGCTCTTGTGTGAACAGAGCAGGGGAACGGTTGTTGTTGTTAGGTGTTATCGTGTTGAGCACTGCTTAATTCCATCTGAATTTGATGATCATTGTTAAGAATAGGTTTGAGGCATTGAACACCAATGATAAAGGAAAACATGTTGAGGTGAAAGAGCTGAATAGACGATTACAAAGAGCAGCTTGGGGGGACAAAGCAAAATATTATAATGGAATATGCAGAGAGTCAGAATTGGAGAATAAAACGGGAAGAACTCACTCTGCATTTCTTTATCCCAAAAAACTTAAAAACAAATTTAAGCTTTGTGTTACAATATTGAAGGATACTATGGACAATATATTGAAGGACCCAGAAAACATCAAAAGAAGGGGAACACTGTCTGGTTTAAAATTGGGAAGAGAGTGTGCCAGGGTTGTATTCCCTCTCCATACCTATTCATTCTGTATGCTGAGCAAATTATCTAAGATGCTGGACTCTATGAAGAAGAGTGTGACATCAAGATTGGAGAGAGACTCATCAATAATCTGTGTTATGCAGACGACACAACCTTGCTTGCTGAAAGTGAGGAGAACGTGAAGTACATGTTGCAGAGGATCGAGGAATGCACCTTCAGAACGGATTTCATCTCAGTGTCAAGGCAACAAGGAATCTGATAGGCAAGATCATGATGGATGGAGAAGAGACCGAAAGTGTCAAAAAGCTTCATCTTAACATCTTTAGTACTAGCAGTTAGGAAATAAGGAGACACATTGCACTAGGAAAATATGCAGTTAGGGATCTTTCCAAATTCTTAAGGAGTAATGATGTCAGTTTTGAAGCAGGATAGTCCGTCTACTTCGTAAATAACTGTTCTTTGAAAACTCTATGAACGCTAAAGGAATGAGGATAGTTATAGTAGTGTAGTCGTAGAGTTCAGATTGGAAGTAAATTGAAATAGGGAAGAACAATAACAAACACTTAATTGGAACATGGAATGTACATAGCTTGAATGTTGAAAAACTGGAAATTGTTAAAAATTAAATGGAATGCATAAACATCAACTACTGGACATTAATGAGATGAGATGGACCAGCTTTGGCCACTTTGAATCAGATAAGCATTTGGTACTAAGGTGTGCCTGGTTCAGGCCATAGTCTTTCCAATCACGTGCTGTGCATCTGAGAGCAGGACAATGAATAAGAATTACAGAAAAATGAGTGTCTTTGAGCTGTAGTGTTGGAGAAGAGCACTGAGGATCCCATGGACAGCCAAGAGAATAAACAGATATGTCCTGGAGAGAGTGCTGCCATACTGATCTTTGGGGGCAAGAATGATGAGACTTCTTCGCCTCACATGCTTTGTGCATGTTGCTAGGAGGTGCTATTTCTTGGAGATGGACATGAGGCTGGGAAGGGTGGAGGGTCAGTTAAGGAGAGGAAGACCCGGAAGACCCCCCCCCACCACCACCAGTTGAATCGATGCAGTGACTGCTGCAATGGGCTTTTGTGTGTCAGGAAGTATAAGGATGGCATCAGGATAGAACAAGGTCCAGATATTTTATTCATAAGGTCACTGGGTTATACTCAACTTTATGGGACCTAACAACAACAACAACAACAAAGCAGTAAAATGGGTGTTGAGATGAGTAGAAAGGAGTGTGGGATCACATCTGACCTCATCGAAATTAATTTTGTGTTGTTGAAATTGTTGATAGGGACAATCTCTCTTTGTGATTGGTGAAGTTATGAAGTTTTATCATCCTTGACTCTAAAAAGCACCCTCTTGCAAGTCCTCCACATTAGACTTCTTTGTTCTCCTGACAGTCCAGGTGACATTCAGTATTTTTCTTATCACAATTCAAAGGCATCCATTCTTCTGTCATTCTTACTCATTGTCTAACTTCCAGATGCTTAGAAATTATTTCCAAAAATGTGGTTTGAATCAGGCATACCTTAGTCTTTAAACTGACATCCTTGATCTTTGGCATTTCGGAGAGGTCTTTGACAGTAGATTTCCTGAATGCAATATATAATTTGATTTTTTTACTGTTGTTACCATAGGTAATGATTGTGGATCTAAGTAAAATTAAATTGTTGAAAGCTTCAGTTTTTTTCCTCCACTCATCATTAAGTTATCTAACTTCTCTGCTTGTCACCATGTTGTTGTTGTTTTTATGTGCTGTTGTGTTGTCTGAAGCCTGCCCTTTCCTGACTCAGTCTCACTGACTCTTACATACCTACCCTCTTTGCCCCAATAACTGTATCATCCAGGGTCTTTCTCTCCTGAGCTGTCCCTCAACCCTTCTGACCATGATATCCTTCACCAAGGATCAGTCCCTCCCAGTCACATGCGCAAAGTATGTGAAATGGAGCTTCAAAATCCTAGCCTCCAAGGAGAAAATTTGTTTCACCTACTCCAAGACACACCTATTTGTTTACTTATTGGTCTATGTTTTTTTTAAATTTTTGTTAAATTTTATTAATTTTAATGAACACTTACAGAGATTTTGGATTTCCATTCATTAATTGTTGAACTATTTTTTTACCCCCCACAGCCCCCCAGTTCGTTCCTCTTTTTTTCCCCCCTTGAAAGTCTGTTTTAATTGTCCCATTGCCACAGGGCTTATCTCCTTTGTCAGTGTATCTTTTGCCATTCCCTATCACTCCTCCCTGAGAGAGACTTCACCCTGATTCATAAGGAAAAGGGGACAGCGTATTCTCTTCGCTACTTCCTGCTGAAAAGGGACGCTGTAGGTTTCAGGGTGAAGATCTTCTCTCACTACTCTAAAGGGCCCCTTTGGCAACAGGAAACACGTAGACTATTGTGGAGATTGATTTTGGAATTTAGATGCACTGTTATCAATTGTGCTTAGCCGTACATGTTCATATCTTTGAAGTTGTATTATGGAAGTGTTGCAGCCTAGAAGACACAAATTTAACTAACAAGTTAAAAGTACATGAGTCAAAAATTAAAAGCAATAATATTCCAAGTAGAGGTTCTAATAGTGGCACAAATCAAGTTATAGAGAAAAGGTAGCTCTTACAATAAAAGGCCTATTGACTAGCACTTTGTCTATTATAGTATAAAGGTTAAGAACCACAAGATGTAGAGGCTCAACTACTTCATTTATAGTTCTTAAGTCCTGGACCAAATTCCATCTACCACTGGATTGTTTTACAGCACAGAAGTCCACATGCAAGGCAGAGGTGAAGTAAGGAACTGCTTATGAGGTTTCCCATCAATTCCAACAACTAAGAAACAGTGAGAAGAGTTGGGACCTCAGAAGGCTTTTAGGACCAAATAGTAGGCTCTTGTGTCCAGGAGAAAATGAATGTACTTACCAGTAATGTTAATGCTCACCCACAGCTCTTCTGGGAGTATCTAAATCATTGAAGCATTATTGGTCTATGTTATATGTTCAAGACTCTTCTTCAATATCACAATTCAAAAGCATTGATTCCTTTGTCATCCTCAGTCATTGTTCAGGTCTCTGATATACAGCAAGTAATTGCGAATACTATGGCCTGGGTTAGGTGCACCTTAGTTTCTAGACTAACATTGTTGCTTCTCAGTAGTCTGGAAGGTCCCTGCCAGCAGATTTACCTAATGTAATTTATCTTTTGATTTCCTGGCTGCTAGTGACAAGAGTGTTGATTGTGTAGCTGAACAAGCTGTATTGTTAGCAACCTCAATCTCTTCTCCATCTATCATGGTTCAGCCATAGGCTGAGCGGTGAGAATCTCTGTCTTCAATCCATATTGAAGACTAAAGTCCTGACCTTCTGCATCAAATGCCTCAAGTTGTCCTTAGTTTCAGCAAGCAAAGTTGTATCATCTGCATAATGAAGGTTGTTAATGAGTCTTCCTCCAATACTCATGCCACATTCCTCCTCATAAACCTTGTCACCATAAGATAAGAAATTTTGTATCTATTAGATAACAATTACATCAGCATAGATTCAATGGGGATCAATGATTCCAGAAGATCTAATGAACATTGTTACTAAGGCCTGTGAATTACTTCTCCCAGGAACTCTCACAGAAAGTACTGTGTAAACCATCAAACAACAGTCTGGACAGCGTTTATAGATTGCAATGAGACAAATGCCTTATGTATTGTGATAGTCCTACACCAAAATAGAAATTGCAAAACAATATCATGATGAGGGAAGAGGATGCATATAGTAACAGAGCATACATTTAAAGATAGTCCAAAATCTCTTTCTGGTCACCTCGGTGCATATGGTTACTATAAGATGCTATTGTTTGGATGAATCCAGTGAGCTGTAGTTTACAGTATAACTTGGACTGCACTTTCAAGGATTAACTAATCCTACTAACTGTATTTTATACACATTATTAACTAAGACAAAATATTTGTCCATGTATCCTAGTAGTAACATACAGACCCCTGCATAGAGTAATGAACACTTCATTGGGTTTTAGGGATTGAAATCAAGAGACAAAGCTCTAAAAAGTTATGTCAAATATATATCTGTAAGAAAAATAAGAAATAATTCTTCTTAAACAAATATTATATCTGGGAATGTTAAACCCTATTAAGCTCAGTTGAAGCTTGCTTAACAGTATTTATCTTGGGGCTAAATGTATCAAATTCTGATATGAATTCAAGTCAACAAATTGAATTCTAAAACATCATTGTGAAATGGGAAGTTCCCCTTTTCACAATGTAATTTTCTAAATTATTTTAATTGCCTAACATATTTCTAACAACTGTTAGCTGAAAATATGATACATCTTGAATTTTTACTTCGTTCAAAAAGAAAAATGGTGATCTCAATATGCCTATCAGTGTGCCGCATAATAAGTTAAGACTGAGTGAGCCTTTATTAATTCTAGAAGTATAAACCTCCATTCTATGAGACAATATAAGACATAACAGGTTTTTACATATCAAACAAAAGTGTAAAGAAAAATGCAAATTTTTGGCTTTTTCCATGCTTGTAACAGAAAAGAGCACATTCAACACGGAAATTACTGAAATGTTGCTCAGGTTTGTGTAAAGGTACTGCTCTCCAGAGCTGAGCAGAGGGTAGGATGTGGCCAGTATGACACGTGCCCTATGTGTCACTTGTGGAACAGAGGGCTGAAATACCAATGAGCAGTTTTTATTAGCCATTTTGAGCAGTGGGATAGCATTAAGTCATTTAAAACAATGACACAGACTCTGTCATGCATGGATATGCCACTGAGTAGAAGATAAGATGGTTCCACTTCAGAATAGAAGAGGACATATGTACCAGACCAGGAAAAGAGGCTTCTAGTGTTTTGCCTACAGAGAACAAAATATTCTTTCCTGTAGCATGGAAAGAGGTCATTGTGCAGCTCATATTCATTCTGCCAAGTCCTCTAGGATGAGCAGATTCATTCCAGGCACAATATCAAGTGGGAAAGGCCTAGAGATATTTTCCTAGGACCTGAAGCCAAAGACACAGTCAGTTATTTGTTTCAAATGAATTTTTCTGGTATTTCCTGGGTGGGGGTATACATGTGTGGAATAGATAACTATGTAGACATAGATAGATATATATTTATAATATATATATACACATATAGAAATAGATATGTGTACACACACACACACACACACATATACATACCATGAATATATTCTTTCTTGGATCCACCAACTTCTCTGTGGGGAAAACAGGGGTAGTCTCTTAATAAAGATGTATTTTTATTATTAGGCACTGTCAAGTTGAGTACAATTCACAACGAGTCAAACTAACATCATTGCTCCTCAGGAGTTTGGAGAGGTCTCTGACTGCATTCCCAGTGCAGTATGTCTTCTGACAGCTGGTGCCAAGTGTATTTATAGTGGATCCAAGTAAGAGGAAGTCATTGACAGTTTCAATATTTTCTCCATTTATCATGATGTTGTCTATTAGTCTAGTGATGAGGATTTTCATTTTCTTGAACATTGAAATGAAATCAATATTGAAGGCTGCAGTGTTTGATCTTCTGCAGCATGTTTCAAGCCCTCCTCACTTTTAGCAAGCAATGTTGTGTCATCTGCACACCAAGATAAGTCTTCCTCCAATCCTGATGCCACATAGAATCCAGATTCTTGAATAATTTGTTCAGCATACATATTGAATAGGTATGGGGAAAGACTGCAATTCTGATGTGCAGTTTTCCCAATTTTAAACCATATAATGTTCCCTCGCTTTGTTTGCATAACAGCTTTCTTGTCTTGGTATAGGTTTCACATGAGTACAATTAAATGTCCTAGGATAATAAAAATTTACAATCTTGGAAATCTGATGTAGAGTAATTGTTAGTCATAATCAAATCATAATCATCTCAGCAGCACCTAGATGATGGGATATATATTTATAAAATTATATATTATACACACATAAAAATGCCTGCCTCTCTCCTATACACAAATGCACACACACATACATATGTAATAATGATAAAAAATATATTTCTCATTATATATACATATATATGTTGTTGTTAGGTGTTGTCAAGTCAAATTCAACCCATAGCGACAATATGAACAACAGATTTGAATCCTGTCCTATCCTGTGCCATTCTCACACTTTCTGACACACAAAAGCCCATTGCAGCAGTCACTACGTCAATCCACCTGGTTTGAGGATCTTCCTCTCCTACATCAACTCTTTGGTTTCTGAGCATTGTATCTCTCTCCAAGGAATAGAACCACCATGCCCAAAATATGTGAGGTGAAGGTTCACTATCTCTGCCTCCAAGGTTCACTCTTCGCTGCACTTTCTTGGCTGTCCATAAGATACTCAGTACTCTTCTCCAAAACTACAGCTCAAAGACGTCCATTCTTCCTCTGTTATTCTTATTCACTATCCAGCTTTCAGATGCCTCACAAGTGATTGGAAAAAAATATGGCTAAATCATAGGCACTTTAGTCCTCAAATTGACATTATTGCTCTTCAATAATTTGGAGAAGTCCCTGACTGCAGAATTTCCCAGTGCAGTATGTCTCCTCATTTCCTGACTTCTGGTACCAAAGATGTTGATTGTGAATCCAAGTAAAATGAAATTGTTGGCAGTTGCAATCTTTTCTCCATCATGATGTTGCCTATGGATCCAGTGGTAAGAGTTTTTGTTTTCTTGACGTTAAATGCAATCCATGTTGAAAGCTGTAATCTTTGATCTTCTGCAACAAGTGCTTCAAGTCCTTCTCAGTTTCAGCAAGAGAGGTGTGTCATCTGAATAACACAGTTTATTGATGAGTATCCTTCTAATCCTGATGACACATTCTTCTTCATAGAGTCCAGCTTCTTGAATTATTTGCTCAACATACAGATTGAATAGATATGGAGAGCAAATGGAACCCTGACACACTCATTATTTAATTTAAACCATGTAGTGTTCCTTTTCTATATTCACATAATAACCTCGTGGTCTAAGTACAGGTTTCGCATGAGCCCAGTTGAATGCTCTGGGATTTCCATTCTTCTCAATGTTAGCCATAGCTTGTTATGATACACAGTCAAATTCTTTTGCACAGTTAATAAATCATAAATATACATTCTTCAGATATTCTTGACTTTCAGCCAGGATCCGTTTGTCTATCAGTTTGCTGTACTGAGATAACTTGTGGGTTCTGTGATACTGAAAGCTTTGCCGCTAGTGTGTCAAATGCCACAAGGATTACCAATCTTGGACAGGTTTTAGTAGAGCTCCCAGATTAAAAAAGAATGATTTTATATATCTCTGGAAGCAGGAGTGGCATCCACTTTCTAAGCAACATGTCTCTGTAAACTCTATGACTTTTGGTAAATGAAGATAGTTATAGGAAAGCTCCAGGCATTTTATTCATAGGATAACTATAAGTAGTGCTCAACTTGATGGCAATGTGTGTGTGTGTGTGTGTGTGTGTGTGTGTGTGTGTATTTGTTGTTGTTGTTGTTAGGTGCCATTGAGTTGTAGACAATCCATTGTGACCCTATGAACGAAAGGCCTGAGCACTGTTCATAGAGTGTTCGGAGTCAAGCCATTTCGGAAGTGGATAACACTCCTATTTCCAAGCTTGTTTTAATTGGGGAGTTCCACCAAACACTGTCCACCATTGGTAATCATTATCACATTTGGCACATCAGTGTCACAGTGTTTAGCATCACAGCAACCACAAGTTACCTCTGTACAGCAACGCACGACAAGTGCTGTACTACCTAAAAGAATGCCTTGGGATTGCAGTTCAGTTTCTTAGAATGAGGATAGCAACTAGAGAAGACAAAACAAGTATTATAATAGAATGTGCAAAGAGCTGGATTTGGACAATGAAAATTTAAGAACTCATTTGGCATTTCTCAAACTGAAAGAACTTAAAAACAATTTCAGGCCTCAAGTAGTAATACTTAGAGAGACTATGGGGAAAATCTTGAATGAGCCAGGAAACATAAAAATGAAATGGAGGAAATATACATGGTGTCCTTGTACAAAAAAGAATGGATTGACAATGAAAAAGTTTAGGAAGTAGCATATCATAAAGAGCCAATGGTGATGAAGGAAGAAGTTCAACCTATTTTGAAGACATTGCAAAAGTAAGGTCCTAGGAATTTATGGGATACCATTGGCAGGTTGTTGTTGTTGTTAAATGCCTTTGAGTCATAGATGACTCATAACGACCCTATGAATGAAAGACCCGAACACTTTCATCCTTTCTCCAGGTTCATAGGGTTTCCAGAGTCAAGCTATTTCCAAAGTGGATGCCACTCCTGCTTCCAAACTTGTTTTACTCTGCATAGCTCCACCAACACTGTCCACCACCATGGGTAACCTTTATCATATTTCACACGTCAGTGTCATAATGTTCAGCATCATAGCAACCACGAGTTACATCTATAGAGCAAGTAGAGAGACTGGGCTATTACAGCCTAGAAGAATGTTTGACCAAAAACAATTAAAAACAGAATTTAAGAACCAAAGTTCAAACTCCATAAGCTCCATCATTCCAGATTCCTCAATAATCATGCATTCTCATTGGCTCTTACCACCCCAAAGCGCCTATCTGGGAGCATTCCACTGCTCTTCAATCTTCTCCTATTTTGATGTCACATGTTTCTTCAAAGTCTAACTTCTTTAATCATTTGTCCACCATGTAGGCTGAGTACATATAAGGGAAAAATACATGAATAAACAGAAGATGAACAAAAGCCTGAAGACTTTCTATAACATTTCTCCAAGATCTTAGACTTTGCAGAAGCATGAAGTGGATGCCAGTTCTACTTCCAAACCTGAATCAATTTGAGAGCTCCAACAAACACTGCCCATGATGGGTAGCCAACTATGGTGTTTGACACACGTATGGCCCAGTTGTTCATCATCGCAGCAACTCTATGTTATTTCAGTAGAGCATATAAACAGACATTTGCTAAACCACTCAAAAAAGTGTTCATTCAAAATTAATTAACATTTTGCTCTAGGGCCACAAGCCCTCGTACCCTAGAGTATTTTAAAATTGGAGCATGTCCAAATGCTGGCGGACTTTGGGTCTGAGACCCCCAATTCATCTGTCAAGTCCCATCTGCTGACACCCACTTTGGATGAAAAGAAAGCCATAAGAGCCCAGAGCATTCCATACATGCCACTCCTCAAGACGTGAGAGGCCATCCTAAGATCCAAGTATGTATATGCTCACCATCCGTGCTGGGAAATTTAGAAGACAGCAGCTACCTCTCAACTGAATGGAAGAGATTCATATTTATTCCCATTCCCAATGAAGGTGATCCCAAGAAAATGTGGAAATTATTGATTATTTGTACCACATAAAAAAATATTGTTGAATATCATCCCAAAAGATTTAGAACATCACATTGACAGAATGGTCAGAAGTTCAGGCTAAGTTTAAAAGAGATCATGATACCAGGGATATTCTTGCTTATTGCAAAAGGATCTTCACTGAAACCGGAATGATTTCTATTTGTATTTTATTTCTATTCAAAGACATTTGACTGTGTGAGTCATAACAAACTATGTCTAACCTTGAGAAGAATGAGAATTCTAGTACACCTAGTTATTGTTCTACAAAATCTATACTTAGACCAAGAAACTGTTGTCTAAACAGAGCAGGGAAACACCACATGATTTAAAATCAGGAAAGGTGTGCATCAGGGCTGCATTCTCTCTCCGAACCTGTTCAAGTAGTATGCTGAAAAAAATCATTCAAGAAGCTGGATTTTTTTAAATCGAGATTTTCATGAAAGTTTATAAAGAACTTGGATTTCCATTCATCCATTGTTGCACATTTTTCTCCCTGCCCTCCTCCTTGCCCCAGTTTGCTTTTTTCTTTGGACAAAAAAAAGTTCTTTCATTGTTATACAGCCACCTCAACCCACATTACTCTATTTTGCAGCTCTTATTCTGGACTCTCGTCATGCCAATAATACCTAATCATATATACCTTTTATACAGATCTCTCCCTCATCTGTTTCAATACTGTGCCTATTATTTATCCCCTCTTTTCTTAGTTTACCTTCAACTCTCATATCAGTTCTGTTTTATAACAATGGTATTTTGCAGTATTTGTCTTTTTGTGACCGAGATATTTCACTCAGCATAATGTTCTCCATGGTCACCCATTTCGTATAAAAGTTCATGAGTTCTTTGTTTTTCAATGTTGCATAATATTCCATTGTGTGAATACACCACAGAAGAAGCTGGATTTTTTGAAGAAGTATGTGGAGTCAGAATTTGAGAAAGGCTCATCAACAACCTGCTTCTTGCAGATGATACAACATTGCTTGCTGAAAGTGAGAAGGGTCCTAAGTGCTTCCTGCAGAGGATCAAGGGCTGCAATCTTTAATATGGATTTCATCTCTACATCAAGAAAACAAAAATCTTCACCACTGGACCAATAGGCAACATCATGATAGATGGCATAAAATTTGAAATTGTCAACCTTCTTATCTTGCTTGGATCCAAAGTCAACACCTTTGGTATCAGCAGTCTGGAGATGAAGATATGTACAGCACTGACAAGTCTGCTGTTAGGGATCGCTCCAAAATCCTGAAGAACAATGATGTCAGTTTGAAGACTAAGATGCACCTGTTTTCAGCCAGTCTTTCCAGTCACCTGTTGTGCATCTGAGAGGTGGGCAATGAATAAGGATGACAGGAGAAGAATTGATGCATTTGAGTTGTAGTGTTGGAGAGGAGTGCTGAAAAAACAAAAACAAAAACAAACATATGTCTTGGAGAAAGGGCAATCAGAATGTTCTTTGGAGATAAAGATGGTGAAGCTTCATCTCACATATTTTAGATATGTTAGGAGAAGCTGGTCCTTGGAGAAAGACTTCATGCTTGAAAAGGTTGAAGGCAAACTAAAGAGAAATTTACCCTCAATGAGATGGATTGCCACAGTGACTGTAACAATGGGTTAAATATAGGAAATAATGATGAGGATGGTGAAGGATAGGGCAAAATTCAGACCCTTTGTTTTATGGGATCACTAAGTGCCAGTCAACAGGGCAATACCTAACTGAAACAATAATCTCATTGCAAAATCCCATTTATATCCCTTGGAGTGGCAAAATAACAAAATTGGAGTGGCAAAATAACAAATAAATGCATGCCGGAGAAAGTACAGCCAGAATTCTCCTTAGAGACAAGGATGGTATAGCTTTGTCTCACATACTTTGGACATATTGGTAGCAGGGGCCAGTCCTTGGAAAAGGACATACTTGGAAAAGTGGAGGGTTGGTGGAAAAAAGGAAGATCCTCAACAAGATGGACCAGTGACTATAACGATGAGTTCAAGTAAATTAGAGATAATGAGGACAGCACAGGATAAGGCAAGGTTTAGATCTGTTGTTCATAGGGTTACTATGAGTAACAGTCAACTCAACAGTACCTAAGAACATCTCATTGCTGTCAAATTGGAACTAATTCACAGCTGACCTTCCAGGTGGTTTTGAAGGAAAGTATAAATTTCAAGGGAGAAGATTACCCACCTATCTCCTGTGGAGCTGTTGATGGATTCTAATTGTTGGAGAGATGTGACTTTTGGGTTAGCAGTGCAACTTCCTACAGAATATACCATCAGTGATAAAAGATAAATAGATAGATGATAGATAGATAGATAGATAGATAGATAGATAGATAGATAGATAGAAGATAGATAGATAGAGAGATAGATAGATAGATAGATAGATAGATAGATAGATAGATAGATATACTGTTGTTGAATGCCTTCAAGTCGAGTATGACTCACAGCAACCCGATGAACTAAAGGCCTGAAGCCGGTCTATAACTATTGACATTTATCAAACTTCATAGAGTTTCTGAAGGCATTTTGTTGAGGAAGTGGATGCCACTCCTGCTTCCAAGTTCTAAATTAGGAGGATGAAGGGATAGTGCAAGAGAGGAAGACCCTCAATGAGATGGATTGATTCAGTGACTGGGGCACTGGGGGTAGGTGTGTCAGCGATTGCAAGATTGGCACAGGACAGAGCTGTTGTACATAGGGTTGCTATGAGTCGCAGGTGACTCAAAGGCACATAACAACATGTCATTGTTTTTTACATATATCTGTTTCTTTTATGTTTCTGTGTAATTGTTACATAGATCAAAGAATCCTAGTAGCACAAAAGTTAACAGTTTAGCTCTTAAGATTCCAGGTTTTTCAAGCCCACCAGAAGCTCAGCAGAACTGGTCTGCCAATTTGCTCACATAAAGAGGTCGCTATGAGTTGGAATCCACTTGATAGCTTGCAACAAAAACTGTGTCTTGCAGATAATTTGTTGTTGTGTACCATCAAGTCAGACTGACTCATAGCTGACCTCCCAGTAAGTTTTCAGAGGCAGCAATCACTCAGGAGGAAATTGTCCCTCCTTCTCTTGTGGAGCAGCTGGTGGATTTGAACCAGGCCACTTGAGAACTATAGCACAGCTTCTTACTATTAGGCCACCAGAGCTCCCTGTAGATAATATAGAAGGACATAAACTCTTTTTATTGACAAACAAAGCTTCAAACCTTTTCAAGTTGTATGATAAGATTAGTTATTTATGAATATTTGTGTCAGACATTGGTAAATGAGATTCCATCAAAGTTATACAACCTTTAGCTATAATTTCCCATCTAGCCATGCTTGGTCGGGCATTCTGTTTGCACAATACTTGGCACTTGTGGAAGCTCAGTGAATTTTTGTTGGATGAATTAAAGATGAAATAATGACATGTAATACAACTCTAAATTGAAAATGTCAAATTAGATAGGCATTTGCAAAGCAGTCTGTGTGGTTTTTCCCCCCCAATTCTTTTCTAGTTTTAACTAGACTTCTACCTTATCTGTGAGTTCTCATGTTTAGTTTTCTGCCTTTGGAAATTTTGAATGAGCATTTTCTTCCCATGGGATAAAATGATAATGCAGAATTTTTTTTTCCTCACTCTCTAAATGTTCAGAATCATTTTGGAACAAAAGTGTTGATTCTAATTAACTCATAATGATTATTTTAGATAAACTGAACATGTTGTTTTTTGTTGTGTGCCATGTAGTTGGAATCTATCCATAGTTGAACCTTCAGAAGGTATTCAGAGGCAGTAAATTGTACAGGAGGAGATAGCCTAGCCCATCCTTCCTATGTGGAGTAGATGCTGGATTTGAATCACATGCCTTTGGGATTGCAATGCAGTTTTTTGTCTTTAGGTCACCAGTACTCCCTAAGATTAACATAGTACTTCTTTTTAGGGGAAAAAAACCCACAATTTAAAAGTTATTATAATATGACTTTTTGACACACCAACAAATAAACCATGTTTGTTGAAAGTGTTATTGTTAGTAGGTTCCATTGAATTGGTTCTCTCACAGAGACCTTCTGCTGAAGAGGATGGAATACTGTCAAGTCTTGCTTCCTCCACACAAACATTGCTATTGCTTGAGTCATTGTTGCACCCACTCCGTCAATCTGTCTTGTTGAGGGTTTCTCTTTTACTTTCAAAAATCATGATGTCTTTCTCCAGGGACTGGTCTTTCCTGATATAATGCACAAAGTCCATAGCAACAAAGTCTAGTCACCTTCATTTGTAAGGAGAATTCTGGCTGTATTTCTTCTAAAACAGATCTGTTCATTCTTCTGGTAGTCTATAAAATATTTAGTACTCTTTGCTAACAACATCATGAAAAGCTATCCATTTTTCTTTGGTATTCTGTATTCATTGCCCAGCTTTTACAGGCACATGGATATGAAATTTTCACATGGCTTAGGTGAGGTCTACTTCAGTCTTCAAAACATCATTTTTGCTTTTTAACACTTTAAAGAGTTCCTTTGCAGTAAATTTGCCCAATTGTCCATTGCTCTGATTTTTTGACAACTGCTTCATAGATGTTAATTGTGAATCTAAGTTAAATGAAATCTGTGGCAACTTCAATAGTTTCATGACTTGGCTTATTGGTACAGATAATGATTTTTATTTTCTTTATGTTGTTATGCTTGAAGGCTCTACTTTTTGATCTTCACCAGAAAATTCTTTGATTTCCATAAGTAAGTTTGCATCATCTACATATTTTTGTTATTGTTGTTAAGTATCATTGAGTCAAGTATGACTCTTAGTGACCCTATGAACAATATACCTGAACCCTGCTCTATCCTGCACTGTCCTGTCAGGATGTCAATCCTCCTGGTTGAGGGCCTCTTCTTCCTCACTAACCCTCTACCCTTCCCAGCATCATGTCCTTCTCAAAGGAATAGCTCCTCCTAGCAACTTGTTCAAAATATATGAAATGAAGCCTTATCATTCTTGTCTCCAAAGAGCACTCCAGCAGCACCCTCCCTAAGACATATATGTTTATTCTCTTGGCCATCCATGAGATGTTCAGTACTCTGCTCCAACACCACAGTTCAAAGGCATCAATTCTTCTGTCATCCTTATTCATTGTCCAGCTCTCACATGCACAGAAAGCACTTGGAAAGACTATGTTTTGAATCAGATGCACCTTAGTTCTCAAATTGACGTTATTTTTCCTCAATAATTTGGAGAGTCCCCTAACTGCAGATTTTCCCAGTGCCATGTGTCTCCTTATCTCCTTACTGGTAGTACCAAGGATGTTAATTGTGGATCTAAGCAAGACGAAGTTGTTGATAGTTTCAAGCTCTTCTCCATCACAATGTTACTTATTTGCCCGATGGTAAGAATCTTTGTTTTCTTGACATTGAGATGCAATCCATATCAAAGGCTGGGTGTAAACTGTTTGGGTGGTTTGTTGTTTGTTTGTTTGTCTTAAATTTTGTTAACCATCAAGTGTAAGCTGATTGGCAGTTTCTGATTTCATTAACAATTAGCTGTAGGCTGGAAGCCTCTTGTTTAAGCCATCAGGATCTGGTGGGCTGGCTTTTGTATTAAAAAGACGGTTAGGTCCTGCCTAAGAGTGAGCCTCCAGCTTGGAGTAGTTAGATTCTGGAGCATAAGTGTTTTTTATTTACTTGACAGCTGGGTGTAGACTGATTGAGTAATTATGATTTTGTTAACAATCAAGTGTAAGCTGATTGGCTATTTCTGATTCCCTTAACAATCAACTTTGGGCTGGAAGCCTCTTGTTTAAGCAATCTCTATAAGTATCAAAATAAGCATTAATATAAGATTAAGTCCCCACTGAAGGACCTCAGAAATATAAAAACATTAATATATTCATCCATTTATTCATTCACTCAACTATAACATAAGAGGACTTGTACTTAGCCAAGCTCTGCACTGAGCCTTGACTTGGTATAGATAGCATATTCGTATTCCCTGTTTCCACAAACAGGTCTGTTAGAATCATTTAAGAGTCTTTACTCTCTAATAGTTGAAATTATCAAAAGACATCAACGAGAAGTCTATTCCCTTCTGCCTGTCTAACACAGAGTTTGGCAAACCTTTTCTGTAAATGCCCAGATAGTAGATCATTTCCAGCATTGACAGCCATATGGTCTCTCTGCTGCAAGTATTTAGCTCTACAAGAGTAGCACCAATGCAACCATAGGTAATACGTAAACAATGGACCCGGTTGTGTTACGGTAAAACCTCATCCAATGGCAGGCATCATGCCAGATTTGGCCTGCAGTATGCAGTGTGCGAATTCCTAATCTAGGGGACTCATTTTTTCTGTTCCTATAAGAGAGTTATACTTGAATCTTGGGAAGGGGAACAAAATCTTCATCATTTCCATTTATGGAAGCTCTTGCTCATAAGCTTTAGAAAATTTCTTAGAGCAGCAGTAACAACAGGAGAAATGACAAAATAGCAGATACCTGGGATACTTTTTCCAGGCTTACATATCAGAGGAAGTGAAATTTCAAATCCAGAACTTCATATTTCAATATATATATCTCATCATGATTAATACCTTTTGTATTCATTGTAGGAACATTAATCATGATTAATTAATTTAGCATGAATGTGGATATAACATTTAATTTCTCCCAAATTTCAGGGGAGATAGTTCAATGAATAATTGAACAAAAAAGACTTATGAAAAGAAGAGACAAGAAAGTTTCTAATGCCAGCCATAAAGTGAGAATGAAGCCTTATAGTCTGGCACTACTCTAATGCTATATTAATAAGTGGTAAGTTCAGTAGGATATAAATACATTATGTGTCTTAGTGATGCTTTAGAATGAATGAGTATATGTAGGGCTAAGAGCAACTCCAGAGATAAGGATGACACTTTCAAGTTCAGGTATATTATTGCTAGTCCTCTACCCATTCACCCTGATACACTTTCCGGAATGTCTGACAAGGTGACATTTCTCAATCATAGCAGAGAAATGTTCTCCAGTGAAGCTACTGATGTCTGAAATTGCTTCTTTATAATGCTTTATTTCACAAGGGCAAAACAATAGTTTGTCATCCTCCCTTCTCCTGTCTAATATGCATACATTAGTGTCTTGGCAGAGCACCAGTTAGTGGAAAATAATATCATTAATTGATCTAAGTCCTCTGTCCACAGTGCCATGTCAATGTTACACGTAAAAAGAGTGTCATCCGCCCCCCCCCCAGTAATGCCAGAAAATATATCAGGAATTATCACATACTACAGATTGAGAATGGAAAGATAAGGATGTGCATAAAGTAAATTCCATTTCATTACTCTGGAAAAAAAAATGACATTCTCTAACTATAATTGGAAATGTTAGTTCATTTCTTCACATTTGTTGCAATTGTTGGTGACATTTTAAGGCCAAGCCTACTGAGAAGTTTAAAAAGAGGAAATGGGAAAGGTCCTTCCTGACTCCCAAACCACAAGACAAATAAGTGCAAATAAATAAGAGAACAATTGCATTCCTTTTTTCCCTCCTTCCCTCTCTCCCTTATTTCCTTCCTGTTTGGGGGCCTACCCACCTGACTTTTTATCAACTCACCTTTCCTGCAAAAGCATTTAGCTGGAAACAAAACTGCACTGCTAATTGAAACTATTGTTACCCCTATAA
Source organism: Elephantulus edwardii (assembly GCF_000299155.1). Lineage (NCBI taxonomy): Eukaryota > Metazoa > Chordata > Mammalia > Macroscelidea > Macroscelididae > Elephantulus > Elephantulus edwardii. The sequence continues at coordinate 3,210,168 of NW_006399834.1, read as the reverse complement.
AACCCAACTCAAATGTGACCTTATAGTCCTCAAAGTCTCTTGTTCTTACACATCCCACATTATATTTCTGTCTTCTCCATGTACTATAGATCAAATTGGATTGTGACTGTAATTATATCGTTGCCTTCAGTTTTAGACTGTGAGCTCCTTGAGGACAAATTTTATATTTAATTCATCTTTATGTCTCCTCTCCTGACTTTGTATACAGGGTACTGTCTAACATACAGTTCTTTCTGGACTGAATGTGTGAACTTTTGAGGGTATGACTTCACGTTAAGACTTTGCTGACTACTCTGCTTGATCTTTCTTCTGAAAATCTCTACATTCATCTCTTTCCTATAGCCCTTTCTGTTCTGAGACTCTGACCATATTTATTTTTATTCTAATTTAAAAGTTTCCTGAAGGTATCCTTCTCAGCCATTCTTTTTTGAATGTTGCTTATGTGTGCTCTTAAATTCACTGTCTTCTGTTTTATCATCAGTTCATCATGAAGTATGAAGTGAAAATATGCTTTGTTACCTTTGTTTTTGCTTTGTCACAGTTTAGTGATGGTCAGTATTGGCCACTCTTGAAGGGATCCTTTCTCCTCCATTCTTAATCAAGTGGTTTGGATTGAATTTATTCCATCCCCAATTTCATACGTGCGCCCTAATTGGCATATATCCTTGGACCTAGATATGGGTTCAAGGATGCCACAAAATCCTTCCAGATTCAAAGACTTATTACAAAATATTTGCTGGAATTTCAGCAAAGTGGAACTTCCTTTCTTGTCTCTGAGATGTAAGAAAGTAATCTTTCTTTGCCAGTTGATGTTGTTGTTATTGTGTAACATTGAGTTGGATCTGGATTACAGCTGTCCTAGGGGTTTTCAGGATCAGTACATGGCACAGGAGTTTAATGTCCATCTTTCTCCCACAGAGCAGCTGGTGGATTTGAACCACATACCTTTTTGTTGGCAGTGCAATTCTTTACCACTAAGTCACCAGAGCTCTGGTTGACATGATAAGAATATATCATTTAGAAGCACAGGTGAGTTACTTGCCATGCTGCGTTGCCTGACAATGTCTGAAACTTTATAAAAGATACAGCGTAAGCAAAGAATTGGCTGTTATTATTTAAGTGGTCTCCGCAGATAGAAACTTCTAGAATTTTTTTATTATATTCCCTTGAGACAACTGTTGTTGTTGTTGTTGTTATGTGCCATCGAGTTGTTTGCGACTCATAACGACCCTATGTACAGCAGCCCTAAACCCTGCTCTGTCCTGTGCTGATCGCACTGCTCTGACACACCCATCCCGATTACCCCGGTCACTGAATCAATCCACCTCATAGAGGGTCTTCCTCTCTTGTGCCGCCCCTCCGCCCTCCCATGTCCCTCTCCAAGGACCTGTCCCTCTTTACAACATTGCCCAAAGTATGTCACATGAAGCCCTATAATCCTTGCCTCCAAGGAGCAGCCTGGTTTAATGAATCGGTTTTCTTGGCAGTCCATGGTACATTCAACACTCTTCCCCAGCACTATAGCTCAAAGACATCAATTCTCCTTCTACCCTTCGTCATTGTCCAACTCTCTGATGCATAACAAGAGATTGTAAAGACCATAGCCTGTATCAGATGCACCTTAGTCTCCAGAGTGACACCATTGCTCTTCAGTACCCTGGAGAGGTCCCTAACAGCAGACATTCCCATTGCAATACGTTTTTTGATTTCCTGGCTACTTGTGCAAAGAGTGTTAACCATGGAGCCAAGCAGACTAAAGTTGTTAACAATCTCAATATCTTCACCATCCATCCTGATGCTGCCAATTGGTCCAGTACTGAGAATCTTTGTTTTCTTGACATTGAGCCTCAATCTATATTGCAGTCCTTAACCCTCTGCAGCAAACATTTCATCAACCAGGGTTGTGTCATCTGCATATCACAGATTGTTAATAGACCTTCCACCAATCCTGACCTCACATTTCTCCTCATAGAGCCCAGCCTCTTGGATAATCTGTTCTGCATACAGGTTGAAAAGGTATGAAGATAGGATATATCCCTGGCGTACACTTTTCCCAATTTTGAACCATGCAGTGTTACCTTGCTCTGTTTTGACAACTGCCTTTTGGTCCAAGTATAGGTTTCACATTAGCACGATCAAGTGTTCTGGGATTCCCATTCTTCTCAGAGCCAGCCACAGTTTGTTATGATCCACACAGTCAAATGCCTTTGCATAGTCAACGAAACACAGGTAGACATTCCTCTGGTATTTCCTATTTTCAGCTAAGATCCATCTAACATCAGCTACAATATCCCTAGTACCACGACCCCTTCTAAACCCAGCCTGGACTTCTGGCAGTTCTCTGCTGATGTGCTGTTGCAGTCGTTTTTAGATAATCTTCAGTAGAATCTTGCTTGCATGTGAAATCAATGATTGTTCTGTTGGGTCACCCTTCTTTGGAATGGGAACAAATATAGATCTCTTCCAGTCAGTTAGCCAAGTGGTTGTTCTCCAGATTTCTTGGCACAACTTGATAAGCACATCCAGGGCAGCATCTGTTAGCTGGAATACGTCAATTGGTATACCATCTATTCCTGGGGCCCTATTTTTTGCTATTTCCTTCAAAGCAGCTTGAACTTCTTCCTTCATCACCATAGGCTCTTGCTCATATGTGATTTCATTAAATTCTTCTGTGTCTGCCAATTCCTTTTGATACAGTGACTCAGTATATTCATTTCATCTTCTTTTGATACTTCCCGGATTATTTAATATTCTTCCTAAAGCATCCTTGATTATAGCAACTCGAGGTTTGAATTTGTTCTTTAGTTCCTTGAGCTTAAGAAATGCTGAGCGAGTTTGGCCCCTTTCATTTTCCGACTCCAGCTCCTTGCACATTTCATTGTAATATTTTGCTTTGTCATCCCGTGCTGCCTTTTGAAATCTTCTGTTCAGCTCTTTAGTATCTTGGATTCTACCTTGTGCTTTGGCTTCTCTACGCTCCAGTGCAACTTTAGAGTTTCTTCTGACATCCATTTTGGTCTTTTTTTTCCTCTTTTGTCTTTCTAATGACCGTTTGCATTCTTCCTGGATGATACATTTTACTTCCTCCCACAACCCATTAGATCTTCATTCATTACTGTTCAATGCCTCAAACCTGAGGCCTTGAGGCAACCACAGCTCAGAAAGGACATGAACAGATCTAAACCTTGCAATATCCTGCACGGTCCTCAAGATCTCAGATATGCTTCAGCTCATTGTTGAAGTCACTGTGTCAATCCATCTTGGCGAGAGTCTTCCTCCCCTTCTCTGACCCTCCTCTTAAAGGAAGCGTCATCATCCTTTCCTCTTAGGAGCTCCTTGGCTGCTCTCCGACCAAGACAGATCCCTTAGTTCTTTTGGCAGTTCGTGCGATATTCCATACTCTTCCCCAACATCACAATTCAAAGGCATTGATTCCTCTTCTGTAATTCTTTTTTTTTTCTTTTTAAAATTTTGGTATACAATCTTTTTTCCCCTTCATATTTTTTATTTGGAGTTTTTTCATTATATTATTTACAAAATTTGAATACATTGTTTTTCATACCAGTTCCCTCTCATTTCCTTAACCCTCCCAACCCATTTGTTGTACAACCTATGATTAATCCTCCCTCCTCCCCCTGCTCCCCCGGATATCCTCACCCCTCTGTTCCACCCTCCCTCGTGCTTTAGATCCTCCTGCTCATTCTACAATAATGGTTTTTATACAGTACTTGTCCTTATGGGACTGAGATAGTTCACTCAGAGTAATGTTGTCCAGTCTCAATTTGGGTAAGAATTTACAAAATTATTGCTCCTGCATGCTCTGTAGTGTTCCATTGTATGAATGTACCATAATCTCTCAATCCATTCGATTGTGATTAGACATCTGGGTTGTTTCCATGTTCTTGTAATGGTGAATAACACTGCTATGAACACAATCTCAGATATGTAGAAAACAATTGGAAAGACCATGATTTTATGAAGTATGATTCCAAGAAGATTGAAAGTTGTTAAAAATTAAATGTAACTCTTTAAGATTAACCTTCTAGATATTAATGTGTAGGGATGGATGAACTGGTGGTATTGGCCACTTTGAATCAGATAATTATGATATTTTTAAAGTTTTGGTTATATAAGACAATCAAGTCCCTTTATTGTTTATGTCAATTTGCATAGGGTTTTCTGTTGTTAGAAAATATAATATTCCTAATGATGTATACAGCATGAATAGTGAATCAGTACAGACCTGCATTTGAATCCCGACTATCACATTACAGCCCCTAAAGCCCTATAAACTCTTTCTTGATTTTTCCATTTAAAATAAAATGGAACTAGCATCTACTTTAAGAGCTTGATATAACAATTAAAGATAATGTCTATGAATTTAATGCTAAATAAAAATAATGATAAAATAAAGTGTGGTTCAACTCGGGTACACTTGGAGTCACTGTAAGTTAGAGTTAACTTGGTAGTAATTGGAAATAAACCCTGGTGATGTGGTGGTTAAGTATTCAGTTGTTAACTGAAAGGTTAACAATGTGAAACAATCTAGTTGTTCTTCAGAAGAAAGATCCAGTGATCTGCCCTCAAAATAATTAAAGATTATAATTTAGGAAACCCTGTGGGAAGTTCTTCTTTGTTATATATGGTCTCCATGAGTCAGAATTGATTTGATGGCCTTATATGTGTGTGTGCACCACACCACATATCTGGAATGAATCATAATTCATCAGACATAGATGGTAAATAACTATTTACAAAACTGTATTTTAAATCTGTGTTTTAACAAACCTTTGTATAATTGCAGAACTTTTTACCCATTTGATAAAGATCTGTGGCACTTTTATCAAGCAAGATGTCACATGAGGCCATTTCCCCCAACTTTGAAAAGCTTATCCTGTTTTTTGTATCTTGTAAATCAGGGGGAATCATCACACACATTTTTCTGGAGCAATAGGATATGTCTGCTGATCTCTGCACCATTAATTTCCAGGTGCTTGATTTCCACAAATTGTATTAGTTCCTCCCTGAAGTGGGAAGTAGGGGTGGAGTGAGAGACAGTACGAGAGGAGGGAGAAGTTAATAGAAAGCTACCCTATGTTTTCTTGGCTTTCACATTATGATTGGAATAGGGGAGGGTGGCAAATCTGTGCTTCCTAAAATTTCTAATGTAGAATATTTTTAGCTATAAAGACTTCTAAGTTCAAGAGACGAAACCTTGATTTGTAGATATTATTGGTTATGATGCAAATACAAGCTCAGTCCTTCTCTTTCTAAACAGAGAGAAATGTAGTCACTGCTTTTTCACTGACAAACACAAAGGAGTGCTAAGGGGCAGATGGTTGATTGCACAATCATCTAGAACTAGGACCTGCGATGTATTTACCATCCTGGCCTGTGAATGAGGACAAGGTGCTGGGGACATAACACCAGGTTTATCTGATGGCTTGTCAGCAAATGCTGTAACATTTTCATCACCCTGCGCTGACAAGTTTTGCCGAATCTGAATTGAGAAATAACTTGTTTGGAGACATCCTGATGTCTGTGTATGTATGTTTTGTAAATAACCTAGGGGGTGAGGGGGGACCGAACAACAAGGGCAGTTTTGCAGATCACAGCCCAGGATGATGGCTTGACAGGTCTGTGCCAATTCTGCTGGCGAACAAGTGAAAATGAGCTGTTCCCCTTCTCTGAGGACTCTGTATTTTTAAAGGGGGATAATAAATGCAAAGCTGTGCAAAGCCTGGCTGGGGGAGATGTGAAATCCATCTCCTATCATTTGCATAACATAATCAGCAGTGCTCTGTTAATCAGGCTGGGGGAGGCAGTGGGAACATGTGTTCCATGGAGAGGTCCTGGAGCAGACCTCAAAGTGTTTGCTGCACCTTTCTGAGCCTTACCTCAGTTGCCTGGCACCCATCTCAACACTCCCCAACCCCAAGATTGAAGTCAGCTAATATTCATCCTGACCTTCCTTGGTTTCTCTCCGACAAGAGAGAATCACACTGCAGTAACCTCTGCCTGTATTACCTGTTTCTGTCCTTAAAAGGATACAGATATCCACCCCATACATAGCTATGTGCGTGGAGCAGAAACATTTCACACCATCTCTTGCGTTATGCATGAATGACTCATTTTTCAAGGATTCAGTGCCAGCAATTTCAGAACATGTCTTAAGATGCAGGTAATTCATATCATTGTAATTCTACAGTACAAAGTGCTTACAGGGTCCACTTTGTGTGAATGTTTCTATGGCAATCAGCTACTTGACATTTTATTTAAACTATTCATCAAGACTGGCTCACTAGTGTATAAAAGGTAAGTTGACCCCTTAAATTTCAGTTCAGGCACCAATATTATATCAATAGATAAGTTGTAAAATTAACTTGTCCTGTTTAAAAAATCTACGGTCGTGACACATGCTAAACACATCACAAAATACAACCCCATTATAACCCTTTGGGGCCTTTTTTTTGGTTACTTACATTCCAAAGAAGTGGCAAGGCTTGGGCTTTTGACTCTGCCCTCCCCCTTTGCTGAGACCCTCTGCACCAGCCCCCATCATGCACACTGCAACTCTAGAGTCAATTCAAATTGCATATGATTAAAAGATGGAAATATTCCCCCTGGACATTGGGCAATTTATTTGTGAAAAAGATTTAATGAAGAATTTCAAAGCAGCCAGTGCCCTACAAAGAAAGCTCATTTGTGAATCTCTATGTTCTCTCTGCTGCCCAGAGCACATCTGAGGGGAGGAGGAGGAACTAGTGCCCTGCAGCTATTGCCAAGTGTATCACATGTGAGTTTCGCAAGATATAAATATTCCCAGGCAGCTAAAGCCATTAGTACAAGCTGTTTTTAGATGGCCAGACTGTAGGCAGGGCCTCTGCTGGCCAAATTGTGAGAGTCTGTTTGCCTTCAGGTCTCGCCATGGCCCTTGCTACTGCTCACTCCAGCTCCTCAGTCTTTGGTGGGGTACCTTCTTACTCTGAACATATTAAGAGAAAATCTTATCAGGTCTCTGCTTCTTTCACCAACATCATGAAACAACCATGTCTCATCCCTCTCTCCTTCAGTATCCAGATCCCAACATTTGAAGTCAAAAGCTGACACGAAATCCTCACATCTGTGCAACAATAGAACCAAGATAATAATATCCAGCTTCCCAGAATATGTGAGCTTTAGAGCAAGACACATCAGGATTCAAATTCTCCCTTACACTTGTAACAACTTGGGACAGTTATTTAAACTTCTTTAGCCTCCGATATCTCATGTATAAATTGAAGAAAATAAATTCTCATTTACAGATTTTTTTCTTTTCCCCTTCTGAGGAAGATATAATGAACTTATGAATGTAAAACTTATAAATTATCTTAAAATTTTCACTATTATTTGCAGCAGAGATAACCCAATGACAGGACAACTTCATTCAAATCAATCTCTAGTAGAGAATGGACACAATTATGTGGAAGAGGGGATTTGTCATGGTCTTATTATCAAAAACATTATTCACAATCCATTGAAATCTCAATCAAAAGGTCTACACATTATTCCCTAACTTGGGAGGGACTGGAAAGCATTATGCTAAGTGAGCTAACTCAGTTCTACAAGGACAAATATTGTATAAAACCATTATTGTAGAATGAGTATAACGATCCAAGGCATGGGAGAGGGTGAAAGCAGAGGGATGAGGATGTGCAGGGGGAGGAGGAGATTAATTATGGAGTTGTACAATTTGATGGGTGGCTGCATGAGGGAAATCAGAAGAATCTGTTCTCAAAAACAATGTATCTGAATTTTGTAAAAATTAGCATAATTTAAAAAAAAGAAAAGAAAAAAGGTCTGACACTAAAATTAATGGTAACATAAAGAACATAGAATATCAAGTTGATTTTTAAAAAAAATAAAGAGCAAAGACAGAAACAAATGATCTCATTTTGGTACTTATTGGAAATTTTGAGTAGTGGTCAAGATAAAGTATTGTCATAAGAATCAACACACAGAAAATGGAGCAGATTAGGAAGTCCAGAAGTAAAGCCACACTGCAATGTTGTTTTTATTGTTATGTACTCTCAAATCAACTACAACTCATAGAGAAACAGATAACTCATAAACAACAGGTCCAAGCCTTGTCCTATCCGGTACCATTATCACAATTCCCATTGTTACAGTTGCTGTGTCAATCCATCTTATTGAAGGTTTTCCTTTTTCTAACTCTCCATCTTTTCCAGTATGATGTAATTTTCAAAGGATGCCTGCTCCTGATAACATACCCAAAATGTGAGACCATGTTTCACCATCCTTACTTCCAAGGAGCACCCTAGTTGTACTTCCTTCAAGACAGATGGATTTGTTTTTTGTCAGTCCGTGGGATATTGGGTGCTATTCTCTAACACCATAATTCTAAGGCTTTGATTCTTTTTCTGTCATGCTTAATCATGTTCAACTTCCAGATGTACAGGAAACAATTGAAAATGCAATGGTTTGGATCAGACACACTTAAGTCTTTAAACTGACATCTTTGCTTATTAGCATTTTGCAGAGATCCTTAATAACAGATTCCCCTCCCCTGCCCCCATGTAATCCATCTTTTGATTTCTTCACTGCTGTGCTGTTTCCCTGGGTGTTGATTGTGGATCCAAGTAGAATGAAGTAATTGGCAAGCTTTTTCTATCATGATGTTGCCTATTGGTAAAGTGGTGTGGATTTGTATTTTATTGATGTTGAGATGTATGTAATTCATATTGAAGATGTCTTTAATCTATAGTAAATGTTTCAAGCCTTCTTCCTTTACTACAAGTAAGATGTATCATCTGCATAATGCAGGTTGTTGAGTCTTCCCGCAATCCTGATGACACATTCTTCTTCACAAAGTCCAGCTTCAGCATCCAGATTGAGTAGATATGGAGAAAGGATGCACACCTTTCTTGATTTTAAACTAGATAGTGTTCCCGTGTTCTATTCGAACAACTGGAGTTTGGCTGAAACTAGAAACACAATAATAAGGTTTACTTGTGTTTCATTGGCTATGCAAAGTTATTTGATTATAACGAATTATGGATAATAGAAGAATAAGAATTCCAGAATATTCATTCGTGCTCAGTTTAAGTCTATGCACAGACCAAGAAGCTGTTGTCCAAACAGGATAAGGGAACACAGTCATTTGTTTTTCTAAAAAAAATGCTAAAGAAATACATCTGGAAAATAAAGACCTTCAGCAAATACTGTTAAAATTATTAGCTATCCACATTGGGAGGTGGGGAATAAACCCTGATTACTGCATTACCCTTTGTGGAAAAATTCAACAAACAAAAATTAATATAAATGATACATTTAATGACTTAAAATGTAAAGATTTCCATCTTATTATTAAGTAAATAAATTTTTAAAAAACTAATTGTTAAGGCACATATAACAAGAAATGTTTGCAAAGTCTAACAGAGGACCCTATCCAGAGCACATAGAAGAATACTCAACTCAAAATTAAAAACATCATCAGCTGATAGAAAATAGACAACAATTTGAGTAAACATTTTCCAAAAATAGGTATATGAATAGTCAATCATCATATTAAAGAATGCTGGAAAAGATGGGCAATCTCATCCTGAGGAATTAACTGCCTCTGGAAACCCGCTCATCTATGGGTCAATTCTGACTCAATGGTATATAACAACAAACAATTCATTAATCATGAAGAAAATACAAATTAAAACCAAAATAGGGTATAGATATTGCCTGGTGGCTAGTGGTAAGAAGTTGTCCTGTCAACTCACAGGCTTACAATTTGAAAGTAATTAATCCCTTTTAATGGCTAAATATTATTTCATTGTATGGATATATCACATGTTGTTCTTGTTCTTGTACAATACTCTTCTCCAGCACCACAAATCAAAAGCATCAATCCTTCTCTGTCATCCTTAAACATTATCTAGCTCTCTGATGCATAGCAAATAGACTGAGATCTTTGCTCTTCAGGACTCTAGAGAGGTCCCTCACAGCTAACTTTCCCTTTGCAATTTCTCTTTCGATTTCTTGGCTGCTGGTATCAAGAATGTTGACTTTGGAGCCAAGCAAACTGAAACTGTTAACTATCTCAATCTCTTCACCATCCATACTGATGCTTCCAATTGACCCAGTGGTGAGAATCTTTGTTTTCTTGATGTTGAACTTCAATCCATATTGAAGGCTACAGTCCTTGACCTTCTGCAGCAAGTGCTCAGGTCCTCCTCAGTTTCAGCAAGTAGGGTTATGTCATCTGCATAACACATGTTGTTGATGAATCTTCCATCAATCCTGATGTCATAATCCTCCTTGTACAGCTCAGAGTCCCAGATGATCTGTTCTACATACAGATTGATAAGGTATATAGACAGAATACATCCCTGGCAGACCCCCTTCCCAATTTTGAACTATGCAGTGTCACCTTGCTGTATTCTGACGACTGCCTCTTGGTCTGATATAGGTTACTCATAAGCACAATCAAATGTTCTGGGATTCCCATTCTTTTCAGAGTTAGCCATAGCTTGTTGTGATCCACACAATCAAAAACCTTTTTATAGTCAATGAAGCACAGATAGACATTCCTCTGGTTCTTTCTGCTTTCTGCCAAGATCTATCTAACATTAGTTACAATATCTTAGCACCACAACCTCTTCTAAACCCAGCCTGCACACCTGGCAGTTCCCTGTTGACATTTTGCTCCAGTTGTTTTTGGATAATTTTCAGCAGAATCTTGCTTGCATGTGATAAAACATATATTCAAACATAAGGAAGACAATTCTGGAGTGATGATACTCATGTGTTCTTGAAAAGAATTGAGGTCACATTGTTAAAAATTGGTTTGATAAAATATTTAGAAGTGTAATGCCACCTGCAATTTAGTTTGACAGATATAAAAAATCAGATGGATTTAAAAAGTAAAGGTACAAATAGATATATGATGAAGTAAGCACATTTTTGTTGTTGTTAGGTACCATTGAGTCAAGTATGAGTCACCATGGAGTTGAGTACAATTCATAGTGATCCTATAAACAGCAGATCTGAACCCTATCTTATCCTGTGCCAATGCTGTTGTTGTTGTTATGTGCTGTCAAGCTGCCAGCGACTTATAGCAACTCTATGTACTATAGCCCTAAACCCTGCTCTATCCTGTGCCAATCTTATTCTTTGACACACCCTACCTCCATTACCCCATTCACTGAATCAATCCGTCTTATCAAGGGTCTTTCTCTCCTGCGCTGTCCCTCCACCCTCCCAAGCATGATGGCCCTCTCCAAGGAGTGGTCCCTTCTAGCAACATATCCAAAGTATGTCAGATGAAGTTCCTGTGCCATAGTGAAATATTAATAGCAAAATCTGCCTCTGATCACTGTCAATTTGTCTTGCCTTTATGGTTTAACAATTTCAAAATAAATGTAGAGGAGCGAAGTGTTAATTACGTACTGCCTTTATCTGTTTGCAATCACTCAAAAAGCTAATTGTGAAAGTGAAGTTTCTATGTTGTGCTCTTGGCCTTTTTCTCATTGAAACTCATTGCCATCGAATTGGAATTGATTCATAGCTGCCCCTCCTGTGAGCTTTCAGAAAGCTTTACATCACACAAGAGGAGAGAGTTTCCATTCTTCTCCCTTTGAGAGGCTAGTAGAATTGAATTCCTAGGTTCAATTCTTTGCTTCTTTGGGTTAGCAGTGCAACTTATTAAGGAGTACATCACTAGAGCTCCCTAATGAACAAATAAATAGACTAATTATAAAAGTTATATGTTATGAAATAATCTAGAATCATTCATGAGTCTGAGCTAAAGGTACAGAAAGATCAACATTGCTACAGAGGGTGGTCAGACCTAACCAGCCCTGCAAGCTGAAGGAGAGCTGGAGGAGGAGGAATCCATGAGAAAGAGATTTCCAAGAATCTGAGCATCTTCACACAGCTGAAAAGACAGTGAGACTGATCAGAGAGGCAAATTCAAAATGAAGTTGGGTGATAAGCAGGAACAGGACTTAGTGAAACTTTATAAATCACAGCAAGAAGTAACCTAATTGCAAGGAGAAGACGTTGCAGAGTTTTTACATTAGAAAATGTTACTGCTATGGGGAGAACGCACTAGAGACTGTGTAAGAGTCTCCAGATGGAGAAATCCGGGAAGTGACAAGATGGGAGACAATAGAGGCTGAGACTAAAGTGGTGGCATCAGATGATAGAATAAAGTGATTAGTGGTGTGTTAGTTATAGATAGAGACTAAACATGTTTTTATTTCAAGTGTGCTATCTTGCTATGTACATATAGAAATATTTTTGACTAAATGCCATTTTGCTCTCTCTCAAGTCAGGAGGAAAATGCCTTGCAAAGCATTTATTCCATGAAGGAAGAATGGTACTGTGCAGGTGAGACCTTTTTGCACCATCTTCCAAGCCAGCAGGCTGGTAGTTTATGGCATCTCATTATTATTATTTCAGAGGGCTTCAGAGAAAAAGTAAAATAAAAATTTATTTTTAAAATAGTCAACAATGAGAGGGTGTTTTTTTTTGTGTTTACATGTGCTTAACTAGGTGACACTCCAAAACCATGAGTATTATTCTCAGTGAGGCTCTATAAGTTGAAGACCACTGCTATTGGAGAAGTTGTTGTTCATTGCCTTGGATTAAAACTGACTTACAGTTAATCTTTATAGGCTGTCAACTGCATGGAAGGAGATTGTCCTCCTTTCTTGCAAGGAGTTAACTGGTGGATTCGAACCACTTGCCCTTGGGTTAGCAGTCTAACTTCCTTCCTATCCTCTAGGAAAGATGAGCAATCACCTTCTGTGTGATTTACTGTCTCTGAAAACACTTAAGGTCACCTAGGGGTCAGTTCTGACCTGATGGCACGTAACAACAAAGGCCTCCATAACTCTCTGTTAGAGAAAAGAGTTTTTAAAATGAATACTCCAGATTGACTGCCAGTCCACATTAATAAAAATCACCAAATAAATGGTCAATACTGTTTAACTTTGCTCACATTGAAGCAGTCACAGTATTTTATCTTTAAAAAAATCATAAAATAAAAACATCCTGGCAATCTGGCTTCCACATCTGCCACAATACTGATTGCCAGGACAAATTTGGCTCATTTGGTTCAGTTAGCTGTGCAGGCAGCATCACACTTCACCTTCTACCCTTGGAAGCTTTTTATCTGGAGGATAAGCTCTGACGGTGAAGTTTGTGTAGCTGTGTATGTTCTCCTTAAGATCCCACTCTATTACTGTGAATTTATTTAAAATAATGTTTATGATATAATGCATTTCCATTGAAAGCTTACATAGCAAACTAGGTTCTAATGTAACAGTTGCTACACATACTTCAGAGACCTTCATTTCATTTTTCACAATAATTCCAGATTCTCATTAATTCCATTCTGAATATTCTAAATATTATTTTAAAAATTGTCTTTTGAAAGCAAGGGACTTATGTTTATTTGCAAAACCATCAAATTTCTGTTCGATTTACCTTCTAACTGTGAAGACAATTCACAGCAGGATGATGTAAAGACTAATTTATCTCAAATATGCCAAGAAAGGAAGATACTAAAGTTGGTTAGATATGCAAGCTTGTTAGGTAATTAGGTAATTGTCACTCGAAGTTTTAATGAAAGCAGTATAATCTTTCTTAAAACAAGAATGATCACACTTTCTACAATAAGCAAATGAAAGTCTCATTCACGGACACTGATTATCAGTAACTGTTGATTGACATCAAGTCAATTTAACCTTATTATGACCTTAAGTACATTAGAGTAAAATTGTATTCCGTAGGATTTACAATTGCTGATTTCTAAAATGTAGAACACCAGGACTTTCTTTTTAGGTGCTGTACAACCCACTCTAACTTGTAATGATTTCATGAACAACAAAATAAAACATTCATCCTGCACCATCTTCACAATTTCTGATGTACTTAAATCCATCACTGCAGCTTCTATGGCAATATATCTTATATATAGTCTTCCTTTTCTTCCATACTCATTCACATTCTGCAATGTCTTAAAAAGTCATTGGGTTTTTTTTAAGTTTTTTTTTATCGAGATTTTAATGAAAGTTTATAGAGACTTTGGATTTCCATTCATTCATTGTTGCACAATGTCCTTCCTGTTCATCCCTCCACTCCCAGTTTGCTTTTCACTTTGAAAAGAAAAAAAAAATTCTTTGATTTTTATACAATTTCCCGCCCCAGTCCGCTCTACTATGCAGCTATTATTCTGGACCTTTGTCATGAAAATAATACCTAATCATATATTATTTTTTTATTAATTTTAAAGAAAGTTTACAGAGACTCAGGGTTACCAGTCATTCATTGTTGCACTTTTCTCCCTGCCCATCCCCAGCCCCCCAATTCACTCTTCTCCTTGAAAAGTAAAAGAAAAACTTTCACTGTTATGCAATCCCTCCCCCCAAGTCCACCCCACTCCACTGTGCAGCCTTCATTCTGGACACCTGTCATGACAATAATAGCTAATTATATATTACTTTTTGTCTCTCCCACATCTGTTTCAATGCAGTGTACATTATTTATCCCCACTTTTCTCAGTTTCCTCCAACCCCATGTCAGTCCTGTTTTACATCAGTGGAATTATGCAGTATTTGTCCTTTTGTGACTGAGATATTTCACTCAGTATAATGTCCTCCAGGCTCAGCCATTTTGTATAATATTTCATGAGTTCCTTGTTTTTCAATGCAGCGTAGTATTCCATTGTGTGAATATTCAACAGCTCCTCTATCCATTAATTTGATGTGCACTTGGGTTGTTTCCAACTCTTGGCTATTGTGAACAAGGTAGTAATAAATATGGGTGTGCATATATCTGTTTGGGTGGCAATTCTGGGGTTTTTATAGGGTATATTCCCAGTAGTGGATTTGCTGGGTCAAATGGTATTTCCATTTCCAACTACCTTCCAAAGTGGTTGCATCATTTTACACTCGTACCAACAGTAAATAAGGGTTCCTGTTTCTCCACAAACTCGCCAGCATTTGTTGTTTGCTGCTCTGTTGAATTTTGCAATTCTTACTGGGGTGAGGGGATATCTCATAGTTGTTTTGATTTGCCTCTCTCTTAGAGCTAGGGATTTCTTCATGTGTTTGTTTGCCATCTTCTTTGGTGAAGTGTCTGTTCATATTCTGTGCCATTTTGTGATTAGGTTGCTATCTTGTTGTGGTGCTCAAGTCGCTTATCAGATATGTCATTACCAGTTTTTTTCCCCCCCAGTCTGTGGCTTTCCTTTTACCCTGTGGAAGAGGTTTTTTGATGTGCATGGGGATTTGATTCTGAGAAGGTCCTGTTCATCTATTTTATTCTGTCCTGGTTGTATGTTTTTCAGGATGCTTGGAAGACTGCTCATATTGTGGATTAGGGCTTCTAGATTGCTTCTAATCTTTACTCTTTTTTATTATTATTAAATTTTATTAGTTTTAATGAAAATTTACAGAGATTTTGGGTTTTCATTCATTCATTGTTGCACTGT
>NW_006399834.1:3177645-3192392 GCF_000299155.1 Elephantulus edwardii | reverse complement strand
TTTATTATTTTACTTTTTACTTTGTTGATGAAATTCTCCTCTTCTTATTTTCTTGAGTTTTAATCAGGAAAGGGTGTTGGATTTTATCAAAGAACTTTTCTGCATGAATTGATAGGATCTTGTGGTTCTTATTCTTTGCTTTGTTAATGTGATAAATTACATTGATTGTTTTTCTTAGGTTGAGCCATCCACTTGGTCATAGTAAATTATGTTTTTATGTTTGGTTGGATACTATGGCCAATAATTTTAGTCATAGTTTTTGCATCCATGTTCATGAGAGATATTGGCCTATCGTTTTCTATTTTGGTGATTTCTTTACCTGACTTTGGTATCAAAGATATGTTTGTTTCATAGAATGATTCTGAGAGAATTCCATCTTTTTCTTGTTCTGAAATTGTTTATGTAGAGTTCATAACAGTTTTTCTCTGAATGTTTGATAAAATGTTTGTAAAACCATCTAGTCCAAGGATTTTATTTATTTATTTTTTTTTTTTTGCTGGAAGTTGCTTTACCTTTTCAATTTCTTCTTTTCTAATGGATATGATCAGGTGTTCTATTTTGGTTTGTAGGTTTGGTTTAGGTAGGTTGTGAGTTTCTAAGTATTTGTCCATTTCCTCTAGGTTTTCATATTTGTTTGAGTATAGTTTTTCATAATATTCTATTTTTAGCCTTTTTTATTTTAGTTGGTTCCATTGTAACATTGCCGCTTTCATCCCTTATTCATATTATTTGTGTCTTTTCTTTCTTTTCCTTTGTTAGTTTTGCTTGTGGTATGTTAATTTTATTGACCTTTTTGAAAAACCAACTCCTGGTTTTGTTGATGGTTTCAGTTGTTTTTCTGTTTTCTATTGCATTTATTTCTGCCCTAATTTTTATAATTTCAGGTTTTTTAGATCATGTTGGAGTTTCTTGCTGTTCTTTTATAATTTGTTGGAGATATCCGGTTTCAGAATCAATTATCATTTTTTCCATTCCCTTTTGATGTGTTTGCTTATTGCTATAAATTACCTCTGATTACTGCTTTTGTTGCTTCCCCGAGGTTTTGATAAATTGTGTTCCCATTGTGATTTGTTTCAAGAAATTTTTTATTTCATTTTTTATTTATTCTAGTACCCAGTCATGTGCATGCAAGGTGTTGTTCGGCTTTAAAATGTATGTCTTTTTCTCCTTTATTCTCTTGTTATTAATTTCTAATTTTGTAGCATCATGGTCTGAGAAGAGTTCTGTATTATTTCTATTCCTTTTTTTGTTGTTGATTGATGCTTGTGATCTATTCTGGAGAATGTTTAGAGCATATTGGAGAAGAAGGTAATCTGTGCTTTTTTGGGAGTGCATTTGCCTGTATTTATCTATGAGATCAACCTAGTTTATTGTGTGGCTTAATTCTTCAGCATCTTTGTTGAGTTTCTTTCTGGTAGTTCTATCTTTTCTTGAGAGTGATGCATTGAAGTCTCCAACCACTATAGTGGTTTAGTCTATTTCTTTTTTCAGTTTTGTAAACGTTTGCTTTGTATATTTTGTAACTTTATCATTTGATGCATAGATATTTATTATGGTTATATCCTCTTGCTCTTTTGACTTTTTGAGTATGTATAGTGACCTTCATTGTCCTTTGTGATGGTTTTTTTCCTTTGAAATATCCTTTACCAGAGATTGATATCACTACTCCTGCTTTTCTCTAGCTGCCATTTGCTTCGTATATTTTTTTACACCCCTTTATTTTTAGTCTTTATCTTTATTTCTCAAGTATGTCTCTTGTAGACAGGATATTGGTGGCGTTTTATTGTTGTTGTTGTTGTTTGTTTGTTAATTTTTTAATCCAATCTGCTACTCTTTTTCTCTTCAGTGGTCCATTTAAACCATTCCCATTCAGTACCATTATTGAGAGGCAAGGTTTTATTGCTATCATTTTGTTGAGTTACTTTTGTTGTTATTGCTGGTTACTTTGGTCCTTCTTGTTTTCTGTGGTATAGTTGTAAGAAGGACTTCTCTCAGTATTTCCTGCAATGCTAGTTTTGATTTTACAAACTCCCTTAGGTTCTGCTTTTCTGAGAGTATCTTGATCTCTCTTTCATATTTGATGGACAGCTTTTCTGTGTACAGTATTCTTGGTCAATACTTGTGTTCTTTGTGTGTTAGATAAATGTCATTCCACTGTCTTCTTGCTTGTATGATTTCTGCTGAGAAATCGGCACTTAATCTTATTTGCTCTACCTTATAGGTTACTCTTTGTTTCTCCCTGGCTGCTTTCAGAATTCTCTCCTTATCTTTGGTTCTGGCAAATTTTACTATTATATGCCTTGGTGTTTTTCTATTGTAGTTTATTCTATGTGGTGTTCACTCAGGTTCTTGTACAGATATTCTTTCATTCTTCATTATGTCTGGAAAGTTTTCTTCCACTAATTCTTCCACAATTTTTTCAGTACCTTTGCTTGCTTCTTTCTGTTTTGGGATTCCAATTATGTGCATAATACTCCTCTTGAAAGTAGAAACCTATTCTTAGGTTTTCTTCTTTTTTCTTCCTTTTTGATTCTGATTTTTTGTTCTAGCAGATCTGGCTTCAGGAAATCCCTTGATATTGTGTCACTTTGTGGGGTTGACATCTTGTTTTGGGTTTGTGTAGGGTGTGAGGCCTGTCTGTCAGGCATCTGCTGCAGCTAGGTGGGTCCAAAAGGGTTCCTAGCTCAAGAGAGATCAAGCTCTGGGAAGAGAGAGGAAATGGCTTCACGTGTGATGCTCGTGTTCCTGGTGCAGTTCAGATGGGTGGCAGCAGGCTTCTTTCATGTGGTAGGGCAGGAGCATCCAGGTGATAGGGCCAGTGTCAGAGGCCCTTTTCATCAGAGTTGCCCAATGTGATATAAATCATTAGATTTCTTGACTGCTGCTTCCCTGAATATTGATTGTGGAGCCAAGTAGAACAAAATCCTTGACAACTTAAATCTTTTCTTTAGCACTGTCTTGATTTTGGTCCCATTGTGAGGAATTCTTGGTTGTTTTTTTTTTTTTAAATGTGTAATCCATATTGAAAGCTATAATCTTTAAGTTTCATCCGCAAGTACTTCAAATTTTATTTTTACAAAAAGATTATGTCATCTGCATATCACAGGCTGTTTATAAGCCTTCTTCCAAACCTGATGTCACATTTTTATTCATCTAATACAACTTTTCAAATTATTTGGTCAGTATACATATTAAATAGATATAGACAAAGCATACAGCCCTGGTCCATACATTTCCTGATTTTAAACCATGCAGTATTTCTTTGTTCTGTTCTAATAATTGCTTTTTTAAGTGTTCTAGAATCTCCATTCTTTACAATGTTATCTATAAAATGTTATGGTTTCAATAGTTGAATTCTTTTGCATAATCTATACAAGAACATATCTTTTTTATATTCTAATTTTTTTAGTCAAGATCTATCAAACATCAGCAATGATGTTTCTAGTTACATGTATAACTTCTGAATATCTTTTGAATGAGACACTTAAATTGCCATCCTTTAACAGCTGAGTGTGTATGTTAATAATTTGCATCATCTTTCCATGCCAGAGCGAGCTGTAGTCCCAAACATTGCCTGGCCTCCTTTCTTATAGGCAGCAGGCACTGAAGGAGGTTGTACGGAGGAAAGGGGGAAAAAGGGAAAAAATAATCTGCATCATCTAAGGATATTCCTATATATGGACCAAATACATACTTTTCTGCAAAAGAAACCTCAAACTCAATGCTATTGAGTCAATTCTGATTGATAGTGACATTATAGGATATTATAGTACTGCTCCATAGGGCTTCCAGGTATGAAAATTGCCTGGAAACAGACTGCTATGTCTTTATCCCACATCTTTACTGGCGGATTTGAACCAATAACTTTAATTAGCACATGTATGTTTTAATAACTTAGCTACTATGATCTTTAATTTTCATGAAAGGCACAACTTTATACCTCCACACATATAACAGTATTGTAGACAAAGAAAATGCTTATCAAGTCTGTTTCCTCTCTAGGAAAGACTTGTACTGCAAGTTGGTCCTCTGATAAAGTACTAAGAAATTTACTCAGAAATATCTGAGTTTTACCTAACCATTCTTATAACCAGAGTAAGCACATGCAGACTTTATCTGGGGATTGAGGAGATTCTCTGGTAGGTAGCACAGTTCATGGGAATTGGTGCTAATCCAAAGGTGACTCCTTTGAATCTATCAACAATTTTGCTGGAGAAAGCTGGGCAATCTCTTCCCACACAAATACTGAGGCTTTGAGACCTTACTGGTAACCCTTTAAACAGAAGTCAAAGGATTAAAAAGGAAAAGGGAAGTCCCTGAAATATATACTAAAGGTAGAAACCACAGTGAAAGGGGGAAGTAATATGTGATTTGGGATAGATGCCATTGACATATTCATTGATCTCAGTGACTTGCAGACTGCTGATAACACTCTGGCCTCAGGGTGAGGCGCCTTGCCAGCTTCCAAATCAAAGGAGTGCCTAGGTGCTGAATCCCTGGCGTCCTCCCAAGCAAAAGTGCCTGGAGCCACATTTGCTAATTACAGGTTGTGTTCTGCTGTTTCCAAACAGGGTGAAAGTGACAGAAGTTTAACTGTGAATAATTACACACTTGAATAAGTATGTGATTAGCACTATTTGTTGTGGTTGGGACTGGAGTGACGGGACAAGAATGGAGTGATTGCATTATTTACAGCTTAATTGTAGACAAGTAATTACTTATGTAAGCTGATGGTGTGGGGGTCAGAGAGGATCTGGGGAAGAATGTAGATGATCTAAAATGCAACTTCTCAAGCCAGTCACCCTGCCCCCACTTACTTCAAGCTGGATAAAGAGTACCAACTGAATGTTTCTTGAATGAAATGCTTTGGAATGCTAAATGTCTTGTTCAGCCTAAGCAAAGGATCAGCAGAGATATTTTAAAATCCCAGCTTGCAAAGTAATAAATCACAAATGCCACCTAGTGGTTCTCGGTATCCAGTGGCTGTATTATCTCTATAATGTAGGCTTAGTTTAGTGCAGGGGAGGGTTTGTAGAAGGGGAGTGGATGGGATTAGGGAGCAGGTGAGAGGAGCATTTCAATTACAGTAATGGAGTTGAATGGACTAGAACTCAAAGTTCATTACTCCAAGTCCAGATCTTCTCACATCTCTTCTCTTTTAGCCTTTATTGTCTATCCAGATTATCATGGTCTAAAATTCTCCCAGTGTTGTTGAGAAAACACTATTGTAATTTTACACAGTGCAGTGAAAATTTGACTGCAGATCATTTTGGCAATCTTTAGTTTCCCTCTAACTACCAAAATAATAAATGAAAAAGGAACCATTTTCTTGGTTTGGGGAGTTGCTGAAATGTTGTGTGTCCCAGCTTGCCACTTTTCATTCACTAGGTGATTGGAAGCTACCCTCTTAATTCTTATTATTTCAAGTGTTAATGTTGAGATTTAAATTTGAAGGGGGCTATTGCCAGGAACTCTTCCTGAGAAAGCTAGCTGTTTATTTGGTGAATGCAGGAGTGAGGGGAGAGGTAGAGAAAATGATTTTTTATGTTGCTAAACTTTGTTTTCATGCCTTTCCCCAAAGAGTTTATTTTCATGATGTCATTAAAAAATAAATAGTAAATCTTTCTGCCATCCAGTCAGAATAGACTCTGAGTTGACCCTCCAGTGGGTTTTCAGAGGCTATAAATTGCATCTTTTTCCTGAAGAGGTGGTGAATTTGAACCTCCAGAGAGAGATGCCATCTTTGGGTTAGCAATGGAAGCCTCTATGGAGCACACCACCAGAGATCCATATGTAATAAACTGTTGTTACTGTACGTACTGTTGAGACAAAACCGACTCATAGCTGAGCCTCCAGTGGGTTTTCAGAGGCAATAAATCGCAGGGGAGATAATTATTCATCTTTCTCCCTTGGAGCAGCTTGGTTGACATTGCAACTTCTTTCCTTGAAGCCATCAGAGCTCTTTAAATAATAAATAGACAAGTCAATTTCCCTTTAACAGAAAAGTAATTTTAAACCTTGCTGCATAAGCTGAGGTATAAGTTGACTGTTAAGTGTTTTTCTGCAAGCTTTACCTTTGCAACCTATTGGAATTCCTTCTTCAACTGTCACACTAGGGAGATAGTGATGATGACCTTTCTAACTTTCCCAGGCTAATAATGTACAAAGATAATTTTTGTAGGAGTTGGCTACTCTGTAGAGAGAACTTTGATTTCACATGTAGTTAATGGTATCCTATTTTGGGTCCATTCCCCTCAGTACTCTCAGCTCTCACCACCTCCTTTCTGGGACATTTTCCTGCAGATATCCACACTGCCCCACCCTGGGAAATCCCTCTCATCTCAAGCTTTCCCTTTCATCATTGGGTGCAATCACCCCTTAAATACATGTCTAGTTAAATGAAGGACTTTCTTTTCAAGGAGCACTATTTATGCACACAACACCAGATATCTTCTTTCTCTTAATAGGTAAAAATTCATCAACAACCTGCATTATGCAGATGACACAACCTTGCTTGCTAAAACTGAAGAGGACCTGAGATATTTGCTGCAGAAAGTCAAGGATTTCAGTCTTCAGTATGGACAGAAACTCATCATCAAGAAAACAAAGATTCTCACCACTGGGCCAATTGACAGGACCGTGGCAGATTGAGAAGAGATTGAGGTTAACAATTTGTGCTTGCTTGGTTCCACAACCAACGTTCTTGACAGTAGTAGTCAGTAAAGCAAAAGACAGATTGCATTAGGAAAATCTGCTATCATATAAGACCTGTCCTGAGTGCTGAAGAGCAATGATGTTAGTCTAGTGAATAAGGTGTGCCTGGTCCAAGCCATGGTCATCACAATTACTTGCTATCTATCAGAAAGTTGTACAATGACTAAGGATGATAGAAGAAGAATCAATGCCTGTGAGTTGTGGTGCTGGAGAAGAATATTGAACATACATACCATGACCAAGAGAATAAATAAGTCTACTGTGGAGAAGATGAAACCAAGTTTCTCTTTGGAAATTAGGGTTTTGAAATTCTGTCTCACGTACTTTGGGCTTGTTGCCAGGAGGGACCAATTCTTGGAAAAAGTCATCATGCTTGAAAAGGTGGATGCACAAGGCAGGAGAAGAAGATCTTGCATAAGATGTATTGACACGGTAACTGAGTAATGGGTGTGTGTGTGTGTGTGTGTGTGTGTGTGTGTGTGTGTGTGTGTGTATGTTTGAGACAGTGAGACTGGCTCAGGATAGAGCAGTGTTCAGATAGTCCTAGGGTCACTAGGAGTCACAGGTGACTTGATGGCCTGTAACAATAACAACAATAAGACTTGCATACCAGAATATTTATTCCAGCACACTTAACCACTTTCTCCATCATTAGTGTACTCATCCCAAATGTCCACTCAACAAAAACACGCCCACCCTAAAGCAGAAAAGCTTGATTTCAGCTGAAAATCTCATGCTTTTTGATGCCACACATTAACATTGTCTCGTCTTTTCTACTTGTCTGTCAGCGATTCTGAGATGCCCACCAAGGGATACATTTCCCTTTCAGACATGGATGACTGTCTCCTCCCTCAGCCTTCTCTCCCCTCCTTCTACTGAGGAACATCTCATTTTAAGAGTTGGTTAAGCATGCACTTGAAAATCTTCTAATTTGAGAATGATCCTTTTGGTAACATTTCTTAGCTCCTTTATTTCACTTTCTGGATAAACTGGTTTTTATTTATAATTGTTTTGAAACATTTAAAATAGGCCTGTATATCTTAAAAATGGTTAAAATGTTTTATTTAGTAATTTTTACATTGCCCTTAAATCAAATAAAGGGATGAAATGGAAATGTCATAATAAAACAGAGCTCTTACACAAAAAATCAGCGTAGTGTCTGGCCTCACTCTGCAAAGAGTTACTTTATCCAAATCATAGCTTCTCAAAATTCATATTCCTAAATGTAAACCTAGTGGCTTAGCTAGGTCACTTCATAAGCATCATCTTTGGAAGGACACGGTGGACCCTTAGAATATTCACGTTGGGGTAATTCCAAAAGGTTTGAAAAGATTCATCCTCCTATCCTGAGTAAACAATAAAATTACTCTTCAAAGTGATCCTTGCCTTGTATATACTAATGCCTTCTTCATCTTACAAGCCATGTATATCACTGATTATAATCCTTTCTCCACTATTTCCTCACCTTGGAAATCTGATAGACATTGCTGTCCAAAAGTCATTGGCTTGAAGAAAGCGCAAATGCATCCAAATACACAGATGGTTCCCAGGAGAGCATCTCGGGCAAGAAGTCTCCAATCTTCCCAGTCCCACAGAAAGCTCAGTTTGTACTCTGTGGCTGTTAGAGCACAAGAGACAGTGTATGTGAATGAGTGGCACTGCTGATCTCTTCTTCTCTTCAAGATCTACAGCATTTTCTGTAATACAGACAGACACTCGTTCCATTTTACATATTATTACAAATAAGGAGATACTACTTTTGTCACAATACGCTCCTTCAGAGTTGTGCTTTCTAACTAATAAACAAAGACAACATAGACAGGTAATACCTTGAAAACAAACATGATGAAGGTTGCAGAATAGTAGTTCGACTCTAGCTATTGAATCTATCATCTATCTATCTATCTATCTATCTATCTATCTATCTATCTATCTATCTATCTAATCTATCATCTATCTATCTATCTATCTATCTATCTATCTATCTATCTATCTATCTAAAATGTTTTCTCTTTCTCCTCTTTATTTTTCACTTACACCAATAACAGGGAAATAAGTCTACTATCTTTAAGGAACAAAGCTAACTGTGTTTAAAATGAATGTGTGTAGCTACTTTGGTGGGGTGAGGAGGCCCTTGCTGGGAAGAGAGGGAGCCTTTGGCTTCTCTTTTCATTTCCTAACCACAAGTGGTATAAAATGCTCTATCCTCATCACTTGAGCAGCCAGCCATTAAACATACCAATCAGGAGAAAATGTTAAATTGCTGGTGACTACAATGGCATACACTATGTTTAATCATTTACTTTGAATCTCTTTAAGACAATAATACCCTAGCCTATAAAGGAATCAATATGTTGCATTAAAGCAGGATTTGATGTCTCATAATACAATATTTAAAAGCAAAATGGAAAGGATTCTCCAAAGAACAATTCAGTTCTGAATAGAAAGGAAGGGATAATGATGGCTGTGATTTCCACCTTCCTGCTTTTAAAGAAGAGATGCTTCTTTTCCTCTGTCCTTTAAAGATGTATTTTGAAGAACGTTCTATTCAATCAGAAGTAGCAGACATTGTGAGGCCATGGTGCTTAAATAAAGTTAATTCTTTTAACTACTTACTCTGCCTAGGAGGCAGAAGAGTGTGATCCTAATCCTCAGTTTAGTGATACAGAAGCTCAAAATGTCATGAGATGCTTTGCCAAAGCAACAAGTGAATGTCCCAGGGTACTTGTTGATGAAAATGATCATTCTTCCTTCCTCATTTTCTGCTTCCAGTAAAAACAGCAGGACTGCTGGATTGGAACCAGGCTAAAGGAGCAGCAACATTTCAGGGAAAGATGACGAGATGGGGGTGGAGTGGAGATGGAGCCACCTCCCCAAGAGCTTTTTGGTGAAGAGTCAGAGTGGCTTTGCACCAAAAAACCTGACACTGTGGTCGAACTCACATGAGGGAGTCTGTAAGGCCCAGGATCCAAAATCCCTGAGTACTTAGGTGATGGAGTGAAAAGAAGACTTTGCTAGGATTCTGGCTTGGCTACTTATTTGCTGACTTTAAGGCTTCAGATCTTTTGAAATTGGACACAAAGCCATTTTCTATCCCACAAGGACTTCCTGGTGGTTAGTGAATCAATGACTCAGATGTACTTTGAGTTCCTTGGCAAGGTTCTAATATCCCAAGGTGTTACTCTGTGCATAAGATGTCCTGACTCTGGATGATTCAACAGCAGTTACATCTAATGTTAGTCTCTTTGCGGGCAGGTAGAAAACTGGGATTTCCTTTGTTTAACTATCCTATGACCTCAGGCAGTCTGGCACAGAATGGCTTTGTGGATGGATAAGCATCTATTCTTACTTACAAGGATGCCACAGAGTACCGCCAACACTTGTTTTCTACCTCCGGGGAGTTCTGGGAGGCTTATCATGATTATTCCAGCAGTGCACCAGAGAAAATCAAGAGATTTCAAAGTATAAAATGCATTTGGTGTTGGCTGGTAAATTACCAATGTTTTTGATTTATGAGTTTTTAAACTTGTGATTCCATTTAGATTGAATTCACCATGTATGAACTTAGGAGATTAAAGATGATGGGAAAAAAAAGTCGCAAAATTATTTTGATGATATTTTAAAATACTTCTTTTCTTTATACTTTTCAACACAAAGGTGCTGAAGAGGCTTATCCATTCTGTTGGTAGGTGTGAACCATTGCGGTAGTTCTTGCCTAGAATATTGTGATGCTCTTATTACTTCTCCTCAGTCTAGTTTGCTTCTGCCTTGCCAGAGTTGATCTTCTCTACATCCACAACTTTGGATTAGCTATGCACAGAGTCTATATAGGGATGTCCCATAGACCCAGTCAATGAGCAAACACTATTTTCAAACTATTTCTCGTTGCTAATCTTGCAGTGTGGCATTATACTTGAACTTCTCTGTCATTCCCGATATCCATTTCACAAAATTGACTTAGATATTTATCTCTCCTCCCACTAGGCTATGTTGTTATTATTATATACCATCAACTCACTTGCAATTTATAGCTACCCAGTGTATAACAGCCCTATCTCCTGTTCTATCCCGTACCAATCTTATTGTCCCTGATACACTCACTCACATTATCCCAGTTACTGAATCAATCCCTCTCATCAAGGGTCTTCCTCTCCTGCACTGTCCCTCTATCCTCTCCTCTCCAAGGACTTGTCCCTTCTTGCAACATGTCCAAAATATGTTAGACAAAGCTTTAGAATCCTCCAAAGAAAAGCCTGGCTTCACCCTCTCCAGGACCAACCTGTTTGTTCTCTTAGCAGTCCATGGTATATTCAATACTCTTCTCCAGCACCACAGCTCAAAGGCATCAATTCTCTTTCTATCATCCCTAGTCGCTGTTCAGTTTTCTGACCCATAGCAAGTAATTGCAAAGAACATGGCCTAGATCAGGCACACCTTAGTCTCCAGACTGCAATTGTTGCTCTTCAGCACTTTGGAGGGGTCCCTGACAGCAGACTTTCCCAATGTAATTCATCTTTTAATTTCCTGGCTGCTGGTATCAAGAGTGTTGATTGTGGAGCCAAGCAAACAGAAACTTTTAACAATCTCAATTTCTTCATCATCTAAAATGATGCTGCCAATCGGCCCAGTAGTAAGAATCTTTGTTTTCTTGATATTGAACTTCAATCCATAATTAAGGCTGCAGTTTTATTAGGCTAGGGAGTCCTAGAATTCAGATTTTCATTTTTAGGTTTTCATTTCTTTGTCCTTTACAATGAAGGAGCTCTAGTGGTCTAGAAGGTATGGAGTTGTGCTGACAACTCAAAAGTAAGTGACTCAAACCCACCTAATCCCAATAGCAACAACTTCATCAAGATCCTAATGACTTGGTAAATTTTTATGTACCCTCAAGTCCAAACTGACCTGTAGCTGACCCTCTAGTTACATTTAAGATGCTGTTAATCATAAGGGAGGAGATAGCCCATTTTTCTCCTGAGGAGTAGCTGGTGGATTCAAACTGACTGCCTTTGTATTGGTAATGCAACTCCTTACCCACTAGACCACCAGATCTCATCCTAATTACTGGCACCTATTAAGGAATCAAATTAAGAAGATACCTAAATCAGAGTTTTAGAAAAGGAAACCTACTTTCCTCCTGATGAAAAAGATACTATTTGCTGTTGTGAAGAATGACAACTATATAAACCCATTTGCACCTTACAATTAGTTGGGGCCATGGGATTGGTAAATACTAATGAAATGGGACATATGCGTCACTTCCAAGACTAAGCAATGCAAAACCCTTGCATGAGTCTCTCTTCTGACATCAGGACAATTGAGGAGACCACACTATAACAAGTGCATCTATAAGAAGGTAGAGTTGGATCAAGTTAGGTGATGATATGGAACAGAGCCATATGCAGGCTTATGTGAGAGAGGAGTAAAATACACTAAGTATGTGAGATTTGGGGCAGTTTTGTTGTTGAAGAAGGACTTGCATTATCCTATAGAGAGAAAATTTAGTAAAAAGAGATAAAGCACAAATGCTTTTTAAAAACCTGAACAACAGTGACTTGCTGCAAATAAGTGACACAGTCTTTCACCAACGATTGTCAGATCAGAATTCTTCTATAGAACACTGTGGAAGTTCAAGTCTACATGAGTCTCTCAGTTCTGAGTGTTTTGTGAGCACAGGTGCTAACTGCCTTTGAACTAGCCTTTTAAGCATATTTATTTGTATAGTGAACATTCTTGAAATATAGAAATGATATTTTTCTTTTAAGTAAAGGGCAGAATTGCTTTCAGTTTTTGAAGCAACGGTGTGCCTCTGCAACAATTTACAGCCATGCTTATGCTATATCCAACATAAGATATTTGAGTTCTTGTCCATTTCATGGTATCCTTTTTTGAATCAAGACCTGAGAATCAGTTCAAGAAAATACTGATGCTCTGGATATTACGATTGCTGTGAGTAATAAATACCATTGTGTCTGATCTAGGTATCTTGCATTTTCTACCACCGTCTATGAAACTGTGGCAAGTTTCTTATAGCTTGCGAAACAGGTAAAATTCTGTCACAGACTTATCACAAGGCTGGATGAATACTAGGGGAATGAAGTGGAGTTTAGGGATAGGACTTGGGGAGACTTTCAGAGAGTCAGAACTGCTTAGGCCTTTTTAAAAATAAACTGGTGTTTTATAGCCTATGAAAGAAAATACTTTTAATATTTAGGCAGCAATAAATTTTAGGCCAGTATGACTGAACAGCACTTAACAACAATAACATCAACATAGAGAGTGATGAGTTGGCCCAGAGAACAGAGAGTGATGCTACCAAGCCAAATGAGGGTGACTTTTAATCCGCAGGCCTCAGGCCTGTTTTTCATTGTTTTTGTTCAAACATTCTTCTAGGTCGTGTAGTTCTGGTGTGTCCACATGTCAATACAGAGGTAACTTTTGTTTGCTGTGAAGCTGAACACTGTGACACCGATGTGTCAAATGCATTAATGGTTACCCATGGGGGACAGTATTTGGTGGAGCTCCCCGATTAAATCAAGCTTGGAGGAAGGAGTGGCATTCACTTCCGTAATAACTTGCCTCCGGAAACACTATAAACCTGGAGAAAGGATGAAAGTCACACAGGTGTTGAGGACTTTCGTTCATAGGGTTGCTATGAGTTGCCTACAACTCGATGGCACTTAACAACAACAACAACAACAACAGCCACATAACTTCATAGTAGAAGTGAAGAATAGGATGACCTTAGCTAGGGTGATTATTTCTGGGGAAAAGTAGCAATAACTTTAGGAAATATTTTAGCATTGTCATATATGGACTATTGCTGTGTTGTTGTTGATTGTCTTTGAGCCAAACATGACTCATAGCAACCCTATGAACCAAAGGCCTGAAGTCCCTCTACAGCTATCGAATTTAAAAGTTCACAAAGTTTCCAGAGGCATGTTCTTTAGGAAGTGGATGCCACTTCTATATTTCTAAACCTGCCATAGGATATTATTATTGTTATGTGCCATTGAGTCACCTGCAATGTGTAGCAACCCAATGTACAATAGCTCTGAACCCTTCCTTGTCTCATTAATTCTGACACACCAACCCCCATTGCCCCAGTTATTGTGTCAATTTATCTCATCCAGGATTTCCCTCTCCTATGCTGTTCAAAAACCCTTCTGAGCATGATGTCCTTCTCCAATGACTGATCTCTCCTGACCACATGCCCAAAGTAAGAGAGGCAGAGCTTCAACATTCTAGCCTCCAAGGAGAGTCCTGATTTTACCCTTTTCAAGACAGACCTACTTGTTTTCTTGGCAGTCTGTGGTACATTTTAGACTCTTCTGCACACCACAACTCAAAGGCATCTATTCTTCTTCAGTCATCCTTAGTCATTTTCTAATTCTCTGAAGCATAACAAGTAATTGAGATGACCATGGCCTGGATTAGGTGCACCTTTGTATCTAGACTGACATCGTCGCTCTTCAGCACTCTAAAGAGGTACATGACAGCAGATTTTCCTAATGCAATTTGTCTTTTGATTTCCTGACTGCTTGTGTTAAGAGTATTGATTGTGGAACTGAGCAAGCTATAATTGCTAATAATTTCAATCTCTTCTTCATCTATTATGAAACTATAGCCTATATCTATATATGGACTAACATGTGGATATTCTTGGTAGTGTTCTTTATAGAAAGTCTTCATAAGTGCACCAAAATACCACAGAACTAGACACAATAGCAGGGAGCTCTGATGGCATAAGGAGTTGTGCTGTCAACCCAAATGCAAATGGCTCAAATCCTCCTCTAGCTGCTCTACATTAGAAACCTACGTAATCTCCTCCTGTATGATTTACAGTCTCTGAAAAATCTGTTGGAGGGTCAGCTATGGATCGGTTCTGACTCTACAGCAAAGAACAACATTCACAATTGTTGTTATTGTTGTTATGTGCCGTCGAGTCGTTTGTGACTCATAGCGACCCTATGCACAACAGCCCTAAACCCTGCTCTATCCTGCGCCAACTGCACTGCCTCTGACACACCCATCCC
>NW_006399834.1:3174766-3175983 GCF_000299155.1 Elephantulus edwardii | reverse complement strand
GCAGGATAGAACGGAGTTTAGAGCTCTTGTACATAGGGTCGCTATGAGTTGCAAGCGACTCGATGGCACATAACAACCACAACAACAGTCTTCCACAGGGGAAAAACAAAATATATTTTACTCTGCAACTCATGGCTTACAGTAAGAAACAATTGCACATACATATACACACAGAGAGAAGCATAGTTTCAGTCAATATTATCTACCTTTACCTTGTCCAATGTATTTAATCTGTTATTTTCCATTTTACTCTTTGTCCTGATTAATTAAAAGCAAATTCTGGTTGTGCATCATTAATATGAGCTCATGCCTATAACATGCAGTTTGAAAACCAATGATTTCAGAATACTTGTGTACATACTTATGTTCTACAAATAAAAGCAAAAATAAAACAAACAAACAGAAAATCCTGACAGTGGTGAGTATCAGAAAATGGACTTGTAAGGGAACACAAAGTGATATTTATTATCTAATTTAAATCATAGTGTAAGGTTCATAAATATTTGTTTATTTTTCTTATTTCTGTATCTACATCACAGGTATTTTGTGTATCAATTGTAAGATAAAACATTATAGAAAATGGTTAGAATGAATGAAAGGAGGCAAAAGAAGATATATCTCACAAGGTATATGTCCCAGAAGGGACTGAGGATTATAATATGTTATGATGAGCCGTACTTGTATAGAAGTCTGCATGAGTTTGCAAAACATTCATGTTCTTAAACCTGGGTTCGTTCGTTTTTTTCTTATCTTTTAGTGTGTGTGTGCATATTGCAGTGAAGCTGACGAGAGTGTCTACAGCTCAACACTCCTTGTCATAAATCTCTTGCAATCAGATGAAATCCCAAGTGCCTCACTAGAACTCAAACATAAAAGGGATTTCCTATATTTAGACAAGAAGAAAAACATACCAGATAAAGTATAGAAGAGTGGACCTGAGCTAATAATTGTCTTTCTCTTCTAGCCCTGTTGTTGTGCACTGTCAAGTCAGAACCAACCTATAGTTGATTCTCTAGCAGGTTTTCAGAGGCAATAAATCATACAGGAGGAAATTGTCCAAACTTCTCCTATAGAGCAGCTGATGAGTTTGAGCAGCATGCCTTTGAATTGGAAGTGCAATTCCTTACCCCCAAACCACCAGAGCTTATAGCCCTAGCTTAATCCATCCTTCCTTCCTTCCTTCCTTCCTTCCTTCCTTCCTTCCTTCCTTCCTTCCT
>NW_006399834.1:3158789-3173266 GCF_000299155.1 Elephantulus edwardii | reverse complement strand
ATATAAGTCCCTTTGACATTCTTGATGGTGTCACTGACCCTGACCTCAAGAGCGATGGTCAGGGTATTCACAAAGATCTGCATCTCAGCATCTGTCACTCGGCTGCTTTGTTGAAGAGAAAGCTAGCTTAAGCTATTTCTTAGAGAGAAAAGTAACTTCACTTACTCTTCATTAAATCCACACAGTTAAAAAAAAATAATTACTCTAAAGTTATCATCAATTAATCCAGAGAAATTGATATTGCTATATAGATTTAAAAGGTTTAAATAGCTTATATGAATTTCATGTTGATTGGATGGATTGAATCTCTTTCATAAATACTCCTGTCAACAGTGAATAAAATACCAAATATTTGAGCACTTGTGAGTTAAATGCAGATAGTGAACAATATTTACATTCTTTTCTATTTGAAACTAGCTTGCAATATGTGCCTTCACAGCTTCCTTTCTGCTCTACAAAATACGCTTTGGTTTATAGGATGTGTGAAATATCAAAGTAACCATACCTACTAAAGGTAGTTATCGTTTATTCCTAAAGTGCTTTTGCTTGAATTTTTTCCCCTAAAACTGAGATTGTTAAAATATTTTGTTCATTGTATACAGATATGCATGCAAAGTGGATAATATATTTGTAGCTGTAGAAAAAAAAATGGAGGCTATTATTTTAAATAAAAATTTTTATTTTCACTGTCATTTTAACAAAAGTTTACAAAAAGTTAGGTTTTCATTCATTCATTCATTATTGCACATTTTACCCCCTCTCTCTTCCTTCCCCTCCCCAAGTTGACTTTTTCTTTTCATTAGTTTATTTACCAAATTCTGATACAAATTTGAACAAATTCTTTCAATATCCCTCATCTTCTTATCCATCAAATTGTATACACAATGATAAATCCCCTCCTCCCCCTGCATATCCACATCCCTCTGCTTCCAGCCTCTCCAACTCCTCCTGCCTCCTGGATCCTTATACTCATTCTATAATAACGGTTTTATACAATATTCATCCTTGTGGGACTGAGTTAGTTCACTCAGCATAATGCTCTCCAGTCCCTTCCAAATTAGGTAATAATTCACAAAGTTATTGCTCCTGCGTGCTGCATAGTATACGATTGTGTGAAAGTACCATAATTTCTCAACCCATTTGTTTGTGGTTGGCCATTTGGGTTGTTTCCATGTTCTCAATCTCTGATCATCTGGACTCAGTATGTTCTATTCATATTGTCTGGATGGCTGAAGTTAAGGAGGGCTTCTGTCTATGGTCATGACAACATGAAGAGAAACACATGATTCTTAAAGAGATAGAGTCTAAAACCTCGTTGTCTCTGCTGTAGTTGTTAATGTGCCTTGTGTTGACTGCAACTCATAGGGACCCTATTCACAATAGCTCCAATCCCCTATCATCCCAGTTTCTGTGTCAATCCATCTTATCAAGACACTTCCTCTCTTGTACCATCCCTTCACCCTTCCAAGCATGAGGAGATTCTTC
Source organism: Elephantulus edwardii (assembly GCF_000299155.1). Classification (NCBI taxonomy): domain Eukaryota; kingdom Metazoa; phylum Chordata; class Mammalia; order Macroscelidea; family Macroscelididae; genus Elephantulus; species Elephantulus edwardii. Next base: position 3,171,781 of record NW_006399834.1, on the reverse strand, counting down.
AAAGACTGTTTTCTCTTTGCAACATGCCCAAAGTATGCAAGATGGAACTTTAAAATCATTGCCTCTAAAGAACAACTTGGTTTCACCCTTTCTGGGACAGACCTTTTGTTCTCTTGACAATCCATGGTATGTTCAATACTCTTCGCCAGTGTCATAACTCAAAGACATTGTTTCTTCTTTTGTAATCCTTACTCATTGTCTAGTTCTCTGATGCATAGCAAGTAATTGTGAAGACCATGGCCTAGATCAGGTACACGTTAGTCTCTAAACTGATGTCATAGCACTCCAGAGAGAATCTTCAAAGCAGATTTTTCCAATCAAACTCACCAATAATTTCCTGCCAAGAGTATTGTTTGTGGAACCAAGCAAGCTGAAATTGTTAGCAATCTCAGTCTCTTTCCATCCATCATGATGTTACCAATTGGCCAATTGGTAAGAATTTTGGGTTGTGGGTTTTTGGTGTTTTGGGTTGGTTTGTTTTTTTTGTTTTTTTTTTTTTTAATATGTTGAGCATCAATCCATATCATAGACTACGTGTAGTCCTTGACCTTCTGCAGCAAATGCTTGGGCCATCCGTTTTAACAAGCAGAAAGCAGACCTGTGCCATCTGCATAATATACGTTGTTGATGAGTCTTCCTCCAATCCTGATACAATAATCCTTGTCATAAAGTCAAGCCTTCCAAATGATCTGTTCCACATATAGATTGAAAAGGTATGGAAACAGGATGCATCCCTGACTCACTCTTTTCTGGATTTTGAACCATACAGTGTTTCCTTGCTCTGTTCTGATAACAGCTTCCTGGTGAAGCATAGGTTTTGCATGAGCACAATCAAGTGTTCTAGGAATCCCATTCTTTCAAGGTAAGCCACAATTTGTGGTGATCCACACATTCAAAAGCCTTTGCATAGTCAATGAAACACAGACATTCCTCTGGTACCCTCTGCTTTCAACCAAGATCCATCTAACATTGGTAATAATGTCCCTAATGTATGTCCTCTTCTAAACCTAGCATATATTTCTGGTATATCTCTGTCAATGTACGGTTTCAGTCATTTTTTAATAATCTTCAGCAGGATTTTGCTTGCATATGTTATTATTTGATAATTCCCATATTCTGTTGCATCACCTTCTTTTACAATCTAAGTAAATATGAATCTCTTCTAGGCAGTTGGCCTAGTAGTTGTCTTCCAAATTTCTTGGCACAACCTGTTGAACACACCCAGTGCAGCATCTGCTTGCTGAAATATGTCACTCGGGTTTCTACCAATTAATTACTGTGGCCTTATTTCTTGCCAATTCCTTCAAAGCAGTTTGAACTTCCTCCTTCATCACCATTGCCTTTTGATCATATGTTGTTTCATTATATTCTTCTGTGTCAGCCAATTCTTTTTGGTATAGTGGCTTTGTGTACTCCTTCCATCTTATTTTGATGCTTCCTAGAACATTCACTCTTCTGCCCATACCATCCTTAAGTATTGCCATGTGATGCTTGAATTTATTCTTCTGTTCCTTCAACTTAAGGAATGCTGAGCACGTTCATCCTTTTTGATTTTCTGACATCAGCTCTTTGCATATTTCTTTATAATATTTTGTGTTCCCATGCTGCCCTTTGGAATCTTCTGTTCAGCTTTTCAGCTTTGATTTCTTCCCTTTACTTTGGCTTTTCAGCATTCTAGTGCATATTCAGAGTCTCATCTGGCATACATCTTGATCTCTTCATCTGTCTTTGTTATGACCTTTGTATTCTTATGGATGACATTCTTGATGACCTCCCACAGCTCACCTAGTCTTCCTTCCTCAGTGTTCAATGCCTTAAACCTGTTCTTGAGATAGTTTTTAAATTCAAGTGGGATAGACTCAAGGTCAAATTTTAGTCTTGTAGATTTTCTTTAGCTTCAGTTTGAACTTGCATATGAGTAGTTGATGGTCTGTTCCATAATCAGCACCTGGTTCCACAGTGTCACCTGGTTCTACAGCTGATCTCAAACTTCTCCAAAGATTATTTCCACAGATGTAATTAATATGACTCCTGTGCAGATCATCAGCTGAGGTCCATGGGTATAGTTGCCATTTGTGGTTCTTATATTTGCATTGAATAAATCATTAATTGTACAGAATTCTATCATTCTGTCTCTAGCCTCATTTCTGTCACCAAATGTATGCTTTCTGACTACTGATCCTTTTCCCTTGTTCCCAATTTTTGCATTCCAGTCACGCATTGATATTAATGCATCTTGATTGCATGTTTGTTCAATTTCTGACCCCAAAAGTTGGTAGAAATCATCTATTTCCTCTTATTTGACTCTGGTTGTTGGTGTATATATTTGAGAGATCATTTTTTTTTACATGTAGTCAATGGTCTAGCAGTGTGATCAGGACTTTTGGTAATTCAAAATAGTATACAACTCCAAAAGATTAATGTCTACTATCTTTTAGGTAACACTCTAAAATAGTCATTGACAACACTCTCTAATTACTTGCAGTTTTTGGTGTCCTTTGACAATGGTAGGATTCTAATTCCTGCATCTTTTAGCATGAGTCAGAGTCATGTGACAAGTTCTTGTCTTTGCATTGTAAGGGGAGGTGATGAGGTTCAGCAAAAGACATCCCAACCTAAATTTGGCATTTATCAGCAATTTTGACATGAGAGCTTCTTTGTTAGTCCCAGTTTTCTAAAGGATTGTGTGATATGTAGAGCTTCTCAATTGAAATGTTATAAATATATTACTGAATAAGAAATAAACCTTTGTGCTTGATTTTTGGATTGCTTGTTAACTCTGCATTAGACTGTCCTTACTAATGCCCTTTCAACACCCCAAAGTTAAAAAGCTAAGCTAGTGTAGAGAAAATGGGAAAGATTTGGTTTGGAAAGATTTGGTTGCCTAGATGTAAATAAATGATTATTCAAATAGATACACCAACAACTGGAGTCAAATAAGAGGAAATAGATGATTTCTACCAACTTTTGCAGTCAGAAATTGATCAAACATGCAATCAAAATGCATTAATGCTAATATGGGTGACTGGAACGAGTAAATTGGGAACAAGGAAAAAGTATCAGAGATATGTGATTAAGAGATAGATTCATGATGAGCATAGCCCAATGCTGATTAATTTTATGAAACATAATGCATGGAAATGATTGTATGAAATATGTGAATGAAGAATATGAAACACAATGTATATTAACTTTGTAAGCAAACCGACTTAAAATAAAAATAAAATCAAACCACACACAAACCAAAGAAAGCTAAGCCGGCAGGTAAACAGTGGGAATACCACAACTCCTCAGTATTGTGGTCAATACTAGCATTTCCAATTGATTCTTGGACTTTTTTGTTTAGTTTGTCAGTTTGTATCTCTAATTCATTATCCAGAAAACCATTACTTATTATTTGAATGAAGGCAACACTTATTTTCACAAGCCCTGGAAATACTTGGCAAAGAAAGAACAAATAGAGACTTCTAAAAAATAAAACTAGAGAGAATATAATTTTGGAGATATCTATTCTTATCTCTTGATTATGTATCAGAGAAATATTTGTTATTGAGATTGGAACAATGACAATGTTGATTTAATTGAATATTTACTTGTTAAGTTTTGAGATTGAACCTCACTGGCAGTCCATTGTGTATGGTGAGCAATTCATCCAGTTTTTACTTTCACACATATCAAATATAAAAGAAGTAGATTTCTTTGGAGGTAGAAAAATTAAAATTAAAATCTTAAGCAAACCAGCTAAGGGGGGAAAAAGTTTATTTTCCAGATCATTAACCAGTTAAAAAAGAATGTAAAAGAGCAAGTGGATCAAAGAATATTAGAGGTAGAAAGAATATTAGACAACATCTAGGCCACTTTCCTGATTTCACAGATGACAAAATTGAAGACTCAAAAGGTTAACTGATTTGTTCAGAGCCCAGACAGTTATTTGATGGGAGAACCTGATTCAAACCCATCGCTATTTCCTCAATGTTATACAATTTCAAGGTTTTCATAAAGATAAGATTACAGCTTTGATATGATATCCAGACCAAAAGCCACCTAAACAGAAGTTCAATTATATTTGACACTGAATGTTTCAGGATGGAATTTGTCCTTGTACATGATACACGATACACAATACCAATATTAATTTTGATGAACTTGAAAGATAGTAAATGCAATTTATTTTTCATTTCCTGACAGCTCAATTTTAATGCCTTCATTGACTGGATTATACTGTATTTCAGAGAATAGAACTGACTTGCCAGTGGTGATATTGCAGATAAGCACTCTGGTGGCTTAGTGGTAAGGAGTTGCACTGCCAACCAAAAGGGACAGGTTTGAATCCACCAGCTGATCCATGAGAAAAAAGGTGTACAATCTCTCTTGTGTGATCTATAGCCTCTGAAAATCTACTGGAGGGTCAGCTATGAGGCAGTTTCTACTTGATGGTATGTAACGATAAGTGGATATGCAGATAAATGTTAATTATTTTAGTTTCTTGAACTGTAGGTAGAATTAGTGAATTCCTTAGCACAAAGATATCCCATTACAATGGTAAGTTAAAAATTTTCCACTCTTTTCCCAATGCATAGTGACTAAAATAATAATTTCATCATCTGGCCAATGGTTTGTTTATTAAAAGTCCAAATTTTAGACTTTTATATTTCACATATTTTTTCTTAAACTTTCTCCACCGTGATGACCTTATCTAGTCACAAAAGGAATCACATACTATATCATTGTCCTAATTTTACTCAAACTTTCCTTGTCTTAATATTATCTATCTTCATTTATGTCATTATATACCTTTAAAGGTGTTTTTAATAGTCTCCTTTAGATGATTGTGTTGTATCAATACTAAAGATTATAATCCTAGATATTTCACCAACCATGTGTTTCATGTTGGAACCCACTCTGAATATATTCAGTATCCTCATCTGTACAAGTTTAGGGTTTTCTAAGTAATATAAGTATCATATGTTTTGCATATTTTGAAAACCAAAGATCTTGGTCATGTGATGAGCAAAACTAAAATTCCAGGAATGTAACTTGATAGTAGAGTTGGCCAGAACCTATACTGTTTCTGACTGTTCTATACTTAAGGATATCAACTTGCTGAATAGTCAGATTTTTTTTCTTTTCTTTTCTTTCTTTTTTTTTTTTTTGTGGGGCACAGGTGAGGTGGGTGGAACAGAAGCTTCTTTTACAGCGACATTTGTTTGAACCTAGTAGAATTTTAGTTGTTCTTGGTTTATAACTTGGTTGATAACTTCTTGTTGTTGCTATTAATTGTTTTTTGAATTTTATTTTATACTGGTTAGCACACAAAAACTTTATTTATAAACATTGTATTTCATGCATTTTTCCATTCACACTACACTTCATATTATCATTCCCCAGTGTTGTGTTTAAGAGAAAGACTGAGTTAATTAAACATAATGTAAACTGTAGGTATCCATCATTATTCTGTTGAAAATAAACAGAAAAATGGCAAAATTGTCAAGACAAGCAATTCTTTATAATTCAACTGCATCAAAATCTTTCTGTTTGTACTATTAGTATTTATTTCATTGGTAGGTTAGTTCTAAGACATTATTATCTTCAACTATTTGTGGTCTTTTAGAAGTTATTAAAATAGTGAGGACTTAAAGATAATTTAATATTCATTAATATTTGCTTTTTAACCTATCTGGTAGGCCAGAGGATAATGTACAATCTAATGAGTCCAACTTCTCAAAGACCATATGGGTCCTATACAAGGAAGCTTATACCTTTCTGAATGCCTCCTATACTCACAATCTCTTGTTTCTGAAGATTTAAACTAAAGATCATTCCTTTGGAATGATTTTCTATACTTTATATTACAAAACTCTCTTACATTGAGTATAATTGATTGGACCAAATAAATTATAACGTAATGGGGAATAGGGAAAGTTTATATGGAACAGAATACTAGACATAAATATTGTACAATTGTCATCATTAGCTTTACTTTTGGGGACTATCAGCTCTTGAAGCTTCTGTGAAAGCTCAAGCAGCTGTTTTCAAACTAGTTTCACTTTATACCAGTTTTTAAGGAAGTTAATTTAGAACAATATTTTATTACAAGGGAGAATTAGCCATTGCCAGATATTAATGGATAGTAGAAAGAGTTGTTCTGCTGACCTGAGGGCTTCACTGTCCTGATCGTTTTAAACCACCAGCCAATTCTCAGGAAACCGGTGAGTCGAAACTAAAGGGAGGGTCAGCTATGAGTCAGTTCTGTTTGTATGCGTAAGTTTGGTGAGTTTTTGGGCAGGCTATCAGGAAGAACTGGGAGAATCCCTAAGTGATAGGGTGTAGTCCTGAGTTGAGTCTGAGTTCTCTATTATTAGGTGCCATCTGGTCATATACAACTCATAGCTACCGTACGGACAGTAGACCTAAACCTTGCTCTGTTCTGTGCTATCCTCAGGATTTCCAACATGTTTGAGCCCATTGCTACAGTCACTACATCAATCTATCTCATTAGGGGTTTTTCCTGGCTGGCTACCTTACCTGGCATGTCTTTTGTCCAAAGGCTGGCCCTTCTAATAACATGCCCATGGTATGTAAGACAAGGTCTCACCATTCCTCTAAGGAGCACACTGGTTGCACTTTCTCCAAGATAGACTTGTTTGCTCTTTTGCCAGTCTATAGGTTATTCAATACTCTTCAGCAATACCACTACTCAAAGACATCAATTCTTCAATATTCTTTGCATTACTAGTAACCTTCTTTCTCCTGCTAAGGAAAAAAAAATCAGTAATACTATTAAAATGTCATAAAAAATGTAAATGATGTTTCTGGCAACAAATATAAATTTGCAGTCAGGAATTTGAGCATTGCAACATTGGATACAGTAAACTTAGATGGTCTTTCTTTTTTCAAAGATTGGGTTAAAATTTCCTGTTTAAAGATCAGCTATTTTGGAGTGGAGACAGGAAACATTTCTTCAGGTGAAAACAAAGAACAGTGGATTGGCTTTCCTTTCTTATATTTTAAAGCATTATAAAAAAAAATTTTTTTAAAGCATTATGAGGGAGAAAAGACTCAGGTAAAAACACCTTTTAATTTTTTCCTCAAGATCCTACTGATTTTAAAATAAGCATAGTAAAACACAAAATTCTACTGTGGCCTCTGTGATTGACAGGTGTCCATATGTTACATGAGGGCATTCTTTCTTTCAGTAATCCTTCGTGACCAAATGAGTTAAATATCTAGCAGTTCCCACTAGAGTCCTTGCTTGATTGACCCACAATCCAGGATCCATCCCTCTGCAATAACACTTGCTTCCCCTTTTCCTATCCACTGATTAACACCCAGCTAACTTCTCTACCCCAGGAGATCAGGTGAATGCAGAGCAGCAGCTGGGCAGAAAGGGAAGCCAGTGATTGAGCCTGAAACCACAGTGTGGCATTATCCACATGGGCTGTTTTATTTGTATGCAGACTGCCTTCTTTGTAACCTCAGATAAGAGAAATCTGTAGCCAGGAAAAGAAAGGAAAGGAAAATTCACCCATTTCAGGCATTTGTTCTTATCTCATTTTTCTAAAGAATAACAAAGGATCCCAGCAGATAAAATCAATGCTTCATATGAAACCCAATTCACAGTTTGTGTAAGTGCATTTTTTTTTCCCAGAGACACTAATGTTGTTGTGTTGATGCCCTACATTTTCATCCCCTTCTGTACCCAAGAGGGAAATTTAGAACTTGAACAGACCTTTGAGATCACGTAGTCTAACCCTCGCTCAAGTCTCCTCCTTCGCCTAATAAGGAAAGTGAAGCCCCAGGAGGTTAACTGACTTGCACAAGGTCAGATGAGCTCAATTGTCTTCTACTCTCCACAAGGAACTTTTTTCATTTCCAATTTTAAATTATTTATTCAGCGTTTCTTTGGCTTTTATTTAATTTATTTTTTCCCCCATTTCACTTCACTGAAATGAACCTTCTCTTCTTGCTATTACACTCTGGAAGCTATTTATCCAGCCTGATTTAATTGTATTTTTATGCGATTGTATTACATTTTGCAATTGCTGTTACATTTTACATATTGTGTGTGTTTATGCCCTAGTGCTAACTGTTAACATTCTCTATATCCTGCTTTTATTATTAAATTCCCCCATGTGTTTCTTAGGCCAGGTTTACTTATATTGTAAAGTAAAGGTAAAAATAGTAATGTAGGCAGAATGTTACAAATCCTAACACAGAGTCCAAGGAGGGGAGTAAGATTAGAAAGCTAGGTGCTATTATTATAACTCTAAATTCTTGGCACATTAAAAAAACAGTCTCAAGTCGTCAATTCTGATTCATAGCTACCCCTTCGGCATCAAGAGTTGAACTGTGCTCCCTAGAGTTTTCATTGACGATCATCGCAAGTAGATGGACCCATATTTCTTTGCAGTTACTTTGTAGAATCACAACAAATTTGCTATTTGGACTCTGAGTCTGTTAATTCCTCTTCCCATACTCTCTTTTCCCCCTAGGTTCATTCAGAAAACAAGCTTCTTCCCTGGAAATGGCCACTGTCTTCTGAAATAAGCTTTAAGAAGTCATTGCAGGCATCAAACATTAAGTAAACACACACTAATTTAAAAGGAATTTACGCAAATTAGGTGGGAAAGCTCAGGGGAAACCCACGCAAACCTCATAGGTGAAAAAGCCTGAGAAATTCTGTAAAATATCCCCATGTTTTCTTAGCAAGCATGTTGATAAATAGAGTCCAAGACAAATCTTGAGACCTTGTTAGTGCAGATGAAGATTTTGAGACACAAAGAACTGAACACCTGCAAATGGAAAGAAATTCATTACTGCAAAAGTCGGTAAAATGTGTCACCAAGAAAAGGTCTTTATTATGTTTTTTAATAGCTCAGTAGAATAATTGGCCCTTGCCAATTACAGGAAAGATATTTTGATGCCTGTTCAGGCTTGGACTTTATTTAGATGGCCTCCAATCCAGTCCACTGTCAGCTGAATTACATGCACCATGGACTTCAAAGGCTCTGTGCTCAATGGAAACGTCCAGGATGGAGTGCTGTGAGAAATAAATGATTGTGCTGCAGAGCTGCCTGCCAAGCTGCCGCGATCACTTTTCAGTCAGTGGAAAAACGTGGTGTGCAAATGGACGTCACACTGTGATAAACGGAAGTCCAAAAATATAGTTGCAATACAGTGAGCAAATTTAATGGAGGCAAATCTTTCACTTCCCTTGGACAGCTCTGCTCTGCAGGTGGTTTTACTGATGGACCCCAGTGTGTGTGTGTGTGTGTGTGTGTTCATGTATATACACAAGTCTTGAACACTCTTTTCTTAAATCAAGGTGTTGGAGTTAAAATCAGAGCTGAACTTGAAAGAATTTGTCTGAAGGTAAAAGTTGCCCCAGATATTTACTTTGTCAGTTTGCCTTGACTCTTGAGTTGAAGGAAGAGGTTCTCCAGGGAATTATGATTACCTGTGACTAACTTTAGAGGGCACTGAATCATCCCCTACTTTCTTCTGAGAGGAAACGCAACAGCTGAGACTACTAAATGAAGGAGAAAAACTGTACTGTTGTAATTGCTTTCCATACCACTCAATTCTCAACTTCAGCCCACAAATTGAATGACCTAGATGGCTTAATGAGCACCTTGTTTGTTCCACCTGTCGGTGATTCCTTCTGACCAGGTGTGAGCCGATCATTTGCATTTCCATCAAGTTCCCATTTGTTGCTGGTCTGCTTACCTGTTGGGAACAACGTTACTTACCTCATCAGTATGGAGGTGTTTATCGGCATTGGAAACTCACATCTACTTTAACCAAGCCAGGTTGCCCCTCTCCAATTTGCATATTTTTGTTTGTTTGTTTGTTTGATGGCAAAACACCTGATGGGCAGTACTAAATTATAGATACTACTTTTGAGCTCATGCTGAGTAGGGTCTCCTCATCTGTTTACTATAAAAATAAACTGAGAAGAGACAAAATACTGACCCCTGACAGAGAAGTTGATGGAGAGACTTCATTTTGATTTCCTGCTGTGATTTCCAGCCTTAGAAACTCACTGGAGGATCACCGAATCAGAAACAACTTGAGGTACGAAAATGTAAGTTTGCTTGAGTTACTATTATTATAGGGCCCAAAATAAGACTCAATAAAGGATTACTTTCTTTCTTTGTCAAAATATTACAGCTAACTAGACTTTAGCATGTATCGTGGTTCGTAACTTTAAAACAATGTGACACTGCCTTAAAACAATTACATGGGGGGAAATACTCTCTCGGTTAGGGAAATCTGGTTACCTAGTGAGTAAGGAGTTGTGCTACTATCCCAAAGACAGGCAGTTTGAATCTGCCAGCTGCTCTGAGTTGGAAAGATGGGTTGTCTGCTTCTGTGTGTTTAATAGCCTCTACAAACCTGCTGGAGTTCTGACTTGTTGGCACATAACAACTCTTGCCAGCAAGTAGTTGGGGTAGGGGGGGAGTTTGTGGATATAGCAATCAGGAACATCTTGCGTGAAGGAATTGTTTTCAGGGTTGTTACTGTTGTTGTTAACTGTAGATGAGTCAACTATGACTCATAGCGACCCTGTTGACAACAGACTGAACCCCACCCTACCCTGTGCCATTCTCATCATCTCCGATACCCTTGAGCTCATTGTTATAGTCACTATGTCAATCCATCCAGTTGATGATCTTCCTCCCCTTTTCTCACTGACCCCTCTATCTTTCAATGCATGACATCTTTTTCCCAAAAACTGGCCCTCCTAATAAGATGCCTAAAGTTTGTGAGACAAAGTTTCACCACCCTTGCCTCTAAGGAACATCTTGGTTGTACTTCTTCCAAGGTGGACTTATTTGCTCTTTAGGCAGTCCATGTGAGGATATTCAATACTCTTCTCAAACACCACAACTCAAAAGTATCAATTCTTCTTCTGTCACCCATGTTCTTTGCAAGAAATTAAAAACTCCGGGCTTGAATAAGATATACCTTGGACTTTAAACTGATTCGGTTTCTCTTTGGCACTCTGGAGAAGTCTTTGACAGCAGACTTTCTCCAATGTAACATGCCTTTTGATTAATTGACTGCTAGTACCAAGGATGTTGATTATGGATCCAAGTAAGATGAAAACATTGACAATTTCAATCTTTACTCCATCTACCATGATGCTGACTATTGATGAAGACGATTTTGTTAGTATTAGTTGTTATAAAGTAATTTTTAATTCATATCAACTCTCTATGTATAGAGTAGACTTACATTTACTCCACTGTGTATTCAAGGTCATGACCTTTTGGAGGCAGGCTTTCAGAGATGTCTTTGAGTGGATTTGAGTTGAAAAATACACAGTGCAATCTCTTGTCAGTCAGACAGCACATGTTGTTATAGTCTGTTGAGTCAGAACAGACTCATAGTTGACCCTCCAGTGGGTTATAACTGTAAATCATATAGGCGATTGCCCATCTTTCTCCTACAGAGAAGTTGGTGAATTTGAACTGCATGCCTTGGAGTCGACAGTGGCTTTACCCAGAAGGTCACCAGAACTCCTTAGATAGCACGTAGAAGAAAACATTTTTAAAAAGAAATAATATGCTTAACCTCACTGTGAAATTCAAGAAGGGAAATGTGGAGCAACAAGGCACCATTCTCATTTGTCACATTTGAAAAGATGAATGTACTTGCTCCGCTGTTGACCAGAGGGTGCTGAATCAGACACTTCCCACTACTGCTCTGAAGCATGTCCTCAGGTAGTGCTCCAGAAAGTCACATTGGTAATAATCTTATCAAAATTAGAAAAGCATATGCTTTTTGCCTTGGAATGTTACTGGCATGCTTTCACCTTGTGGAGATAATTGCAGGGCACAAGGATGCCTACTGAAGTGGTATTTTAGAGTCACCATTGGGGATTGATTAAATTTATTTTGGTAGATCTATGCAACGCACACCAAATGAAGAAAATGGCTGTCCCTTCAGTGGATTTTTTTTCTCCTCAGAAAGCAAATCGACTGAGTATGCTTGGGGATCCCTGACCTTAGCGTCCAGACCCACATTTCCTAAAGAAGAAAAAAATTACTGGAAACCTATCCCTTCGCCATGGGGTGGGCATAGGTCTTAGACGTTTTCATTTAGCATGAGCTGTCACAGGCTGTAAATCACAAGCGTGTGATCAGGAAAAGCATGAGCAGTACAGATCTCCTCATATAAGAGTGGTGGCAGAGGCTGTGGTTTGTTCATCTTGCAGAGAGTAACACAGGTTAGGTTTCTGACAAAGCATCCGGGAACCAGTTACTCTGACGACTGCTGAAGAAACACCAGTGGCTGCATTCAATAGTAATGCCTTTAGCAAAACAGTTCAGCAGGGAAGTATTAGAATAATCCCTTGTGGGAGGTGTCCAGGTCTGCCTTTCAGAGCATCTCGTTGCTGAAAATTGCCCAGCATATCGTTTATACATTCCATTTTTGTTTTATTTAGCCAGATTTCTGTTCCTTGCCAAGGCCCCCTGAATTGGTACAATCTTTATGTAATTACATGAAAAACAAACAGCAAAAAGAAAAAATAAAAAAACAAAATCATCAGACATCTATTTTATGTAAATGCAAGTTATGAAATAATTAATGTTCTTAAGTGCTGTTAAGCAAACTATGACTCAGAATGACTCTGAACAATGGATTTCAAATCTGCTCTCTCCTGTACCATCATCATCATCTCTGATATGCTTGAGTCCACTGTTACAGTCACTGTTTCAGCCCATCTCATTGAAGGTCTAACCTTCCTTTGTTGACCCTCTACCTTTTCAGGCATGATGTCCTTTTCCAAGTCTGGTCCATTCTAACAACATGCCTAAAATGTGAGTTGAAGTTTCACTATCCTTGCCTCCCAGGGGTATCCTGGCTGCATGTTTTTCAAGACATACTTGCTTGTCCATTTGATAGTCCATGGGATAGTCAGCATTCTTTTCAAGATCTTCTTCTGCCATGCTTACTTAGTGTCCAACTTTCAGATGCATGTTGTT
>NW_006399834.1:3152786-3156974 GCF_000299155.1 Elephantulus edwardii | reverse complement strand
AGGGTCGCTATGAGTCGCAGGCGACTCGACGGCACATAACAACAGCAACAATCCTAATACCACATTCTTTTCCATATAGCACAGCTTCTTGAATGAGAATTATTAAATTCAAGCCTTAGGATGTAATATTGAAGGATGAATGATCCAGGAGGCATCAAAAAAGACAGAAGGAGTAAACTGAGTTATTGCATCAAACAGAAGTGGTGGACAAAGAATCATTTCATGAAGTAGCATATGATATAAAAACAATGGAGATGAATGTACAAGTTCAAGTTGCATTGAGAGCATTAGCAAAAAATAAAGCCCCAGGAATCCATGGAATACCAATTGACATGTTTCAACAACCAGATACAACATTAGATGTGCTCACCAAACTCTGTCAAGAAATTTGGAGAACAGCTATTTAGCCAACCAATTAGAAGAGATTCATATTTGCTCCCATTAAAAAAAATATAAAAGGCAATGCAACAGAATGTGGAAATTACCAAATAAAATCATTACTATCACATGCAAGTAAATTCTTACTGAAGATTATTTTAAAGTGGCCAGAACAGTACATGAAAGAGAACTGCCAGAATTTTGGGCTTAGAGGAAGCCATGAGATAAGAAATATCACTGCTGGTATCAGGTGTATCTTGACTGACAGAGTGAATACTGGAAGGATGTCTGTTTATGTTTTTCTGACTGTGGAAAGGCACTTGTTTATGTGAATCATAACAAATTATGGCTAATATGTAGAAGGACTGTAATATCAAAACAATTGTTCTCATGCATAACCTATACCTGTAACTTGATCTCTAGTGACCTGGTGGTAGGGACCTGCACTGCCATTTCAAAGGTATGCAGTTCAAATCCACTAGCTGCTCCACAGGAGAAAGATATTCAGTCTCCTTCTGGGCCATCCTTGTCAGACTCAAATCCATTGCTGCAGTAACTGTGTCAATTTTAATTCGTCTTGTTGAGGATCTTCACTGTTTCTCTGACAACTCTGGGCATTATGGGTTTTGGTTTTTTGTTCTTGGTGTTTTGTTGTGTTTTTTTCTTTTTTTTCAAGGACTGACCACTGCTGTTAAAGAGCCCGAAGTATGTGAGATGAACTTTCACCATCATTGCCTTTAAGGAGTACTCTCATTCCACTTCCTCCAAGACTGATTTGCGTTTTCTTTAGATATTTGGTGTGGTATTCAGCACTCTTCTCCAATATCACAATTCAAAACTATTGATTTTACTTAGTCATTGTACAACTTTCAACTACATATGAAACAACTGAAAATACCATGGCTTGACTTAAGGCATACTTTAGATTTTAAATGGATATCTTTGCTCTTTATCACTTTAAAGAAGTCTTTGACGGCATACTTTCCATATGCAACAAGTTGTTTGTTTGTTTTAATTTATTTCTTGACTGCTGTTACCATGGATGATGATGGTTAATCCAAATTGTGTGATCATAGTTTGTCTTCAGGAGCCATGTTGGTGTAGTGATTAAAATATTTAGCTGCTAACCAAGAAGTTGGCTTTTCTAACATACTAGCTTCTCTGCCAAAGATATGAATACTCTGCTTCTATAGAGATTTACAGCCTTGGAAACCCTATGGGAAATTCTATTCTGGCCTCTAGGGCTGTACAGAGTCAGAATCAATTCAATAGCAATTAATTTGGCTTTGGTTTTGATTCTTTTATCTGCCCTTAGCTGCACTGACACTAAACTGGCTTGAAAATGGGACTTGAATAACATGCAAAGAGCAGTATTCTTCAGCTTCATTTTCCTGGTTCTCCTACAAATCCATTCCAGGGGCAGATGGAAATATAATTATGTGGACAACTTCAGCACAGATGGGTAAACCCTGTGCCTGGAGAATGAAGCCCAAGGAACAAGGCAAACTTTCGTCGGCCATATGTTTTGTGCATAGTGAGCTTTGGTGGCATAATCTGTAAGAACTTAGACACACAAGACTGTTAACCTGAGGACTGTGGATCTCTGGTGATTCACATTCACTGAAGACTCCATGGAAGAAAGATGGGCTATCCCCTCTACATGCTTCACCTGGTGGAAAATCTGGTCCAGAGTCAGATATTAGTTGATTTTGACTTGATGGCAGTTAAAGAGAGAGAGAGGGAAGGAGAAAGAGAAAGCAGGAGGGGGAAGGAGAGAGGGAGGGGGAGAGGGAGAGGGACAGGGAGAGGGAGAGGAAGAGGGAGAGGGAGAGGGAGCGAGAGCACAATTTCTTGGCTTTTGGTGTGGGGAAATTCACAGAGGGTTGGAGCAGGAACTTCATGGTACTTGGATTCTTGCTCTACTGCAACCAGGCTACTTGGCTTCAAAACTTCAGTTTCCTCTTCTGTAAAATAGGAACATATTACGTAGTGTAGAGAGTTGTAAGAAGTTAGCAATGTAAAGGTAAGTGCTCAAACTAAAGGTAAGTGCTGCACACTAAATGGTCAGTGGGCTGAACCGACAAAAGCAGAGTAGTGAGAGAAAAGACTTGGTGAACTGTTATTAGTACCTGTCTAGTCAAACAATCTATGAACTCACAGTGACTCTGTGAACAACGGACCTGGTGATCTGCTCCAGTAAAAATTAGACTGTGAAATTCTGTGAGCAGTTCTCCTGTGGCCCTTAGGTTCTCCATGAGGCAGAATCTACTTGAGAGCACACAGGCAGAGTACGATGACCCAGTCAGCATGGTAAGCACAGGCCGTATGCTTACTCACTAATGTGTGAGGAATAATTTGATCATTTTTTCCACTACATCAAGATTCTGCTTATCAAGAAGTCTGGCATAGCTTTCTCTACCAACTCCACACCACCTTCCTGCAGAATCAAAGGCTCATTTTTCAATTTACAATCCCTGATAGGATGTAGTACTGACTAAGCCAAGTAAGCACAAGTTTACTGTGGTAATAGGTTCATCTATTTTTCAATAGATGAACAATTCTGTGGTGAAAAATACATTGAACTATTCACTAGATTATTATCTTTCCTCATTGTTTCAACCTTCTGCATTCCAGTCTCTAATAATTAATTATTAATCCTTCTTAATTGAATGCTTGGTCAATCTCAGACTCAAAAATAATGGTGGTGGTTGTTGGTGCTGTTGAGTTGAGTCTGATTCATAGTGACCCTATGAATAGCATCCTATCTTGTGCCATCCTCACACTTCTTGACACACAAGAGCCCACTGTGGCAGTTACCACATCAATCCACCTAGTTGAGGGTATTCCTCTACTTTGCTGACCCTCCACCCTTCTAAGCATCATGTCCTTCTCCAAGGAATAGCCCCTTCTAGCAACATGCCCGCAGTATATGAGGTGAAGCCTTGCCATCTTTGCCTCTAAAGAGCACTTTGGCTGCATCCTCTCCAAGACATGCTTGTTTGTTCTTTTGGCAGTCATGGGATATTCAGTGCTCTTCTCTAACACCACAACTCAAAGGCATCAATAATTCTTCTGCCATCCTTAATCTCTGTCCAACTCTCAGATGTATAGTATATTATCGGAAAGACCATGGCCTGAATCTGAAGCAGCTTAGTCTTCAAACTGACATCATTGTTGTTGCTGTTAGGTGTCATCAAGTGGCGTACAACTCATAGCAACCCTATGAATAAAAGATCTGAGCCCTGTTCTATCCTGCACCATCCTCATACTTCCTGACACACAAGAGCCCACTGCAGCAGTCACCATATCAATCCACCTAGTTAAGAGCCTTCCTCTTCTTTGCTGAGCCTCCATCTTTCCCAGCACCATGTCCTTTCCCAAGGAATAGCTCCTACTAGCAACATACTCAAAGTGTATGAGGCACAGTCTCATTATTCTTGCCTCCAAAGAGTACTCTGGTTGTTCCTTCTCTAAGACATACCTGTCTGTTCTCTTATCTATCCATTTGATGTTCAGCACTCTTCTCCAACACCACAGCTCAAAGGTTTCAATTCTTCTTCCATCATCCTTATTCACTGTCTAGCTCTCAGATACATAGCAAATGATATGAAGGACTATGGCCTAAATCAGATGCACTTTTGTCCTCAAACTGACATCATTGTTGTTGTTATGTGCTGTCGAGTTGCTTCCGACTCACATCGACCCTATGTACAACAGCCCTAAACTCTGCTTTGTCCTGTGCCAATCGCACTGTCTCTGACACTCCCATCCCAATTATCCCAGTCACTTAATCAATCCACCTCATAGAGG
>NW_006399834.1:3135749-3152231 GCF_000299155.1 Elephantulus edwardii | reverse complement strand
GAGCCTCAGAATCCTTACTCCTCAATAATTTGGAGAGGTCTCTAACTGCAGACTTTCCCAGTGCAATGTGTTTCTTTATTTCCTGACTGTTAGCACCAAGGGTGTTAATTGTGGATCCAAGTAAGATGGAGTTGTTGATAATTTAAACCTCTTCCCCATCTATCATGATGTTGCCTATCAGAATCTTTGTTTTCTTGATATTAAAATGCAATTTTAATTCAAGAGTGCATTCCTTTATCTTCTGCAACAAGTGCTTTAAGTCCTTCTCACTTTCAGCAAGCAAGGGTGTGTCATTTGCATGACAGAGGTTATTGATAAGTCTCCCTCTGATCATGATGTCACATTCTTCTTTAAAGAGTTCAGTTTTTTTAATGATTTCCTCAGCATACAGATTTATTAGGTATGGAGAGAAGACAATCCTGAAACACTCCCGTCTTAATTTTAAATCATGCAGTATTTCCCTGTTCTGTTCAGATAACAGCCTTCTGGTCCAGGTATAAGTTTCATATGAGCTCTGGGACTCACATTGTTCTCAATGTCAGCCACAATTTGTTACCATCCACACCATCAAACACCGTTGCAGAGGCAATAAAACACAAATAGACACCCTTCTGGTATTCTCTACTTTCAGCCACGATCCTTCTGACATCAACAATGATATCCCTAGGGCTGCAGACTCTTTGAAATCCTCCTTGAACTTCTGGCAGATCTCTATCTACGTACTGTTCTAGCCAGTTTTGAATGATCTTCAGTATTTTGCTTGCATGCAGTATTAATGATAGTGTTCAAAAGTTTCCACTGTCTGTTGGACCATCTTTCTTGGGAATGGGAACAAATATGGACCTCTTCCAGTTCATTGGCTGTACATCTGTCCTTCAAATTTTCAGGCATCTGTTAATGGAAACAAGTCAATTGGTATCCCACAGATACCTGGTGCCTTAGTTTTTGCCAATACCTTCCATGTAGCTTTTACTTCCTCCTTCATTGGCATTGGTTCCGGCCAATGCAAAAGTTGGTAGGAATTTTCAGTTTCTTCTCTTTGGGTTTAGTTGTTGGTCCATGTATTTTAATAATAGTCATGTTAGGTTTTCCTTGTATGAGTATGGTTAGTATCCTATCACTCACAACAGTGTACTTTAGAATAAATCTTGATATTGTCCTTTTAATAAGCATGAAACACCACTCTTCCTCAGTTTTTAATTCCTGACATCGTAGATCATAAGATTGTCTGATTCAAAGTGGCCCATGCCAGTCCATTTCCATTTACTAATGCCTAGAATGTCAATCTTTGTGCACTCCATTTCACTTTGACAACATCCATTTTTTCCTTTTGTACTTAACAGAGTCCATATTCCAATTATTAATGCTTGTATGCAGCTGTTTCTCCTCATTTTGAGTGACTGCCCCTCTGGGCTCTGCCTCTAATATGATAACTGTGTTCCTCTGTCATTCCCAGGACTTTCAAAGGCCTGCTATTTTGGAAGAGGATGGCTAATCCTTCTTCCTAGTCTGTCTTAGTCTAGGAACTTTCCTGCAACTTGTTCTCCATGGCTAGCCCTTCTGGCATTTGAACAGTACATAGATAGAGATCTGCCAGAAGTTCAAGGAGGATTTCAAAGAGTCTGCAGCACTAGGGATATCATTGTTGATGTCAGAAGGATCGTGGCTGAAAGTTGCAGACCTTCCAACATCAGAGAAACCCACAAGCTATACTAGGTGTGCCTCATTCAGGCCATGTTCTGTTAAATCACTAGCTATGCTTCTGAGAGCTGGGCAATGAATAAAGATGATAGAAGAAGAATTGATGTGTTTGAATTGTGGTGTTGGACAAGAGCACTATGGATTGCTACAAAAACCCTATCAGATATGTCTTGGAAAAAGTACAGCCGGAGTGCTCCTTGCACATAAGGATGGTGAGGCTTTGACACATGTATTGTGCACATGTTTCCAGGAGAGATCATTCCTTGGAAAGGGATATTATTTTTGGAAAGGTGGAAGGTGGGAAAAAAATGAGATGGTTTGACATAATGACTGCAGTAATGGGCTCAAGTATTTCAGAAATGATGATGATGGTATAGGAGAGGTCAGTGTTTAGTTCTGTTGTTCAGAGGATTGCTATACATTGTACTTGATGGTACCTGATAACAACAACCAATTACTAAGCAATTCTGTGTTGAATGTATTTATTAGTAATTCATTTCTGCACATAACAATAGCAATATAGAGTTGTTATAAAATGTGGAGATAATATATATAAATGCGTTAATACAGGACCCAGAAAAATGTGGGAGTTCCATATTGAAAAACCCTTATTACCAACACTAATCCCAAGGAAATCTCTAGTAATTTTTAATGGCAATTCATAAGGAAATAATTGAGAGGATAAAGTTGCCTTTACAGAAAATAGCCATCCTATAACATACAGAATTCTTGTTTGAAGAGATGGCAGATAATTTTTGGAGTCTTGAATAAAAGAGTGATCATGTAGTGCAGTTTTCTCATGTTCCTCTCTTGTTGTTTCTTCTTCTAAATATATTGTATTGAAAAATTACTGAAAATCCTTGAAATTTCAACTTTGTCAATAAAATGAAATATTTTTCCCTAAAAAAGAGAGATATTTTTTCTTGAAATAACAGCATGCAATGGTACACAAGACCCAAATAACTTATTTCGGAAACTATCTAAGAAATGTGTTTTATTTATGAAGCCTATAATGAGCTGCCGAAAGAGCAGACAGATCTTTCTTGGAAGAAATGCAGCCAGAATGCTCCTCAAAGGCAACAACGGTGAGACTTTGTCTCCCATGCCTGGTTCATATTATCAGGAAGGATTATTCTTTCCAAAAAGAGCATACTTTGAAAAGTAGAGGATCAACAAGAGAGAAAATGATTCTCAACGAGATAGATTAGCAAAGTGATTTAAATGGTGAATATAGGCAGAGTAGGGATTGTGAAGATGGCACAGGATGAGACAGAGTTTCATTCTGTTTCACACAGAGTCACTGAGATAGAGCCAACCTGATGATGTTGTTGTTGTTATGTGCCATGGAGTCACTTGCAACTCATAGTGACCCTTTGTATAACAGCCCCAAACTCTGCTCTGTCCTGTGCCAATTGCACAGTTTCTGATACACCCATCGCGATTACCCCAGTCACTGAATCAATCCACCTCAAAGAGGGCCTTCCCCTCCTGTGCTGTCCCTCCACCCTCCCAAGCATGACGATCCTCTCCAAGGACATCTTCCTCCTTACAACACATCCAAAGTATGTTAGATGGAGCCTCAGAATCCTTGCCTCCAAGGAGCTGCCTGGTTTGACCCTTTCCAGGATAAATCTGCTTGTTTTCCTAGCAGTCCATGGTACTTTCAATACTCTTTTCCAGCACCGCAGCTCAAAGGCATCAATTCTTCTATCCTCAGTCATTGTTCAACTTCAGGAAATATTAAAAGAAGATGGAAAGAATATACTGAGTCACTGTATTGAAAGAATTGGCAGACAGAAGAATTTCATGAAACAATATATGAGCAAGAGCCTATGGTGATGAGGGAAGAAGTTCAAGTTGCTTTGAAGGAAATAGCAAAAAATAAGGCCCCAGGAATAGATGGTATACCAATTGGCACATTTCAGCTAACAGATGCTGCCCTGGATGTGCTCACTAAGTTATGCCAAGAAACCTGGAGAGCAACCAGTTGGCCAACTGACTGGAAGAGATCTATATTTGTTCCCATTCCAAAGAAGGGTGACCCAACAGAGTGTGGAAACTATAGAATAATATCATTAATTTCACATGCAAGCACAATTCTACTGAAGATTATCCAAAAACGCCTGGAACAACACATCAGCAGAGAACTGCCAGAAGTCCAGGCTGGGTTTAGAAGGGGTCGTGGTACTAGGGATATTGTAGCTGATGTTAGATGGATCTTGGCTGAAAGCAGGGAATACCAGAAGAATGTCTATCTGTGTTTCATTGATTATGCAAAGGCATTTGACTGTGTGGATCATAACAAACTGTGGCTGACTCTGAGAAGAATGGGAATACCAGAACTCCTGATCATGCTAATGCTAAACCTCTACTTGGACGAAGAGGCAGTCGTCAGAACAGAGAAAGGAAACACTGCATGGTTCAAAATTGGGAAGGGTGTGCGCCAGGGATATGTCCTGTCTCCATACCTTTTCAACCTGTCAATCTGTCAACAGATTATCCGGGAGGCTGGGCTCTATGAGGAGAAATGTGGGGTCAGGATTGGTGGACGATTTATCAACAATCTGCGTTATGCGGATGACACAACCCTGCTTGCTGAAACTGAGGAGGATCTGAAGTGCTTGCTGCAGACGGTCAAGGACTGAAGCCTTCAATATGGATTGAAGGTCAATGTCAGGAAGACAAATATTCTCACCACTGGGCCAATTGGCAGCATCAGGATGGATGGTGAAGAGATTGATATTGTTCACAGCTTTAGTTTGCTTGGCTCCACAGTCAACACTCTTGGCACCAGCAGCCAGGAAATTAAAAGACGTATTGCCATGGGAAAATCTGCTGTTGGGGACCTCTCCAAATTACTGAGGAGCAATGGTGTCTCTCTGGAGACTAAAGTGCGTCTGGTACAGGTCATGGTCTTTGCTATAACTTGTTATGCATCAGAGAGTTGACTTAACGTGATGAAACCTAGCAAAAATACAACAAAGGCATGCTGATAATTTGTCTTCCATCTTACAAACACCATAATCTTTAAAGCTGGTTTGGAGTAATGAGAAGACCTATCTTACAACTTCTGAAGTTGTGCCTAGCAGGGGAAAGAGCATTACTTCTTATAAAACAATCAGCAAAATTAGTGAAAATGAATTTAAGTCCTCCTGGGACTATCCAAACTGCCATATTTAGAATCTGAGTAAGAATTGGAGTGTGTACAGGTGTCTAGTTAAACTTAGGTAGCAATCAATTCAGAAGACGGTAATTCTAGATCTTCCATGGAGACTGTTGATGTGCGTGTATCGCGAGTGGTGCAGAATCCTGTTAGAAGGGTGTTAAATAGTTTTCACAGTTTCATGAGGAGTGTGGCTGCTTTGAGCCTCTAGCAGGCAACTTAGTAGAGTAATAGACATCTTCTTACAACTTACAGATAATCTTCTACAGTTCCTAACTTGCTTTATTGAGAATGTGCCATAATTTCTAGAGCAATCAGAACCTAGAAAAACTGCATTAATTTCTTAAGATTCTGAATTTTTCATTTTTAAAACAATGTGCTTTGTAAATGAAATCTTTTCCCTTGGCTAACAAACAGAAAACATAAGTATGAAAATAAAAGCACACAGTTAAAAAACACAACAAAACAATTCCCTCTTCTGTTTTCCATCTGCCTTTTTAATTTGCTGCCCTCTTCCCTATTCTTAATCACTAGATATGAATACAATCACAAATAAACATTCAGATTTAGAATCAACTCTCCAGCAATTCCTTTAGGTTAATTATTTATTTGCCAGAGAATTTCTTATTCATTTGGTTTTGGCCTAGGCCAGAGAATTTTAACTACTGAAATCTAGTCTGTCTTGTCCACATTTGTAAATGTAACCAGAAAACCCAAGCCAGTTGCTGTCAAGTTGTTTCTGACTCATGGTGACTACATATGTTTCAGAGTAGAACAGTTTTCTATAGAATTTCAGTGGCTGTTACCTTGAAGTAGTGTGTAGAAGTAGATTGCCAGACATTTCTTCCAAGGCACCATTGACTAAGTCAATACACCAATTTTGAGATTGTTAAGTGTTTACCTATACATGCCACCAAGATATAACTTGATAAGGACATCTAACAAATGTTGAAAGAATTGGATAGAATTAGATAAGCTAGGGTAAGATAGGATAGTATTCAGATTCCCCTAGAACCTTTCAACCACATGATCCTTTGCTCCCTGTCACCTGTTACAACTACACTTTGTTTCTACTATTCCCACATTTGACACCCTTTTCTGTCTTTGGATTTTTGCACCCTGTGTCTTTACTGCCAGAAATAAACTCTACTTGGACAGAAGATATTTGTTTTTAAAGTATTATTTAGGTAGATGCCACACTCACAAGAGGCCTTTACTCATAACATTATCTAATATATAATGCCTGTCAGGTATAGATTATACTCTCCCTCTGTTTGTGTTGTTTTTGTGTTATTGTGGTTTTTGGTTTTGTGGTGTGTGTTGGTGTTTTTTTCTGGTTTTTTTTTTTTTTTTCAATTCATGGCTGACACACTAGAACACTTTCCTTTGATGTCTTCTGCTGCTTTATAAAAACGTCCTACCTTCCTTATACCTTTGTTCACTAACATATTCTAGTAAACATCCTTATATGTCTCTTTCAAATCACAAAACCAAAGTCATTGCCATCTACTTGATTCTGACTTACAGCCTCCTCCATTTTTCCAAGGCTGTGAATCCAAATGGGAGGAAACTACTCACCTTTCTCCCACAGATGCACGGGTGGATCCAAACCACCAGAAACCTGGCCTTTTTGGTTAATGGTGCAACAAGCTACCAGGGCATCTTCAAAGGTTTATTAGTGAAGAAATAAAAAAGAAGAAGATAATGTTGAGACTCAGACTTGACTGACCTGAACTACCACAGCTAGTAAAATGGAAGTCATGTGAAATAGAAGCAGCAAAGTACAGTATTAAAAAGATGAACTTTAAGGTCATTATCTCAGGGGTAGAGTTCTAACTTTACCATTAACTCAATGGTATTGTTACTTATTATTGAATAAATTCACTTCTCTGAGTCTCAATTGTCTTGTCCTTAAAACACAAATAATAATAATACACTCGATCAAGGATTATTGTGATGTTTTATGTTTTCTAAGATTAAAACAAAGTAAAGAGATTTGCTAGACAGCTTTTCTCAATAGGTTGGATGTTTGCCTTGAAAAGGAACCATAGAGGAGGAGCCACTCTGACATTCTAAATGTGAGTAGCTAGCTTGGCGTCCAGCCCACGATGGCTACTTGGTAAACAGAAGTTAGTGCTCTTGAGTATCACTGAGGACCCTATTTGACCTATATACCAAACTGTCTCAGATCAAGAGCTCTGGGTCTGTAACCTGGTGGTGGTAGGAGAGGCAGAAAGTGAGGTGTTGAAAGGAAGTAGAGGGGTTGTATTGGAAGCTGACTTGTGGTCACAAAGGAGCAGTTATAGGAAGGTCCATTAATAACTGGTCTCTTTAAGTCTCAGAACTGAGTTTATTTCACATTTTAAATCCAGCCACCTGCCCATGTTTGGTGTTTTTAAATTTATCACAAGTACTAAACATACTAGACAAGGCAGTTCAGGGGTGGTTTTCACATTATGTTGACACATACTAACTGGGTAGTTTTGAACTCTTCGTAAAAGAGAACACCTTTGGGCAGGTAGGTTGGATATTTTCAAATACTCTTGGAAAGGACATTCCATCTTTTCTCTGAATAATAGTAGAAACTCCTAGAAAGATAGCTTTTATTCCC
Organism: Elephantulus edwardii; assembly: GCF_000299155.1. Classification (NCBI taxonomy): domain Eukaryota; kingdom Metazoa; phylum Chordata; class Mammalia; order Macroscelidea; family Macroscelididae; genus Elephantulus; species Elephantulus edwardii. The sequence goes on along the minus strand of NW_006399834.1, from coordinate 3,144,756 downwards.
AGCAAAATGACTGTATTTATTACCTGCCTGTATTTTGTGGACCACGCTCACCCGCCGAAGCTCCCTGGGTGACTTTTTGTCCTAGAGTTCAGGTTTAATAAATAGTGTCTAATGTGACTATCGGGTGCTGGTGTTTCTGAGAAAAACATGTGATGTTTGCAACTCATCTCCAGTGTGGGAGCGACTCTGAGATGCAACTGCGGGTCAGTGAAATTGATTTCTATGAATTGTTTTATCTTGTCGGAATCGATCTATCAGCCAGTGGCCACCTCATTCTTGGCTGCGACTTCATCAGGTCTCTGTCTTCTCACTTCTCCCCACCATCCCCCCAGTCTGTCAGGGAGAAACAGGTTACCTTGGAGACAGTCTGTTTAGAAAATGGACATGACCACTACCTCTGATTCAGTGATTATATGTCTTATGCTCTTATACTTAATTTTTAAATGTTTCAAAAGAGAGTAATGAATTTCAAAACAGTAGAATTTTTATTGATGTGGAGATGTCTATGTCCAAGTATTCATTAAATATTCCCTTCAATTTATAAGGCAAGCAATTGCTCATCTTTTCCAAAGATTCATTTTAGTACAGAAATGGCAGAAATGCATAAAAGACTCTCTCAAGATTTTTTTCAACTCAGTGAACCCAGATATTAGTTTAGACTAGTACAGCACTCAGAATGAATGTGGATTAATTTACGTCACTATTTTGACAAATACTCTGTCACAAATTTTCTTTTTATACAAAGAAAAGGTAAACTTAAAAAAATCTGTTTTAAGTAAACTAGTAGAAAATTTTTTAAGAAAGAAAAAATCTATTTATTGTTTTGGCTTTTGTGCATGTAAATATACACATAGAGATCTTTACTATATAAGAATCAAACATGCATATATAGAAATTACACTTGTCACCTGTTCACCTTTATAAATTTTCCCTTTTGACCCCTCTCTCTTTAAATAGAAACCTATTCTTCCACAGTTCATGCATTAGCAACTGACCAATGGTCATTTACAGAATTAGAGAGTTTTCAGAGTCAAAAGCTTATGGAACCATAAATATCAGAGTGTGGCTGCCTTCCAAGAATTTCCTGGCATGATATAAGACGGGTCAAGCTTCCTACTACAGATGGTGTTGTTTAAACAGCCCAGGGAATGCCTAACTTAACTCTGGCTTCTCCAAGGAGACTGACCCTGCAGGCTGTAAACCATTAACTACGCTGTTCTTTGAACTATAAGGAATAAGCACAGATCTCATTAGGGAGCACTGGGTTTAAATTCTTGTCATTGAGTCTGCAATTGACCCTCCTGCATGTTCCATTCAGGAAGGCAAAGTAAGGTCATTAACAACTAAGGGTGAAGGGCCTGTGCCATGATCTCCTTAAATAAGTGAATTGAGCTTAAATGCAGAGCCACAGGAACTTCCTCACTTACCTTTTTAAATGGATTCTTTGGTGGAAACCAGACTCCTACAATTTTCTCTGCATCTTTGTTCATGCCAAAGGCATTTAATCTCTTTTCAAAATTACTTTTCCCGGAGAAATGAAAAAACAAAAAAGAGGGGGTGGGACAGAGGAAACTTGAAGGAGGAATTTAATTCCAGCTAGTGCATTTTGGTAATTTCTGTCTTTATCGTTACCCACTGCAAAGAGAGAGGGAGAGAGAATGGGCATTATGATTCACGGAGCACTCAGATATCCCCAGTGGATTCTGCACTGGACATTCTAAATATATTCTCCCACTTAGTCTTCACAGGATACCTTCAGCTGAATGTTAATCTTTCCCTTTTATAGAAGGCTAAACAGAGTCTTCTACCATTCATTTGTTTGTCATTCTGTGATGGCTTATGTGTGGCTGCTAAATTGAAAGCTATGCTGCTAACATTTAAAATACTATCAGGGTGGAGAGGCTTCAAGGGAGCTTACAGAGAAAGATACTAGGCTAAAGGATCTAAAGATCCAGTTTTTAAAAAAGAAAAGCTGGTAAAACTTTACAAATAACAGTAGAATATTGTTGAATGTAGTGACAGAAAATGAGAGATTTATATTGGACGAATAGTAAATGATCCAGGAAGCATTAAAAGAATATGGAAGAATATAGAGTCACTGTCCCAAAAGAAATTGGTCGAGACAAAAGAATTTCATGAAACAAAGTAGGAGCAAGAGCCTGTGGTGATGAAGGAAGAAGTTCAAGTTGCTTTGAAGGAATTGGCAAAAAGCAGGCCCCAGGAATAGACGATATACCAATTGATATATTTCAATGACCGGATACTGCCTTGGCACATTCACCAGGTTGTGCCAAGAAATCTGAAGGATAACCACTTGGCCAATTGACTAGAAGAGCTACTTATTTGTTCTTATTCTAAATAAAGGTTGGCAGTGTGGAAGTTATCCAATAATATCATTAATATCACATGTAAGCAAGATTCTGCTGAAAACTATCCCCAAATGACTGGAACAGAATATCAAGAGAACTGCCAGATGTGCAGGCTAGGTTTAGAAGAGGTTGTGGTCCTAGGATATTATAGCTAATGTTAGATGGCTCTTAGCTGAAAGCAGAGACTACCAGATGAATGTCCGTGTTTCATTGACAATACAAAGGCATTTGACTGCATGCATCACCACAAATTGTCACTAACTCTGAGAAGAATGGGAATCCCAGAACACTTGATTGAACTTATGTGAAAACTATACTTGGACCAGGAGGTAGTTTTCAGCACAGAGTAAGGAGACGGCGTGGTTCAAAATTGTGAAGGGTGTCCTAACTGCATATTTTTTCAATCTATAAGCAGAACAGATAATTCAGGAGGCTAGGCTCTATGAGGAAGAATGTGGCATCAGAATTGGAGGAAGATAGACTGTGTTATGCAGATGACACAACCCTGCTTGCTGAAACTGAGGAGAACCTAATGCACTTGCTGCAGAAGGTCAAGGACTATAGACTTCAATATGGATTGAACCTCAACATCAAGAAAACAAAGATCCTGACCACTGGGCTGATTGCCAGGATAATGATAATGAAGAGAATGATATTGTTAACAGCTTCAGTTTGCTTGTCTCCACAGTCAACACTCTTGGTTCCAACAGTCAGGAAATCAAAAGATGCATTGCATTGGAAATGTCTGCTGTCAAGTACCTCTCCAGAGTACTGAAGAATAACAGTATCAGTCAGGAGACTAAGATGCACCTGGTCCTGGCCTTAGTTTTCAATTACTTGCTATGCTTCAGAAAGCTCAACAATGACTACTATAGATAATAGAAGGAGAATTGATGCATTTGAGCTGTGGTGGTGGAGAATAGAATTGACTATACCGTGGACTGCTAGGAGAACAAAGACTTTCATTCTGGAGAGGGTCAAACCAGGCTGCTCCTTAGAAGCCAAGGATTCTGAAGCTCCATTTGACATAATTTGGGCATGTTTCAAGGAGGGACCAGTTCTTGCATAGAGACATCGTGCTTGGGAGCACAGAGGGAGAGTGCAAGAGAAGAAGATGCTTGATGTGATGGAATAACTCGTGCCTGGTGTAATGTGGGTAGGTGTGTCAGGGACAATAAGGTTGGCTAAGTATAGAGCTGTTTCAGAGCTGTTTTACATAGGGTTGTTATGAGTCACAAGTGGCTCAATGGCACATAACAACAATTCAAACTCATTTTTGTCAAATCTGAACCTACTCAGAGCTGACCTTCTTTTGGTTTCTTAGGCTGTAAATCACATGAGAGGAAATTGCAGATGCTGGAGGTGGATTCAAACCACCAGAGAGGCATGGCTTTTGGTTTAGTGGTGCACCTTCCAACTATGCCATTATAACAAGCATTATGGTGCCATGTTTGCCCATCAATTCCTGGAACCTTATTTTTTGCTAATACCTTCAGAACAATTTGAACAACTACTTTTGTTACAACTGATACTCAATCATCTGGTATTTCCTAAAAGGTTCTTTGACAGTCAGTTATTTTTGGTACGGCGACTCTGTGCATTCCTTTCATCTTTTTTCCCTCCTTCCTAGATCATTCAGAGTTTGCCCGTTGCATCTTTCAGTTTTGAAATTTGAAGCTTGGATGTTTTCTTCAGTTCTTTCAGCTTGAGAAATGTCTGGTAAGTTTTTCCCTTTTTATTTTCTGAATCCAGCTCTTTGCAATTTCATTATAATATTTGCTTTGTATTTATGATCTTCTCACATTCCATGTTTCAATCATTAGTGTCTGCTTACAACTATTCCTCCTCATTTGTGTTTCCAAATTTGAGGACTAATCTTCAGGTGCCATATCTTCTAGTCTACTCTAAGTGTGCGCTATTATACATAGGGTTTTTGAAGGCCTGTTATATCCACAATTAATGCACTTGATACCAGAGTTATGACATATTTTGGACATGTTGCAAGGAGGGACCAGTCTTTGGAGAGTGATGTCATGCTTGGGAGGGTGGAGGGACAGCGCAGGAGAGAGAGACCCTCGATGAGATGGATTGATTCAGTGACTGGGGTTATGGGGGTGGGTGTGTTAGAGAGATAGTGAGATTGTCACAGGATAGGGAAGGGTTTAGAGCTGTTGTGCATAGGGTGGCTATGAGTCACAGGTGACTTGATGGCACATAACAACAACAACAACAACAACCAGGAGTTAGGAAATCAGGGGATATATTGTAGTGGGCAAGTAGGTAGGCGCCTTTCCAAACTATTGAGGAATAATGATGTTAGTTTGAGGACTAAAGTGTGCCTGATTTGGGCTATGATTTTTGGTTGGTTTTTTGTTTGTCTGGTTTTTGTCACTTGCTATGCATCTGAGAGCTAAACAATGAATACAGATAACGGAAGAATTATTGATGCCTTTGAACAGTGGTGTTGAAGAAGAGTGCTGAAGATCCCATGGACTGCTAAAAGAATAAACACACATGACTTAGGGAAGGAACAGCCGGAGTGCTCCTTGGAGGCAAGGATGATAAAACTTCATCTTATATATTTTAGACACGTTGCTAGGAGAGGCTATTCCTTAGAAAGAAACATCATGCTTGGAAAAGTGGAATGACAGTGAAGGAACAGAAGACCTCAAACCAGGTGGGTTGACACAGTGATTGCACAATGGGCTTGTGTGTGTCAGAGATTGTGAAGCTGGCACAGGACAGGGTTTGGATCTGTTGTTCACAGTGTTACTATGAGTCATACTCACTCATTGGTACATAAAAACAACATCAAACCAGTATTCTGAAGAAACAAGCAGGTTCCTTTCTCAGAAGAAACTTTTATTCCAGTTAGAACATTAAACATCTGCATCCATAAGCAAAGTCCAGTCAAGAGTAATTCATTAAATTGTAGCAATCAGAACTAGACAAAGCATGAAACATATCTTCAACTGCTTGTACTGTGGTTGACTCATCTCCAGCCATCAGTGACTAGGTCCAAATGAGCATCAACTGTAAACTCAGGAGTTCATACTTCCTTCTGTGTTCCAAAATGAATGGTATTTTCACTCAGTGTGATCTAGTCCTTTTTGAAGAACCGCCAAATTGTCTTCCTATTGTTCTTTTTATTCCTTATTTCCTTCCTGACACTTTTTTCTCCCTCCTCCTTTCCTTTCTTCCTTCCTTCCTTCTCTCCCTCCCTCCCTTCTGTCCTTCCTTTCTTCCTTCCTTCCTGTATTCCAAATGATGGGGAACCAGTAGCACAATCTCCTCTGCAGAACAGTAACCCACATTACTGTATAAGCCAAGCAGTATCTTCAGTTTTATCTTATTTTAACTCTGCTTGATAATATTTGAGGCCTTTTATCCAAACAAAGCATTGTTGAAGATTAAACTTAAGTTTCTCTGGCAGTTAACTCTGCTCCTGACTCAGCTGCCTGACAACTGAAAGATAGATTTGTTCTTCAAAATACCATAGTTGGATATAGTTTCAAATCTTTTAGATGAGTGGAAAGATTTTTTTATTATAGCAGTCTGTGATCATTCAGTAGTTTTCAAGATGATCAGTCTGTAACTAATGAGTGAAAGCAATAGTATTCAATTATGTAGTCATTCTGACTTAGATCCAAACATAGCTGTATGTACTAATGCATTTCATTATATTGTTGTCTTGTGTTGTGGCAAAATAAGATGAATTGGCCTGGTACTTTTTGAATCAGAGAATCATACCAGAGATGAAAAGGTGAGGGAAGTGATGTCACATTTGCAGTTAAATAGCTCATTGCTAGATCCGTCTCAAAATACAATGTTGTGATTAACGGGATAATGTCCATGCACACAGAAGAAAGACTTGTTAATACACTATCATCAACAACCAGAGCCAGAGTGGAGGAAATAAATGATTTCTACCAATTTTGTAGTCAGAAATCAATCAAAAATGCAACCAAGATACATTAGTAATAATAATAATGGGTGACTGAAATGCAGAAGTTGAGGACCAGGAAGAAGGATCAGTAGTTTGAAAACATGGATTTGGTGACAGAAATAAGAATGGAGATAGATAGAATTTTGTACAGTCAATGATCTAATTGTAAATACCTTTTATAAGAAACATAAATGGCAATTTTACACATGGATTCCACCTGATGGTATGCACAGGTATTACACCTGTGGGAAGAATCATTATAGAAGTTTAATATCAGCTGTAAAACTAGGCCAGGTGCTGATTGTGGAACAGACCATCAACTACGCATATGTAAGTTCAAAGTAAAGCTAAAGAAAATTAAATCCACGTGAACCAAAATTTGAGTAAATCCACCTGAATTAAAAACCATCTCAAGAACTGCTTTGAGGCCGTGATCACTAGTGAACGAAGACCAGATGAGCCCTGGGAGGATATCAAGAAAATAATTGTAAAAAGAGGAAGGGCCATGCAGGGCACATGATATCTGACTTTTAAGAACTTCACAGAAGGAAATTATCGCTGCCTGCAGAATCAGTAACATAAAACTCATTCCCACTGGGGTGAGATGATATCTCGTAATTGTTTTGTTTTACATCTCTCTTTGAGCTAGGGGTTTTGAACATTTCTTCATGTGTTTGTTTGCAATGTGAATGTCTTCTTTAGTGAAGTGTCTATTCCTATCCTGTGTCCATTTTTCAATTGGGTTGTTTACCATGTCTGGTGCTCAAGTATTTTATAAATTCTAGATGTAAGTCCCTTATCTGACATGTCATTGCCAAATATTTTTTCCCAATCTGTGACTTCCTTTATGTTTGGAGATGGGCACATTGATTGCGACAATGGACTCGAGAAAAGCAACAATTACAAAAATGGCACAAGATTAGGTAATGCTTTATTCTCTTGTACATAGGTTTGCTATGAGTTAGAACCGACTAGTTTGTACCTAACAAGAACTGACTTCAAGGAGCATTGGTGACACAGTAGTTAAAACACACAGATTGTAATCGGAAGATTGGTAGTTCGAATCCAATAGACAAGTCACTGAAGAAGTATATCGTAGTCTGCTTCCGTAAATATCACTACTATATGGGCTAGTTCAATTTTGTTCTATATAATAGCTTTCAGCTAAAATTGACTTCAAGGCAGTGGCTAATAGGGGTTTTGTTTTGTTTAGATTGATTATTTACTAACCTAAAATAGGCTGTCCAACTCTCTCTGATGCTTTTGAGCTGTGTGGTGCTGGAGAAGAGTATTGAGGGTACCATGGACTGCTAGGAAAACAAACAGATTCATCCTGGAGAGGGTTAAATCAGGTGGCTCCTTGGAGGCAAGGATTCTGAGGCTCCATGCAACATACTTTGGACATGTTGTAAGGAGGGACCGGTCCTTGGAGAGGGACATCATGCTTGGTAGGGCGAAGGGACGGCGCAGGAGGGGAAGACCCTCTGTGAGGTGGATTGATTCAGTGACTGGGGTAATCGGAATGGGTGTATTGGAGACAGTGTGATTGACACAGGACAGAGCAGAATTTAGGGCTGTCGTACATAGGGTCGCTATGAGTTGCAAGCGACTCAATGGCACATAAAAAAGAACAACAAAAAAGGCTAAGAGTTGAACCTATCTAGAGGCAACATGGGAGCAAAGTCTGGCAATCTGCTTCCATAAAGTTTATAGCCAAAGAAATGTTATGAATTAGTTATACTGTCTAACATGTGGGGTACTAGGAGTCAAGACCAAATAGATTCTAATGTAAAAATGAAGTTCTAGAGTGGTTAACTTGCCCAAGTAAAGAAGTTACAATTAGTACAAGAAACTGCACTGCAATACCAAGGGCGTGTGGTTTGAATCCACCAGCTGCTCTGTGGAAGAAGGATGGACAATCTCTTCCTATGTGATTAACTGCTCCTGAAAACCTGCTAGAGGGTCAACTCTGGGTCAGTTCTGACTAGATGGTACTCAACAACAACAACAACCTGTGTCTCAGCCACATTCTGAACCACACTGCTTGTCGAGGGTGCAGAGCTGTTAGTCTCCAAGTACCTTGCTGTCCTTTCCTCTCCTCCCCTGTTTGTCTCTGTTTTGTTTATTATATAGCTCAAGCAAAATACAAAAAGTACATTTGATGGCAATGTATTTCCCCAACCATGGTTCATCAACGTTGACATTTTGCCATGTTTGCTTCAGATTTTAACATCACAAAATATCATATATTTTGACAGCCCTCCTTTTTCTTGCTTTCCCAAGAAAATTAACCTTCTCATTATTAGTATATATCTTTCTAGTCTATTTTGACTTCATAATGTGTTTTTACCAAGCAAAAATCTATTCCTGTAATTTTTACTATTGTTTTCTGAGTTTAAAAATTTTGCATAGTGGTGTTACAGCTTGTATTCATTGTAACATGCTTTTTCAATAGATATTATTACAATTTAGAGATTTTTCCATGTTGAGAAATGTATTTCCATTTTCATTATCAATGTGCAGTGATTGTATATATGTATGAGTTGTTGTTGTGTGCCACTGAGTCAGAACTGACCCATGGCTGACCGTCCAGTGGATTTTCAGAGACACCGGAGGAGATGCCCATTCTTCTCCTGCAGAGCAACTGGTGGCTTCAAATAGTGTGCCTTCAGGATTGCAGCACAGCTTCTTA
>NW_006399834.1:3094289-3134634 GCF_000299155.1 Elephantulus edwardii | reverse complement strand
ATATAGATAGTGTATAAATAATTATATTCACAGGGAGCTCTGCTGGTGTAGTCTATCATGCTGCACCTTTCCAGTGGTTTGAATCTTCTAGTAACTCTGTGGGAGAAGGATAGCAATCTCCTCTTATGGGATTCAGACTCAGAAACCCAGTGAAGACTCAGCTATCAGTTGGTTCCACTTCATTGTAATGAGAGAGAAAGTATTATTTTAATATATGTCAATGTGTCAAACTAAATCCTTTATCAATTCAGACTGCTAACAGTATTTTCTCATTGCAACTGGTAGAGGTTGAACATTTTTTGTATGTTTCCATGTATTCATATTCAGGTTCATCTAGTGTAGCCATTTGAATATGAATGTGCTGTACCAAAAGAAGAATTGATGCCTTTGAGTTGTGGTGTTGAAGAAGAGCACTGAACATCCCCTGGAATGCTGAAGACCAAATAATTATGTCTTGGAGAGGGTGTAGCCAGAATGCTCTTTGGAGGCAAGGATGGTGAGGCTTTGCCTCAAATACTTAGGACATGTTGCTAGGGAAGGTAGAGAGTTGGTGAAGGAGAGCAAAACCCTCCACCAGGTAGATTGTTACTGTGACTGCAACAATGGGCTCTAATGTGTCAGGAAGTGTGAGGATGGCACAGGATGGAATGAGGTTTGGATCCGCTCTTCATAAAGTCACTATGAGACATACTCAACTTGATTGCACCTAAAAATAACAGGTGGTATATATCTTACATATACTAGAAATTTACAAATAGTCTTAAAAAACATTACAAATTTACATCCCACTTACAATCTGTAAGGATTCCTGCGTCCTTGTATTCTAGCTAATCTTTAGATTTTCTCTCACTCATTCACTTGGTGCTAGTTGGCTAGGAACTTACTCATAGCTGATCCTCCAGGTAAATGTTGTTGTTGTTGTTATGTGCTGTTGAGTCGCTTGCAACTCATAGTCACCCTATGTACAGGAGCCCTAAATGCTGCTCTATCCTGTGCCAACCTCGCTGTCTCTGACACACTCACTCCCACCACCCCAATCACAGAATCGATCCATCTCATTGAGGGTCTTCCTCTCCTGCACCATCCCTCCACTCTCCCAAAAAAAATGTTCCTCTCCAACGACCAGTCCCTCCTTGCAACATGCCCAAAGTATGTCAGATGGAGCTTCAGAATCCTTGCCTCCAAGGAGCATTCTGGCTTCACCCTCTCTGGGACAAACCTGTTTGTTCTCCTAGCAGTCCATGGTATATTCTACACTCTTCTCCAGCACCACAGCTCAAAGGCATCAATTCTCTTTCTATCATCCCTATTCACTGTCCAACTCTCCAATGCATAGCACGTAATTGTGCAGACTATAGCCCAGATCAGGCACACCTTAGTTTCCAGCCCTATGTCGTTGCTCTTCAGTACTCTTGAGCGGTGCCTGACAGCTGACTTTCCCAATGCAATTCATCTCTTGATTTCCTGGCTGCTGGTACAAAGAGTGTTGACTTTTAGAGGCTTTAATTTTCATGGGAAGAGATTTATCATCTTTTTCCCTTGAAGCAATGGTGAATTAAAATCATTTGCCTTTGGCTGGGTAGCACATCTCCTTGTCCACTACACCAGCACAGCTCTCTTTGCTAATGATTGTTAATTTTGAAGGTATGAAGTAAAGTGTTATGTGTTTAATTTTTTATTTATTTCAGTATAAGTAACACATTTAGGCTCAATATATTTTCATAAATTCAGGAACTATCCTCAATTTATATATATATATAAAACTAATATTTTTGTTATTCCTACATTTCTTATTGATTTATCTTAAATGTTTTTAAAAATATTCTGGATACCAAATTTTCACGTAACTAAACATGACAAATACTTTGTCATTCGGTTGTTTATATTTTCACTTTGTTTATAATGTTTTCATTTCAACATAATTCGATTTCTTAAAATGCTGCAGTGTGGGAGAGCATGCCCTTGTGTATTTTGCTGAAGGAATTATTTTCAATTCTGATGTTATTGTTCCTGGGGAGTTGTGTTGATAAATCAAAGGCTGTACGTCCCTGGTGGATGAAATCCACCAGCAGTTCTTTGGGAGAAAGATGGACAATGTCTTCCAGTGTGATTTACAGCCTCTCTGGTGGCCTAGTGGTAAGGAGCTGTGTTGCCAACCTAAAGTTTGGTCTATGGTTCAAATCCACCAGTTGCTTTGATGGCACACAATAACAAAAACCAAGTGGCCGAAGGATCAGTATAAATTTGTTCCAGCTTGAAGAGAAAAAGCTTGAGTTTTGAATTGATGTTATAAAACAATTTTTTATTTTATAAGCCTTTTCCTATCAAAGTTATTAACCCACTAAGATTTCATTTGATATATTTTTCACGTATTAGCACTTAGTACCAGCATGATTCATTGAAAAATCAACTTTTGTCCATTAATTTTTACTACCTCATCTATTCTTATGTAAACATTGCATACTTTTGTGCACAACTTCAGGAATATAATTTTCATGGTATTCTATATTATGGCACAATCTTGGAGTACATATAATGGAGTGGAATATTGTTCCCCGGAGCTCTGCAACTGGCAACCAAATATAAATCTCTCACATATATTTAAGTTTGTTCTTGAAAATCTAGGTCATAGCACCAATCTACTTGTCTACCTGCGTGCCAATAGTGCATTATCTTAATTACTGTGGCTTTATGGAAAGTCTTTTATATATGATCGAAGGTGTTTTTTTTCTTCCCCCGCCTCCAATTTTCTTTTTCTCAAACATTTCTTGATTTTTCTTTGTCCTTAAGGATCTAGAAAATTTTTCCTTATAAAGAATTCTTTTTGGAAAATTCTTTTTAAGGAAAAGTTTTCATTAGTGCTTTGTTGAATTTAGAGCTTAGCGTGAGAAGAATTGAGAACTTTGATATATGTAGATAAACTTCATTTATCACTTTGCTTTTAATATAAATCTCTGATTTATTCCACAGAAAAGTGTCTATATATTTAGGTACTTTCCCTCTGTGTATAATGGTTATTATCTTTCTTATGAACGAAATATTTGTTTTTGTAAATATGATTGTTGCTCAGGAATGTAGTTTTCTGTGTATTTATCTTGTATCTGGTATCATTGTTATATTCTACTGTTCTAATCATTTGTCTCTTATGTCTCTCTGATTTCCTAAACAGGAAATGATGTTGGCAAAGAATAATAATTTTTATTTTATTTTTTTACTTCTTTTTAATTTTTTTTCCATGTCTATTACCTTCAGGAAAGTTTTGCATAGAAGCACAATGGTCACACTCAAGTCCTATGATTTCTAGTCAATTTCAAGCTATAGAATCCCGTATGTTACAGAGTAAAACTGTTCCATTGCATATGCTTGGATATAAATTCTACAGGATCACCAGGCTTCTTCATGATGTCACGGGGAGACTTCAAACTGACTTCTTTTAGATTAGTTGCATAGCACAGACTCATTTCATCATCTGCAAATATTAGCCCAATAATGGGCACTTTGGACATTGTCTTCTAGTCTATCACACTTTCTTTGGACAATATTATTTTACTGCAGAGATTTTGTGTAAATTCATAATCAGATCTTTATGTTCTTTTACCCTTTGTTTTCTGCCTTTTCTAGCCATTCTCAGCTATTTCTAATTTACAGAGTCAGTTATATCTAAGTCCAAAGTCAACTGCAAGCAAGTCCTGAAGGATGTTATAGGGTCAATTCCCAATATTTGGTGAATCAGGTGTTAAAATATTGCCCTGAGTCTGACCTCTAATTCTCAATCTTCTGTTTGAAAACCTAGTACATTTTCCCTAGGATCAGGTTTAAGCCTTTTGTTCCTGAGAAAGAAGCTAAGAACTGTTTTTGTTTTGTTTTGTTTTTTTGTTGGAGCCCCCTTAGACTGTGTTCTGATTTCAGGTTAATGCTCTTTACTAATTCCTGTTTTCCAGAGAATGAGCTCAGGATATGCCTCTAATTCAAGTCAGAATTGTCTCCTGCCATTTTGATGTTACTACTCATGACACCTATCTGGCTACACATTCCCACAGACTAAGTCAGCAATTTTCAGCTTTATTTTTCTATTCCCTAACTATCAAAGGACTAAGAACAATGAATAAATAAAGCAATAAATAGATACTAATGAATAATGAATAAATACTCATATGGAAGTGGGTATATCAAATCTCTGGAGAACTAAGAATACCTGGGGGAAAATGTGGCCATCATTCTTAAGGTAATTCTAACACATTGCCTTTTCTTTTTGACATTTAGAAAGAAATGATTTGAGGTACCTACTTGCGAATTTTAGTCAAAGAATGAGAGATCTTACATAGCAATACCTACTCAAATAGATTAATAGTTTCTGTGCCATCTTAGACACTTTGATTGGTATTGGGGTCCATTCCTTTTTCCTGATACCATGTAGGTTCCTGTACTCATGAATCTTCTCCTGTCCTTTTTGAGATTCAGTGGGTACTAGAAAGAGAAAATGATCTGAAAATGATCCACTTACAAAGAAATCACATTAAAAATATGATTTAGAATCAAAGTACTCCTTTGCAAATAAGAGAAAGTAAGAAAGCATTATTTTGAATCATGAAATTCTTACTATTCTCAATCCCTATATTTATTTTTTTCACATATGAAGAGCTACAGTTATTCTGAAATTCAATTTAGCATCACTTTTCTTTTCAGTGTATACTTTTTGATTATATGAAATGCTTTTCTTTATTTTTATAGCTTCAAACAATTATAAGTAATTCAGTAATTATAATCTGGATAAAATATTTTTATATATCTGAGTAGTCTTGAATAAAATTACATGAGAGCAATATAGAAAACATTCACTTATTTAGCATGCATTCGCTGATTAAGAAGTTTCTAATTTTTGTTTTTATTCAGCAGCTTTTATTTCATATCACAAAAGTGCTATTTATTATCTGTTGACTTACAATTTCCTAAAAAGGATAAATATCACTGAAATTTTATCTAAGGAAGCGTGAAAATCAAGAATGAGGTAGGTGAATGTGACATTTTCCATGTGATATTAAGATACGTTTCATTTGTCTCATGTATGAAGAAAACTACAGAGGCAGAATCATCTTCTTAGATGAGAATTCTCCTAGGTTTTTTTTTTCAGAATCATTCAGGCCTAAGTTTTGAAAACCAGTTTGAAATTTAACAGTAGAATAACCTAGTGTAATGTCTTTGCCTCATAGAGAACTTCTTTCTTAGTAGATCCACCAAGAACCACTAAAATTTCATCTGAATGGATCATTATAAATATTAGAGATCGTAAGAGTCACTTTTAAAAATGTCTTGATATACAAGACATAATCAATGTTATTATTTTCCAAGATTTGTTTAGAGAGTATAGCCATTTTCTTATATTTGAAGACAAGAGTATAATTTACTAGTTATAAGTATGTTGAATGTTCTTTAAAGCCTAAACCAAGCCTACTGTCATTGATTTGATTTGACTCTGAGTGACCCTGTGGGGCAAAGTAGACAAACTTCTTAGGATTTTCATGCCTGTAGATCTTTAGATATGCAGACTGCTACATCTTTTTCTGGCAGAGCGGTGGTACTTAAACTACAGAACTCTTAGTTTGCAGTTAAATCCTTAACTATTATGTCAGTAGAGTTCTTTTTAATGTCCATGTCTAATCAATATAGTTAATAAGATTGTGAGCAAAGATATACAAAATATTTCTTGATATTTTATATCCTAGTTTCAGAGACAAAAGCAAGATACACAAGAGCAGTGACATAATTAATAATTCATAAAGAGTTGGTAGGGGAGAAAAAATATTTTGGGTTGATCCTAGGAACTTGTATGGAGGAGGTGGTGTTTTCAAGTTAAGTCTTACTAAGAATGGGCTTAGAGAGTAGGAAATATTTAGGGCAACTACAAAGTTACAGGAAATGATTCCCCAGCCTGCACTTACTTCTGCCAACAATTGCAAACTATTTCAATTTGGGAATTCTTTTAAAGTGCTCACAGAACTTATTAAAATGTATTATACTCTCAGTTATAGTTCATGACAGAGTAAGAAAATATTGTAATGTCAAGAAGAGAAGAAACACATGGGGTAAAGTTAAGGAATGTTAAATGTGGAACTTTCATTATGCTCGTTCTATGGAGTCAAGATTTGTTACTCTTTGGACACTTATGTATGGTAATACACAAGGAATATTGACCATTAAGGAAGCTTACTAGAGTCTCACTAGTCAGAATTTTTGTTGGCACTTCTTTACCTAGATATGATTCATTAATTGCCCAAGTATTTCTTAGTCTCCAAGTGGACTGATATTTTCTGACCCAAAGTCACTGCCCTACCCATTATTATCATCACATTATTGGCCTTTCTGGATTTTCCAGCTGCCATCCTAAGACTTTAGGGTTTGTTCAACATCAGTGGGCTCAGTCTATTTCACTTCTTGCCTTAAATCCCATTGTTAGATATCCAGTATGTTTCAAAGCCTCATACAAAATGAAGACTCTACTATTAATCATTACATTGGCCCAGAAATTACCTCCAAAAAGGTAGAACAAACCTTTATTTTTCTCTTTAAACCAGGCCCAATTAAAAAATGGAAAGATAGCCAAGCAAATAACTTGACTATTTGAATGGCACCATACCTTTTCAATCTATATGCAGAACACATAATTCAGGAGGCTGGACTCTATGAGGAGGAATATGGCATCAGGATTGGAGGAAGACTCATCAGCAACCTGCATTATGTAGAGGATAAACCTTGCTTGCTGAAACTGAAGATGGCATGAAGGTCAAGGACTGTAGTCTTCAATATGGATTGAAACTCAACATCAAGGAAAGAAAGATTCTCACCACTGGGCCGATTAGCGTCTTCATTATGAACAGAGAAGAAACTGAGACTGTTGATAACTTCAGTTTGCTTGTTTCCACAATCAATACTCTTGGCGCCAGCAGTCAGGAAATTAAAAGATGAATCCCACTGGGAACGTCTGCTGGGAAAGACCTCTCTAGCATACTGAAGAGCAAGGATGTCAGTCCGAAGAGGTGCACCTGATCTAGGCAATGGCCTTCACAATTACTTGCTATGCATCAGAAAGCTGGACAATGACTAAGGATTACAGAAAAAAGAATTGATGTCTTTCAGTTGTGCTGGAGAAGAATGTTGAACATACCGTGGACTGCCAGGAGAACAAATAAATATGTCCTGGAGAGGGTGAAACCAGGCTG
This sequence comes from Elephantulus edwardii, assembly GCF_000299155.1. Taxonomy (NCBI): domain Eukaryota; kingdom Metazoa; phylum Chordata; class Mammalia; order Macroscelidea; family Macroscelididae; genus Elephantulus; species Elephantulus edwardii. The sequence goes on along the minus strand of NW_006399834.1, from coordinate 3,127,417 downwards.
CTCTCTGAAGACAAGCATTTTGAAGCTCCGTCTTACACGTTGTTATTTTTATGTGCTGTTGAGTAGCTTGCAACTCAGAGCGATCCCATGTACAACAGCCCTAAACTCTGCTCTGTTCTGTGCCAGTCACACTGTCTTCAACACACCCATCCTGTTTACCCCAGTCACTGAATCAATCCACTTCATAGAGGGCCTTCCCCTCCTACGCTGTCCCTCCACGATCCCAAGCATGATGTCCTTCTCCAAGGACCTGTTCTTCCTTACAGCATGTCCAAAGTATGTTAGACAGAGCCTCAGAATCTTTGCCTCCAAGGAGCCACTCTGTTTCACCCTCTCCAGGATGAATCTGTTTTCCTAGCAGTCCATGGTACCCTCAATATTCTTCTTCAGCACCATAGCTCAAAGGCATCAATTCTCCTTCTAGACTCCTTAGTCATTGTTCAACTCTCTGATACATAACAAGTGATTGCAAAGACCATGGCCTGTATCAGACACACCTTAGTCTCCAGAGAGACATCATTGCTCTTCAGAACTTTGGAAAGGTCTCTAACAGCAGACTTTCCCATCACAATATGTCTTTTCATTTCCTGGCTACTATTACGAAGAGTGTTGACTGTGGAGCCAAGCAAACTAAAGCTGTGAACAATCTCAATCTCTTCATCCATCCTGATGCTTCCAATTGGCCCAAAGGTGAGAATCTTTGTCTTCTTGATATTTAGCCTCAATCCATACTGAAGGCTGCAGTCCTTGACCCTCTGCCGCAAGCTCTTCAGATCCTCCTCAGTTTCAGCAAGTAGGACTGTGTCATCTGCATAACGCAGATTGTTGATAGATCTTCCACCAATCCTGACCCCACCTTTCTCCTCATAGAGCTCAGCCTCCCAGATAATCTGTTCTGCATACAGGTTGAAAAGGTATGGAAACAGACACATCCCTGGCGTACAACCTTCCCAATTTTGAACCATGCAATGTTTCCTTGCTCAGTTCTGCCGACTGCCTCTTAGTCCAAGTATAAGTTTCACATTAGCACGATCAAGTGTTCTGAAATTCCCATTCTTCTCAGAGTCAGTCACACTTTGCTATGATCCACAAGGTCAAACGTCAAACACCTTTTCATAGTCAATGAAACACAGATAGACATTCCTCTGGTATTCCCTGCTTTCAGCTAAGATCCATCTACCATCTCACATACTTTGTCAAAAGGCCAGGATGTACCAGTCCTTTGAGAGGAATATCATGCTTGAAAGGGTAGAGGAACAGGGCAGGAGAGGAAGACCCAGGATGAGATGGATTGACTCAATCACTGGAGATATGGGATGAGGTCTGTCAGATATGATGAGACTGGGTCAGGATAGATCAAGTTTAGATAGAGTTAGTTTACATAGGATTGCTGTGAGTCACAGAAGACTTGATGGCACGTAACAACAACAATCCAAGGGATAAGGGAGCTCTGGTGGTCTACTGTTAAGAAGCTGTGCTGCAATCTCAAACACACCAGTTGCTCTAAGGGAGAAAGATGGACAATCTTCTCCCATGTGATTTACTGCCTCTGAAAATCCACGGAAAGGGTTTTTATAGATCAGTTCCAAATCCATGACATACAACAACAAAAACAACAATAATCAAAGGAATTAGTAAGCTCTGGTGATTTATTGATAAGGAGTTGCACTGCCAAAGAAAAAAAGGCAAGTGGTTAGAATGTACCACCTGCTTCATGGGAGAAAGATGGGCAATCTTCTCCTGTGCTATTTACAGTTTTTAAAATCTTTCTGGAGTGAACACCAGATGAGTTATGGAATGACATCAAGGATATCATCTATGAAGAGTACAAAATGTCATTACAAAGACTGAAGAGAAAGGGAAAAAAATGAAATGGAAATCAGAAATAACTCTGAAAATTGCACTGGAGTGTCAAGAAGCCAAAACAAAGGGAAATCATGCCAAAGTAAAAGAACTGAAAACAAGATTTCAAAAGGCAGCTCAAGAAAACAAAACAAAGTATTATAATGGAATGTGCAGAGAGGACTGGAATTAGAGGATAAAAAGGGAAGAAACTCACTCTGCATTTCTTTAGCTGAGAGAATGGAAAACCAAACTTCAGCCTCAAATTACAGTATTGAAAGATGCTATGGGCAAAGAATTGAATGACCCAGAAAGCATCAAAAGAAGATAGAGGGAATACATAGAATCAGTGTGCCAAAAAGAACTGACACTGAAAATTACTGGAAATACCATTTGAGTAGAAGCCAATCGTAATAAAGAAGGAAGTTGGAGCTGCACTGAAGGCATTGACAAAGAATAAGGTCCCAGCAATCTACAGGATACAAATTGACTTGTTTCAATTAAAAGATGCAGCCTTGGATTCACTCATCAGTCTCAGTCGGGGAATTTGAAAGACAGTTGTCTGGCTAGTGGATTGGAAGAGGTCCATATTTATTCCAATGTGAATGTGAAAGCTATAAAATAATATATCATTAACATCGCATGCTAGGACAGTGACCAAAAACGACAGAAGAATTAATGCTTTTGAGTTGTGTTGTTGGAGAAGAGTCTTGAACATACCTCAGAGAGAAGTGACAAAAGAACAAACAGGTTCATCCTGAAGGGAATAAAGCCAGGCTGCTTCTTGAAGGCAAGGATTCTGAAGCTCTGTCTCACATACTTTGAGTATGTTGCCAGAAGGGACCAGTCCCTGGTGAAAGACATTATATTTGGAAGGGTGGAGGTATAGCTCAGTAGAAGAAGACACTGAATGAAATAGATTGACACAGTAACTGAAATAATGGGGTTACATGTGTTGGAGAGAATGAGATTGGCTCAGGCTACAGCAGAGTTCAGATCTATTTAACATAGGGTCACTATGATTTGCAAGTGACTCAATCACACATAACAATAACAACAAGCAAAATACTGCTGAAGATCACTAAAATCTGCTAAATTACACAACATGGGGAACCCTTGAGGACATCATGCTGAGCAAAATATCTTAGTCAAAAAACCCTCCACAATCCCACAAAAAAAACCCCAAAACCTCAAACCAACCAACAAACACCCAGCTTCTAAACTAATACATAGATAGGGAACTACCTAAAGACCAAGTAGGATTTTGAAGAGGCCGTGGCACCAGGAATATCATTGCTGATGTTAAATGGATTTTGGCTGAAAGTGAAGTATGCAAGAAGAATGTCTATTTATGCTTTATTGACTATGCAAAAGCATTTTACTATGTGAATCATAACAAAGTATGGCTAATATTTAGAAGAATGGAAATTGCAGAACACTTAATCGTGCTAATGCAAAACCTACACCTAGGGCTGAGAGGCTGTGGTAACAATAATTTAATAATAATTAAAAATTAAGAAGAAAGTGAATCAGGCTTACATTTTCTCTCCATTCCTCTTTAATCTGTATGCTGAGTAAATTATTTAAGAAGCTGGACTCTATGAAGAAGAATGTGGCATCAAGATTGGAAGTTGTTGTTTTTTGGGTTTTTTAAATTTTATTATTTTTTGTGTGTACCGTCAAATCAGATCTGACTGGTACAGGAGGAGATTGTTCCTCCTTCTCCAGCAGAGCATCTGGTGGATTTGAACCACGCACCTCTGGGATTGCAGTGCAGCTTCTTGCCACCAGGGAGGTTGTTGTTCTTACATGCCATTGAGCTGCCTGCAACTCATAGTAACCCTATGTGAAACAATTCTGAAGCCTGCCCTGTCCTGAGCCAGTCTCACTGACGCTGACTCACGTACCCCTATCCTATTGCCCCAGTTACTATATAAATCCATCTCATCTGGGTCTTCCTCTCTTGTGCTATCCCTCCACCCTTCCAAGCAAAATGTCTTTCTTTAAGGACTGGTCCCTCCTGTCTGTGTGCCCAAAGTATGTGAGATGGAGTTTCAAAACCCTAGCCTCCAAGGAGAAACTTGATTTCACCCTCTCCAAGACAGACCTATTTGATTTCTTGGCAGTCTATGGTATCAAAGGTTTTGATTCTTCTGTCATCCTTAGCCATTGTTCAGCTCCCTGATGCATAACAAGTAATTACAAAGACTGTGGCCTGGATCAGGTACACTTCAGTCTCTAGACTGGTATCTAGGAGGAAGACTCACTTATCAATAATCTGAGTTATGTAGATGACATGGTCTTGTTTGCTGAAACTTAAGAGGACTTGAAGTACTTGTTGAAGAAGATCAAAGAATATAGCCTTCAGTATAAATTGCATTGCAACTTTAAGAAAACAAAAATTTTCACCACTGAACCAATAAGCAACAACATGCTAGATGGAGAAAAGATTGAAACGCTCAACAACTTCATCTTACTTAGATCCACAATCAACACCCTTGGTACCAGCAGTCAGAAAACCAGGAGACATATTGTAAAGGCTATAGTTAAGGAACTCTCTGAATTATTGAGAAGCAATAATGTCAGTTTGAGGACTAAAATACAGCTGATTCAATCTATGGTCTTTCTGATCATTTACTATGCATCTGAGAGCTTTGCAATGAATAAGGATGATGGAAAAGGAATTGATGTCTTTGAGCTGTGGTGTTGAAGAAGAATACCAAGCATTCCATGGATTGCCTGTCAAAAGAACAAACAAATAGATCTCAGAGAAAGTGTAGGCAGAGTGCTTCTTGGAGACAAAGATAGTAAAGCTTTGCTTTACATGTTGTGGATGTGCTGCTAGGAGAGTATATTCCTTGGAGAGGAATATCTTGCTTGGAAAGGGAGAGGATCAATGAAAGAGAGAAAAACCCTTCATCAGGTAAACTTGCACAGTGACTACAGCAATGAACTTGATCGTGTCAGGAAGTGTGAGGATGGCACAAAACAGGACAGTTTTCAGATCTGCTCATAGGGGCATTAATGGTTGTACTCAACTAAATGAAACCTAACAACAAGAAAAACGTGCTGAAGGGTCAGCTTTGAATTGGTTCCAACTCGATGTCATATAGCAATCATAACAACGATCCAAGGAAACTGGATTCAATCCCAAGAAGTCTGTAGGGACAATAACAGTCCAAGAAAATCTGTAGGGAGCTGCATAGCTAACTGACAGGCAGTATCTCCCTGTATCTTCAATTCTAGAGAGGTTGGTTCTAACTCAGTGGCAACAATTTTATTTTTTTATTTGCTTAAGAGTAAACCATCTTTATGCCTTTAAATGAATGTAAGGCAAGCTCCAAGGATAATTTAAATGACAGCTTCAATACCATTCTTTGGGAAAGATAGAGTATACATTTTTAAAAATCAGTATTGTACATGGCCTATCATTAATAATTTATTCAAACGAGTTTACAAAAGATTGGCTAGAAAACATGGTTTGGAATTCAGGATGAAACCAGGCGATGATTATATATTAATATTATGGCTAACTTTCAGTGCCTGTTTTGAATTATTCAAGTTTCTAATAGATCAGTTGCCTAATTTTAGCACTTCCTACTGCCCTGGATGTGCTCATCGAGTTTCCCCAAGAAATCTGGAGGACAACTACTTGTTCAATTGACTGGAAAAGATCCATATTTATTCCCATTCCAAAAAAAGGTGACCCAACACAGTGTGGAAAGTATCGAATAATATCACACACTGACAAAATCCTGCTGAAAATTATCCAGAAATGACTGGAACAGTACATTGACAGAGTTACCTTAACCAGAATTACAAGCTGGGTTTAGAAGAGGTCATGGCACTGAAGACATTATCGCCAATGTCAGATGGATCTTGGCAAAAAGTAATGAGTAACAGATGAATATCTGTATTTCATTGACTATGCAAAGACATTTGATTGAGTGGATTGCAACAAATTGTGGTGAACCTTGAGGAAAATGGGACTCCCAGAACACTTGATTGTGCTTATGTGAAACCTATACTTGGACCAGAAAGCAGTCCTCAGAACAGAGCGGGGAAATACTTCATGGTTCAAAATCAGGAAAGGAGTTCATCAGGAAAGCATCCTATACCCTTATCTTTTTAATCTATATGTAGAGCAGATCCTTTGGGAAGCAGGGCTCTATGAATAAAGATGTGGCATGAGGATTGGAGGAAGATTCATCAACAACCTATGTTATGCAGGTGACACAACCTTACTTGCTAATACTGAAGAGTACTTGAAGTGCCTACTGCAGAAGTTTAAGGACTGTAGTCTTCAATACATTAACTGAGGTCTCTGGCCCAGAGTCTGCCAGCATTTGGGCATACCAGAATTGTAAAATACTGTAGGGCCCTCAGGCCTGTTTTTAATTGTTTTTGGTCAAACATTCATCTAGGCTGTATAGCCCTGGTCTCTCCACTTGCTGTACAGAGGGAACTATGGTTGCTGTGAAGCTGAACACAGTGACACTGATGTGTCAAATGAGAGAATGGTTACCCATGGTGGACAGTGCTTGGTGGAGCTCCTCGTTTAAAACAAGCTTGGAAGCAAGAGTGGCATCCACTTTTGAAATAGCCTGCAGAAAGGATGAAAGTTATACAAGTGTTCAGGTTATTTTTTCATAGGGTTCCTATGAGTTGCCTATGACTCAACAGCACTTAACAACAACAAGAACTGTCTTATATATGGATTGAAGCTCAACATGAAGAACACAAAGATTTTCGACACTAGGCTAATTGTCAGCACCATGATAGATTAGAAGAGACTGAAGTTGTTAACAATTACAGCTTGCTCAGTTCCACAACCAACACCCTTGGCATCAGCAGTCACAAAATCTAAAGATGAATTGCATTGTGAAAATCTGCTGTTATGACTCGATGGCACATAACAACAACAACAACAACTTCCCTTGTTACTTTGTGAGACTGTAATCATCTGCCATACTAACAAGTCACTAGATCCATGATAGTCAATGTGAGGGTCTAATATTCCTGCTATATTTTATGTTGGCCAAAGTCCTCTACTCTTAAATCTTGGAGAAGAAGCTGTAATTTTTAAAATTTCTGTTACTGCATTCAGAGGATTGTCAATTTCCAGGAAAGGGTGCTCTGACTCCTCTCACAATGTTGCCAATCCTCCAGGTGCTAAACACAGATTAATTTCTTGTGGAGTTTGGAGAACAGCTCTCCATAACTAGATGTGGGACACTTTATTTTTTTCTTGGACCCTAGAGCAACATTCCCAGCATAATGTCCCATAAAATTATGTGATCCAAAGTGGCCAAAGCTGTTCCATTCCATCTCACAAATGCCTACTATGTCCATTTCATTTTTAACAATTTCCAGTTTTCCAACTTTCAAGTTACATACAGTTTATGTTCCAATTATTAAACTATGTTTTTGTTATTGTTTTTCCTCATTCCAACTGACTTCCATTCTAGATTTTACCATTACACTACTATTACTACCTGTAGCTTTCATAGGGTTTTCAAAGGCATGCTACTTAAAAAGTGGATGACAATCCTGATTACTAGTTTATCTTAATCTGGGAGCTCTACCAAATCTTGTCCACCATACATAACCCTCTGGCATTTGGCACACCAGTGGTACAGCTTACTAGATCACAGAACCCCAGGTTATCCCAGTACAGCAAACTGACAGACAAGTGCTTTACCACTTAAAACAATGCTCTCTGCAAACACGTAACACCAACCAACTTTTAAATACAAAGGCCTGGCCACCAGGTCCTGTTGATTTAAATAATAGGCTTCTAGCCCACAGCTCATTGTTAACTAAATCCAAACAACTAACAACTTATACTTGAGGATTAATGATGTCAGTTTGAGAACTAAGGTGCATCTGATTTTTCCATAGTCTTTCCAGTCACTTGATATGTATCTTAGAGTTGACAAAATAATGTGAATAAGGATCACAGAAGAAGAATTGATGCCTTTGAACTGTAGTGTTCAAGAAGAGCACTGAACTTCCGATGGGAGGCCAGAAGAACAAACAGATATGTTTTGGACATGGTCAGCCAGAGTGTTCTTAGGAGGCAAGAGCGATGAGACTTTGCTTCACATACTCTGGGCATGTTTCTAGAAGGGGCTATACTTTGGAGAAGAACATGATGCTAAGAAGGTTGGAGGGATGCCAAGGGAGAGGAAGACCCTTCACCAGGTGGACTGACGTGGCGTCTGCCTCAATGGGCTCTTGTGTGTCAGGAAATGTGAGGATGACACAGGACAGAACAGGGTCCAGATCTTTTGCTCATAGGGTTGCTGTGGGTTGTACTTGACTCGACAGCACATAGCAACAACAGAGCAACATTACTATGCTAGCTTTTGAGAAAGTTTCTTACCAAGTAGCTTTTCCAGTATTTCTTTTTGTCCTTAGCTCTTGGAAAAAATTCTCCAGTGACTCAAACAAAAATGAATGTTTCATACGAACAAGCAGATGGATAGGCAAATACAAACAAACAACAGAAAATAAATCCGGGTTATTTTCATAGAACTATAAAACATTTCAACAGGACTTCCTATATGCAGATAAAGAAAAGACTATTATACTTGCTCTCAAGCATTTCCAAGCACTTCTTCTCACTCCCACCACCCCTCAAAGCTACAAAATACTAGGTTGATTCTGGGTTGAAATTATTTGTCTATATTAAGGATAATTCCATTTGTTTTACAGTTAGAAAAAGATTTGTTCTATGCTACTAAAATGGTTTTCTATGTGATGCTAAAGGATAGAATGAATGAAGGTAGATAATTATAACTTTCTGTCACTTAGAATCCACCTACCCATTCAGTGAAAGAAAGGCCTTGCAACTGGATGCTTTTTAAAAACCCTGTGGGTGCATTTTCAATCTTAAGCATATGGTGTTGCTGTGGGTTGCAATTGACTGATTGATGATGAATTTTGAGCTTTAAAAAATCATTTAAACATACATTTTAGTGAGATTTCTGGGTATAATTGCATATTTGAGTCTAAATCAAGGTTTTTAGGTCTAGGAACCTGAAGGAGCTAATGTTAAAATTACAGTTCAGTTTGTGATATGATTTATTTCTAAGATACTGTTCATCAAGGGAGCTCTGGTGACTTAGTGGTAATGAGTTGTGCTGCCAACCTAAAGGCTCACGGTTTGAATACTGCAATTGCTGTGCAGAATGAAGATGGAAAGTCTCCTCCCATGTGATTTACTACATCTGAACACCTGCTGAAAGGTCAGCTACAAGCTGGTTCTGACTCAACTATATATAAGGACCATACATCAAAACAGTTGCAGAAATGTTTCAGAAAAGTGTTTGTAACAATCTTTGCAAACCAAAACAAAACCTCCTGTAAAAGAGGAATGGTCTGAAATTCATTACACTGTCTCTGCTAGAGAATCTACATTAAGGAAAATATCTGAATATTGCAACATCCTTTGGAATATGTAAATGGTGATATGCATGACATGGTTAAATTGCATGTTTCAAGAATAAAGATTGCTAATAAGGAAGACATTCACTGCTTATTGTCCTGTTAACAATAGTCTAAAATGAATAATTGGATTGAAGCAGGAGCTAGGACTCCAGTTTGTTATAGAATTGCTCTTAATTAGTTAGTCTTGCTATACCAATATACGGCTCATCTAAATTACCCATGATAAACTATTAAATTATTTTGCATATCATGTACTCATCTTGGTCTGATCAAGATTCAGTTGTGTATTGCAATTTGTTCACTATGGTTGGTTGGTTGGCTTATTCGAGTTCATCAACCACCAGTTTCAATTCAGGATGTCATTGAGGTATGAATAGATTAGGTTAATCTGCAGCCCAGAGGTTGATCCATTATTAGCTCTCCAGCATTTGATAATTATAATGAAGATCACAAAACTGAAAGATCTAATTAAGTTTAGAACTTCTCAAAATTGACTTTCTGTAGAAAATTTTATGCTGAATGAATGTGACAATCCAGAAAATTAAAGAAATAGCCTCTTGCATGACTATATTTCATTTTCCTCTTCATAAGTAGAATTATAGAATCCTTGGGCTAAAAAACAAGGTTGAACAGCTTCCCAAACTAAGAATAATTTTGCACATGGTCAGGATTTTAATATCACTTCCCAGTCAAGAAAATTTCCACATAGTAATACTTCTCATGAACATTGTGTAATTTAATTTTCTAAGTGATTTTATTGATATTGTCTTGTTTTAGCCTCACATCATCTGCATTAGGTAGGAGGGGTATTATGTAGGTAGTTGTGTGCAATGACATTATCAGCCAGTAAGTTGTGCTAACTTTTTGAGGCACAGTTTCCTTTTCTGAAAAATGGAGTTGATAATACCTTAGGATTCTTGCGAGGATTAAAAGTAGTCCCTACTGAGTCTGATCTTTCTATTATATGGTTTTGGTGATCCTCTTCTCTGCTGGGCCTGATTGTCTTTGAGGTAGAATCCTGCCCTAGGGAGATAATGTTCCTGTTTCTAGGCAAATGTGTCTAATCTATTCTGGACTGTGAGAATGAGGTAATGTGCATATCTCAGCAACAGTATTTGCTCTCAGGATTAGAAATTTAAGCAAGCAATTTAGTTGCACTTTCTTTCATAAGTACAAATGCAACCCAGAGAGTGAATTCATAACTACAAGATTCTAAGATTTTTTTTCTAGTAAATATACAAATGGCTTTGTTTTCCCTTTTCATAAGAAAATGATTGTCTCAAGTGATACACATTATATCTTTGAGTTCCTCTAGAAACTTGTTACAGATGTGCTGCTTTCAGCAGCCGTCCTCTAACTGTTTTCTAGGTTGTGTTCTGCTTTCTCAGTCTCATTTTCCATCTTTCTCCTGACCATCTCCCAGGTGCTTGTTGGTGGGTCTAGTTTATGACAAGTTCTAATCAGCAATGTGCTAAGAGACGAAGACTTAGGAAAGAGTTGGGGATGAAGTGCAGTTAGAGGGATCCTTGGAAGCAAGTATGGTGAGACTTTTTCTCATATACTGTGGATATGCTATTAGGAGAAGCCATTCTTTGGAGAAAGACATCATGATGAGAAAAGTGGAAGATCAGTTAAGAGAGAAGAAGTTCTTCAAGGAGATGAATTTATAGTGATCCATCTGCAACAGAAGATTTAAGCACAGCAGGGGTTGTGAATATGGTGCAGTATCCTTTTGTACACTGATTGTTATGAGTCAGATAACTCAATTCCACTGAACAACAACAACAGTGACAATAAGCAGAAAGACTAGCTGCAATTATCTATCTTAAACTAAATGCAAGCCTCACCTCCAGTCTTTCATCATTAAGGCAAGCCAACTCAGGAAGGACTGCTTCTTTTATAAAATCCTGTACAAAATGTTGACATGCAGAGCAAAATGTCATTACCAATGCCTGTTTTATCCTGGATGAAATAGTTTTATCTAAACTCCTGAAGATGAATGAGAGCTCAGGGAAATCAGGATACAGTACAGCAAGTGGATGTTACTGTGGAGAGTGATAGAATTTGTCAAGGTCTTGAGTACGTTAAAGGGCCCAGGTCAGGTATTTGGTAGTGGGAGTGCTAGCAAGTGAAAGTAGCTGGTGTTTAAAGTAAGAGAGGATCAAAGTTCAAATATCTGTCTTTATGATTTCCTTTTCTACTCCTATCACCAGGCCTTTTCTTAACTTTTGTCCTACCTTGCAGGAACCTCATGTCCTTTCCATTCACCTTTTCGCTCTGTGCTGACTGCTCTGGCTGAGATCACTGCTGGCACATATTTTGAATTCTTGGCAGAACAAACATAGACTCATCATTGTAGGGAGCTATATTCTGCTTCTCCTGCATCCCAAAGTACCATTCATTTAAAAATTGTTAGCCTGAGAGAATCAGAGAGGAGAGAACACAAGGCTTCTTAAATTCTTCTCTCCCTTGTTTTATTCACTGTCTTGGGAATCCTCACTTGTCACATTGCAACGTTTACCAGCAGGGCTCAGGTTTTGATCTGAGAGACAGAATTTCAGTTCATCTCACAAATCTGTACTTTGGAAGACAATGCACAAATGTCTAACTATTTAATTATACTGTGTCCATTTATTTATTTATTCAAGAAGTATTAAACTCTTGCTCTATACCAAAATGGACTGTTACAGGCACCGGGAATTAATCAGTAAAATATATATACACACACACCCCCACATGCAGGTGGGAGGATAGAAATACAGTCCTTGTCTTCATGACGTATCTTAGAATGGAGTTATCGATGTTTATGTAGCACTTACTGCATACCAGATACTTTTTACAGCGCTAACATCAATTGGTTCATTTAATACTTAAGGTGAATATTATTATTTCCTGATAATGCAAATAATGAGTTTGAGGAAATCAACTTAATGCATATTGCTAGTAAGTGACAGAGTGCTCTGGTTGCCTAGTGGTATACAATGGTACTGTCAACCAAAAAGATGTGGTTTGAATCCACCGGCTGCTCCATGGGAGAAAGATGTGAAATATTCTCCTGTGGGATTTACTGCATCTAAAAACCCACTGGAGGGTCAGTTATGAGTCCACTCTGACTCAACAGTACAAAGCAACAACAGTAAGTAAGTGATAGGGTGGGTGTTTTAACCTAAGTAATAGGAAGACTTGTCTCCGGAAACTCTATGTACGAACAGAGCTCAGGCTGTTCATTCATAGGGTCACTATGAGTCGTCTACGACTCGGCGGCACCAAACAACCAACGACAATAGGAAGACATGCAAATATTTTTTAATGGGGATAAGCATGTCGGAGACAATAAAATTGCAAGGGATAGAGCAGGGTTTAGGGCTATTGTACATAGGGTTGCTCTAAATCTCAAGCGACTCAATAACATGTAACAACAATAGGAGGAACATTAAGAATGTATTTTATTTTCCATAGTTTAGATATATTATGATACTATGTTCTCTGTCTCTGATAATTAATAAACTTCTATGGCTTAGTGATAAGGAGCTGTCTTGCCAACCCAAAGGCAAGTACTTTGAATCCTTCAGCTGCTCCATGGTAAAAAGATGAGCAATCTCCACCCATGTGATTTACTGCTTCTGAAAATCCACTATCGGGTCATCTGTGAGTTGGTTCCAACTCAATGGTGCACAACAAGAACATGACCAAATCTGGAGTCCTTGGGTAGTAGAAGCAGTTAACACACTGGGCTATTAACTGTTAACTTGAGTCCACCCAGAGGTATCTGGGAAGAAAGACCTAGTAACCTACTTCCAAAAAATCAGCCATTTAAATCTAATAGTGCTTCTTTGGTACACATGGGAGTTTCTGTGAGTCAGAATCAAATCAAATGCAACTGGCTTTGTACTGAAATTGACCTCAGGATCAATATAGAAACTGACCCATATTCTAGCTCTTGAATATTAAGTATATTTTACTAACTGTGTCAAGATTAGCCTAATCTAAAGTTCTAAATACATTTTTCAAATGAAAGAGAAATTGTCAGATTATATGTTTTGTTTTCTGACATAGAAACCAACAGGCTGTGATATGAATCCATGCAAAGGCACTTTGGAAGACATACCTGATAATCTGCTTCCAGGAGGTGGTGGCGGCTGTTGTTGTGTATAGTTGAGTCAGAACCAGCCCAGAGCTGACTCTCCAGTGGTTTTTCAGAGGCAATTAATCACATGGGAGGAGATTGTATATCTTTCTCCCCGTGGAACTGCTGGTAGATTTGAGTCACATGCCTTTGGGTTTGCAGCGCAGCTTCTTACTACTAGTCTATCAGAACTACCCACCCAGAAGGTGGTAGTCTTGAAAATTCTATGGAGGAGGGTGGCTTCTCTCACAATAGTCTACATGAGAATTGACTGGACAGGGCTTGGCCTGGTGTTTAGATTGAGTCTACCCACTTATTCCAGGGCAATCTCTCTATTTCTATAGGTCTATTATCTGAATCATATATACAAATTCATGTGTCAAGTTCTATCACGGAATATGTTTACAAATTCTGGGCATTGGAGCTTTGGCACATTTTGGAGGGTCATTAAGATGCTGACCACGTAAATGAGAAGGGAGAAATAGCCATTGATTCAGAAAACTATAAAACATAAATGACAAAGAATTTTTACAACTATTTTAAAATGTGTTGGAAATACCTAATGAAATGTTTGATTTCCCAAGAAAATATAATTTACTAAATTTCACATGCGAAAAGACAAAAAATTTGATCTGTGGAAAGAAACTAAGAATGATGTCAAATTTCCCACAGAAAAAAAAAAAATTTCCCACAGAGGCAGTTGTCTAAATAGTTTCACAGTTATCTTCAAGACATGATTAATTACAGTGTTATCTAAATGCCCCAGAAAATGAAGGGAAAAAGTGTGCCAGGTACTATTTGTTGATACTTAGACCTTATTGTCAACTTATGTTTTCCTGTGTAGCCGAAGGATCTGGAAGTAGGGCTGTTCTTAGCAGGGTTGTGATTTGTTCTACTAATTGGAGACATGATGAAGAAGAGAGTTCTGGTGATGTATTCTATAGGAAGTTGCACTGTTAAATCAAAGGCTATTCCTCTCTGGAGGTTCAAATCCACCAGGGGCTCTGTGGGGAAAAGATGGACAATTTTCTCCCATGTGTTCTATCTGGTTGAAGGTTAAGCTATGAGTCATTTCTGACTTGAATATAAGAGAAGGAGACACGTTGTGTCAGCGGTGAAAGGTGCTTTCCTTGGCATTTGGTATGGCAAACCTCACAGATGGATGCTTGTGGAGTTTGCTGGGCATGCAATTTACAGCTTTGATAGTCTACTGGCTATTAGTTGACTGAAGGGCAATGAGTTGATGCAGGAGAAAGACATCATGCTTAGAAAAGCAGAGTTAACAAAGGAGAGGAAGATCCTCAGTGGGATGGATTGACAGAGAATGCCACAATGGGTTTAAGCACAACAGAGATTGTGAGGCTAGTACAAGACAGTACAATAGGGTCATTATAAGTCAGAGCTGATTAAACAGCAACTAACAAAGGTAACATCAACAATGCTGAATTAGAAAGAGAGGAGCATATGGAGCCATGCTCTGCTTTTGACAGTGGTGGTAGATCTTTAGTGGTGTGAGATGGTTCAAGAACTCCTGCTGGGTGGCAGGGATGAAGGGCCAGAGGCAGTGGTGACTACAGCAAATGCATAACTATGTCACCTTCAGGAGTGAGACCAAACTGGTCTTGAACCCTAAATAAAATAAACTTTGAAATTTTCATTCCTTAAGCCTTTCCAACTTTTTTGAAACTTAATTTTCTGTTTTAAATCTCTCTTTACTGGTAAATTCCTGAGTGTTTTATGCTGCTCTTAGCCTCCCCTAACAGTTGCAAAAGGTAAACTTTCAAATTCTTTTTTTAAAATCCCACTTAAACTAATAACGTAGTTTGATGAGGAAGAACCTGGGAAGAAAACTGCAAAGCAGGTGTTTTCTTATCCTTTCTAATATTTTTAATAGTTTCCATATCATCATTCAAATATACCATGTTTCATTCATGTAAATTGTGTTTTATGCAATCATTCATATGCATTACATTTTATTTAATTATTATTTATCTGTGCCTATTAGTACCATCTTCCAACGTTCTCAATAAATCTTTCCTATTCCTTCATTCCTCTACCCACTAAACTCTGCTTCCCTAGTGATTTTCTTCCATCCCATTTTCCTGTCCCTTTATACTTTCTACTTCACCTTTTGCACATTTATATAAATATTGCTCAGTTATCCTTCTATTTTGCAGTAGTGGTTTTATGCAATATTTGTCCTTATAAGATAGAGATATTTCACTCAGCATAATGTTCTCAAGACTCTCCCATTTTATATAGCATTTTACTAAATAGTTGTTCCTTAGTTATACTGAGTGTTCCATGATGTGAATGTACCACAATGTCTCAATCCATTCATTTGTTGATAGGAATTTGGACTGTTTCAATTTTCTTGCTGTTGTGAATAATCCTGCTATCAACATAGGTGTGCATATCACTGTGTCTCAGTTCTAAACTTCAAAATAAAATACAATATAAAATATTATAATAAAAGCATTTAATGAATAATTTAAAAGTAATAAATCATAAAAAAGTAATAAATCATAAGTAACTCTAGTTTCATCTCCAAATAATTTATCATTAATATATCAAAGAAGACAAAGAAATTAAATAACAGGTATAAACCTTGAAATGGAAGAAACAGATATATTGTTTTATGATAATGTACTTTAACTCCCCCAAATTAAGTGAGAAATTATTATTATTATTACTATTATCATTATTATTATTTTAAAAATTGACTGGTTATGAAATTAATTTATAATATAATTAGCCTTTTCTGTTGAAAATTATAACTTGAAAGAAAATAATTTAAGTCACAAAAACAATAAGAAAAAGAAAACAAAATCATCTTTCAGAAGATTAACAGAACCTTAACAATGTAAGATGGGGCAGGGTTTTATTCTATTATACAGTCACTCTGAGTCAAAGCCCACTAGACAACACTAAAATTAACTGCACCTGAAGATAACTTTAGAACATTCTTGAAAGGCACAAAAAAGTAAGAAATAAAGAGAAGTGTCTTGCTGTTTGGTTGGAAGATTCAATGTTCTGAAGATATTTAGTAAATTACTATAATTTTAATATGTCTACTAAAATGCTGATGTTCTTTATTTTGAATCTGACAAAATAATTTTGAAATACAAGAGATTCATGAGATAAATAAGGTAAGTGATGTAGGTAGACTAGTTTTGTTTAAAAAAAGTACAATGATGAAAGAATCGACATTCTGATAGTGAAATAGAACACAGTTCAAAACAGACTCAAGCATTTAGAGAATTAAAGGAATGATAGAAACTACACTTCCATTCCCCGATATGTTCTTCTTAATAAATAGTTATGATTGTGTTACTAATATTAAATAAATGTAAAAAGTGTATTTAAATGAATTCATAATTAGTAAATGTTTATATATGAATGAAAATTATAAATATTAGAAATTCTATTCTTCTCAAGCAATGCTATCAATAATTTAATATGGCCAACACCCAGAAGGATGGTTACATGTGTTTTATTGACAATACAAAAGCATTATACTGTGCAGATAATAATTGTAGATAGTATTGAGAAGAATGGGAATTCCAGAACATTTAATTGCACTCCTGTGAAACCTGTTCATAGACCAAGAAAGAATCATTTAAACAAAACAAACGGATAATGCATGGTTAAAAATTAGGAAGGATGTGAGTTAGTGTTGTATTCTTTCTCCATATCAAATTTCTGCATATTAATTTGCATTCTGAGCAAAAAATTCCAGAAGCTAAACTATATGAAGAAGAATGTGGCATCAAGATTTAGTCATCAGGATTGACATAGGAGGAAGATTGATCTACAATCTACATTATGCAGATTACAGCTTTGCCTTAGAAAGTAAGAAGATTTGAAGAGTTTACTGAAGAAGACCAAAGTCCTTGGGTTACACATTAACATCAAGGAAATAGACATTCTGACCACTATATCACTAGGCAATATCATGATGTATAGAGAAAAGATTGAAGTCATTAAGGAGTTCATTTAACTTGGATACATAATCAACACCCACGATAGCAGCAGCTATGACCCAGCTATTCCACTCCTTGGAAAACACCCACAGAAAATTAGGACCGGGGCACAAATGGATTTGTACACCAGTATTCATAGCAATGTTATTCATCATCACAAGAACATGGAATCAACCCCAATGTCCAATCACAATTGGATGCATTGGGAAATTGTGGTACATTTACACCATGGAATGCTATGCAATACTCAGGAGAAATTATTTAAAAAAATTACTACATAACTTGGGAGATACTGGAGAGGATTATGCTGAGTGAACTAACTCAGTCCCATAAAGATACTGTATGAGACCATTATTGTAGAAATAGAAAGATACCTAGTAGAGTGTGCATGAGGGTCCAGGGTGGGGAGGGTAGAAACAGAGGGGTAAGGATGGTTGGGAGGAATTCATAGGTCACGCAATTTGATGAATGGAGGGAGGGGTGAGTAAAGGAAATGGGGAAAATCCAGTAGGGATCTGGAAAGGGCAATAGTGAGCATAGCTCAATGATGATTAATTTTATAAAATACAATGAATGGGAATGATTGTATGAAACACAATGTGAATGAAGGATAATGTGAAACACAATGTAAGCAAACACTTTGTAAGCAAACCAATATAAAAGAAAAATTAGAAAAGAAGAAGTGGGGAAAAAAGTCAGAAGACCTGTTTTTACTATTTTTTACTGATTTTACTATTCTAAAATTTTAATTTAAAATATTTTAAAAGGCTTAATTATCAAATATTTTAAAACTTGCTCTTTACTGAGCAAGGATATCAGCTTAAAGATTAAGTTGTACCTGACCCAAGCAGTAGTATTTTCCATTGTTTCATATATATATATATATGAAAGTTGGAGAATGAATAAGGTTAAAAGAGAAGAATAATTGTCTTTGACTCCTAGTGTTTATAAAGAGTATTGGATATACCATGGACTATCAAAAAGCCAAACAAATCTGTGTTGGAGGAAATGCGACCCGGTCACCCTTTAGAGACAAAGATGGTTAAACATCATCTCACATTGGAAATGCTGTCAGAAGGGGCCAGTCTTTGCAAAAATACATCAATCAATCAATTATAGTAGGGAAAGTACAGGGTCGGTGAAAGAGAAGAAGACCATCAGTAAGATGGACTGACGGAGTGACTGCAAAGATGGGCTTGGGCCTAGTATGAATCATGAAGATGGCACAGGATAGGGAAAGGTTTTTATCTGTTGTTTATATGGTCAGTATGAGTTGTACTCAACTTCATGGCACCTAATAAAAATAAACATTCTCTTCTGACTCCAACTTTAATTTCTGGTCGTTCTTGTCTGATTGTACACCTCCAGCCAGTGTTTTGGTTTTTTCCCCCTTCAGCTAGTTTATAATGATCATAAGGTTTTAATGATTACAAGGTTTTACTTGCAAGTGCTATTATTTTACAGTTATTGCATTTGGTCTTTGTTATGGACACAATTAGGGATCTCTTCCAATTGGTTCAAATAATCTGAGAAGCTGAAGTATTATGAAGAATAAATATAGCAACTCAGTGTTTGAGGAAGACTCATGAATAATCTCTGGTACATTTATCACACCACCTTGCTTACTGAAATAAACCAAGGATACTACTCTAAATATATCATGGACCATCAAAAGAACAAGTCTAATTTAGAAGAAATGTAGTCAGAGTACTCCTTAGAAACAAAGATTGAGAAGGTTCATCTCATATTAGTTTGTGGACAAATAATTTTGTTTACAATGGCTAGTATAAGACTAATTCCTATAAGGTAGACACTATCAGTTCCACAACTCTAAACTGCTTTAATACTCTGTCTCTGATATTAATCGTTTCTCTTCTCTTCAGTCCTCCCATCTGTCCATCTGTCTTTGTCCTTGAGTGATGTGGTTTGCTGAACATTTTCACAGAAACTCAAAGAGATCCATCACAGAAATGGTTCACTCGATTATGGATGGTGTAGGCCAATGTATGTGGTTGCACAGACTGGTGCATGAGTGCCAATAGTTGGCAGTCTGAGATTGTTGGCTATTGACTGCCAAGTGTGGGTGTAGCTGGATAAGGTTAGATGAAATGTTACAAATGAAGTAATGCTGAACTTTACAGAGTCATTGCTTTATATATCATCTCTGTGATACACTGTACGGTTTCTAGAACTTCTGAGAGAACTAAATGTGACACCTGGTTAGTAGAGAGGGGCTTGCATCCCTACCATTCTTATTTCCTTAATACAATAGATAATTCATCCTTAAATGTTGTCTTAAGCATAGAAAAAGAAGTTAGAATCACAGAATGAAAGTCTATGGATGGAAGGACCACATTACTTGATTAATTATACCACAGCTAGTTATCAGGAAGAACTAGTACTTAAAAGATATTGTGCTCGGGAAAGTAGAGGGCTGGCAAAGGAGATAAAGATGCAATGAGATTGACTGATACAGTGAGTGCGCAGGCCGCTGGCCATGGGCTTAAAGCATTATGAAGTTTGTGAAGACAGGGCAGGATTGGCCAAGCTTTTATTCTGTTGTCTGTGATGAATAACAGCTGAATAGATGACATCTAACAACAACAACAACAAAGCTCAGAGGACAGGAAGAGGTAAGATAAAAAGATAAAAAGAACTGAAAATGCTGAGGAGGAAGTAGGAAGAGTGCAGTTGCTTTGTGAATGTTGTAGTTAATGTTATAAAGCAAAATGTGTACAAATGGCTGAATGGAAAACAATTTGCTTTGTAAACTTTCATTGTAATCACAATCAAAGTAAAAAAAATCGTTTTAACTTTTTAGATTTCCACTTAGCTTGTTTTTTTTCATAATTGTATTTTACTTTCGTAATATTTCAGAGAAAGTCACCTCAAACTTTTTAGAAAGTGGTCTCTCAGAGGGTCTTCCGTATTTATTACAACAGCACATTGGGATCTGAGGGTAGAATATACATACATTCCTAGTTGCCCGATGGGGAATGGATTTCTGCCTAATTGAGCAACCCATCCAGCAGGAAAGGTACAAGCAACATTACTGGGAGCACCTGGACACACACCAAGAACTGAACTTTGTGTGGCTGTCCGTCTCAGGTAGAATTCATTTTACGCTTCAAGTTCAACACCTTTCAGCATTGCTGACCTAGTAGTCTTCCCACACGGGTATGGAACTGTCACTCTGGAACTCCTCATTGCTGACTTCTGTTAGGTGACGGTGCTCAGGGGAAGCACAACCACAAGCAATCACAGCTCAGTGATTATAATAATCTTCCTTATCATTCAGGGTTTGGGTAAAATAGCAAAAAAGCTGTGACACTTCATTTTATAGAAAAACCTTTCTTGACATTTAAGAAGGTCCCAAGGTGGCAGTGCTGGCAGTGCTGTGGGCATCTTAAAATAAAATCTTTCTCACTCCATCGAGGTTTATGAGTCTGTAAAGGTGTTGTCATGGCTCTTATGAAGTCTGATATCCCACAGCTCAGTCATACCTACAAACATGATGGATTATATTTTAGGCACAATGATTGTTTTCAGTGGGGGAAAGCCTCCACGATGAATTGATACAGGGCTCCATGCTGGGTCTTATGCATTAATCATGAAATAGCATGCTTATGCAAATGTGTAGAAGCCCAATTAGGCAGAGAGCACAGAGCCCTGGGAATAATGTTATGGGCTATTGGGCCTTCAAAATACACTCCTTGGCCAAATTTTCAAAAGCAAAGCAGATTTGAAATGCCTTTTTACTCTTGAAAACAGGTGTACAATTGTCTTCTTAGTACTTATTTCATGCCTTCACCCTTAAAATAAAGCTTTCTCCCAGTTGGCGTGATTTTTTTCCCCTCGTTGATCAACAGGAGCAGTAGAAAATTCTGAACTACTGACAAGAAAATAAAATGTTCTTTCAAAATCAAGACGTGCTGAGAATATTGAGAATACATCAATATTTGGGACCTTTTCGCCACACATTTTGAATGTTTCACATATTCAGTTTTCCTCTGGCACTCTGTCATCTCTTATATTTTGTGTGATTAATCAAAATATGCTAGCTACTGTTTTGCAAATTCTGTGCACACAATGCAAATACACTAAAGAGAAAACATGAAATTCTTCAAGACAAGTTCTTACTTTTATGTATTACTGCTCATTTCCAAACTTTATTTTTCTAGCTTAGAACTGCTGATGTCCTGCCCCTATTTTTTCTTTTCACAGGAAATTTCTGGTTTGTGTTGTGGTTTTGTTGTTTTTTTTTTTTTTTAACTGCTCCAGTATTTTAAGAGAATGGTAGTTAGTTGGAATAAGCGAGGATAATAAGAAAGATTAGTTTGTTCTCTTGTATTTAAATGAAAAGCATAAGAAGGTAATTATTAGCAATTTTATAGTCACACAGCTAGTTATTCAGGCAAATCAGTTGTTGCAGACTGCCATTAAGCTGATTCTGTTTTTGGTGGTGGTTTTATTTTGGTTGTAAATTAGGAAGTTCCATAGGGGCTTTCTGTGACCTTTTAGAAGCATGTTTCTAGGTCAATCTTGAGTGACGCCTTTAAGTGGATTTGAACCACTATCCTTTAGGCTTTTAGTAGACTTCTTAGTCATTTGTGTCAACCAGGGACCAAGATGAGGTCACAGTTTAGGAAGATGGACTAAAGGGTTTCTTGCAGTCAAGTATAAAAACAAAATCTTCAGACATGTATTTGAACAGTCTCTTATTTTACTAGAAATCAACTTAACTTCTTAAAAGCCTACTTCTCTCCTCAAAAGTGTCTAGGAAGCAACGGAAAGGTCACTTAAACATAACCAACAAAACAAAACACCCATAAAAATCTGCCAAAATGGAGTCAATTTTGAACTGTAGTGTCATCTGTAGGACAGAAAAAGAGATGCCTTTTAGCGTTTCCAAGCCTGCTTCGTTTTTCTTCCTGAGAGTGGCTTGTGGATTCAAATCAGGATCCTTCAGTTAACACTAACAAGTAATCCACTGGCCCACAAGGACTTCCACAATTCAACCATTACTTCCAATATAGCAATCACTGATAGCTGCAGGGTGGAGAGTGGATTGCCAGGGCGTAGAGGAAGAAGAGAAAAGTGGGGAGAAATGAGATGAAAGAAGAAAGGAAGACAGGGAGTGGGGCATAGGGAGAGAAGCTGTCTTTATAGTGCTTGGCAGTTGAAGCTAAAGTCTGAAAAACTCCTTTGGGATGAGAAAAGACTTTCTGACTTCTAAAAAATGATGTTAATCCACAGCTCTGTTTTTAGAATGCTTCTGGCTATGTGAGAAGCACTTCCAATTAGATCTATTTGAAAAGTTTGTACAGAAATCTAAATCTAAAGTCCTCCAAATGTAATTTATTACAGCAGGCAATTCAACACAAGACTTGCCTTAGCCCAAATCACTTTATGGCTTGGTTTAGTTGTGCAGTCAGTCTTTTTGACATAGATTCCTTAGCCTGAAAATAAAATCATACTCCTTTCCCCTAGTACTCTAAAAATGTAAATGAATGAAAAAACAACCACTGCTAAAATAGTAAACTGTTGCCAGTAAGTCCATTTCAGCACTACTACTCACTCTATAAAGTCTATAGAATAAAATTTTCTAGCTGATCATTATTTACTAATTTCAAAATCTATCACTGGAAAATCAAGGCCAGCAAGAGGGTTTTCTAAGACATAAATTGTACTTCCTATTGATTTCATAGTGACAGAAAGAAAGTTTACCTTTCATTTACTCACACCCTACATATTGTTGTCTATTTGAATTATGACTCATAAAACTGCCTCATAGGACTTCCAATGTTGTAAATCCTTACAGAAGCAGAGTGCCATTTCTTTTTCCTATAGAGGAATCAGTGGGTTTGAACCACCAGTCTTGCAGATAGCAGCCAGGTGTTGAACCACTGTATCAAGGCTCCATGTTTACACCGTGACAGGATTGACTGTGGTGTCCCTCTCCCCCTCATTTCCAAATGGAAACATTTCTACCCCTACGTTTCCTACCCATTCACTAGCATATTCCTCTCTGAAACCAGAAAACACCAAAGAAATGACTGTTATTGTTTGGTACCAGTGAACCCACTGCAAGTTAGAGTGACTCCAGGAACAAGAAAGCAGAACCCTGCCCTAGCCCTCAGCATCCTCACAATCTCTAATATGCGTAATATGTACAGTGATGGTGTCACTGCGTCTTGTTTAGGGTCTTCCTCTTTTTCCAATACTCTACTTTTCCCAAAATGATATCTTTTTCCAAGGATTGTTCCCTCCTGAGAACATGCCTAAAGTATATGAGACGAAGTTTCAGCATCTTTGCATCTAAGGAGCACTGTGGTTGTACTCTATCCAAGATAGACTTGCTTGCTCTTTTGGTAGCCCATGAGATATTCAGTACTTTTGTTGAATATCACAATCACAATACGAAGGCATCAATCCTCCTGTCATTCTTACTTAATGGCCAATTTTCTGATGCATAAAAGTAGTTGAAAAGACCATGGGTTGTTAGATCAGGCACACCTTAGTCTTTCCCTTTCCCCCACCCACTCACGTACCTTATG
Organism: Elephantulus edwardii; assembly: GCF_000299155.1. Lineage (NCBI taxonomy): Eukaryota > Metazoa > Chordata > Mammalia > Macroscelidea > Macroscelididae > Elephantulus > Elephantulus edwardii. Next base: position 3,103,457 of record NW_006399834.1, on the reverse strand, counting down.
TCTTAGATAACTATGCATATATAGGATATTTTTTATAATTAATTACCACTACTCTGTGTCTATTATCACCATATTGTCATTCTTTTTTAGCCTTTTGGAGAAGTCTGTGACAACAGATTTTCCCAGTGCAACATATCTGTCTTTTAATGTCTTGATTTCTGCTACCATGCGTGTTGATTTTGAATCCAAATAAAATGAAATCATTGGCAATGTCAATCTTTTCTCCATCTATTGTGATATGAGAAATTCAAATCGTATTCAGAAGTGGCCCAGGCACAAAGCATATAGAATTCCTGGTGTCAGATGGATCTTGCTGAAAGCTGAGAATATCAGAAAGATTGTTTGCATGTTTGTTTTATTGATTATTCAATTGAATTTATATGGATAATATCAAATTAGGATAACACCAAGAAGAACAAGAATCCAAGAACACTTAATTATGCTTGCACAAAACCTATACATAGTCCAAGAAGCTATTGTCTGAACAGTACAAGGGGGATACTGCACAGTTTAAAATTATGAAAGGAGTGCATCAGCGTTGTATTCTTTCTCCTTACATATTCAACCTGTATGCTAGGCTAATAATTTAAGAAGCTGTACTATATGAAAAAAAATGTGCCATCAGGATCAGTGGAAGACTCATCAACAACCTGTACTATGCAGATGACACAAGCTTTTTTACTAAAATTGAAGATGGTCTCTATCTGTCAGAATTAGTTCTATGGCAACTAGAAGTAAAGCTTAACTTTGTCTTCTCCAAATTGGCTGCAGCAAATCATACTGTATTTGTTATTTCTAATACTCCTCCTCACTCTTTTTTAACCTTTATAGTAAAATTAGAACAAATAGTCTACAGCAGTAGTTTTTGAGGATTCCTTTGCCACTTTTAGGAGGTCCACAGGTCAAAAGCAAATTTTTGTAAAATGACATCTTTCCCCATTTGATTCTCTCGTGAGTACCATGGGGTTTTCCAGAAACTTTCTTACAAGTTTCTGATCCAACAGATGGAACGAAGAAACATGAATGAAACAAATTGTCTTTCATTAAGTCAAATATTAGAAAATACTTGTAAAATTTCAAAACAATACCTATCTTCTTGCTGTTTTATTTTGGAAAATTTAGTTATGCTTTGTTAATTATCTTCTTGAAGTGAATATGCTATACATTTTGAGTGATTTTACTTTACAGATATTCTTAAATTTCAAATTTAAATCTATAACGTGGTATGAACAAAGTCAATCTTTAAAAAAACCCTAAAAACTTTAGGATCTTCTAGAATTTTTAATGATATTAAGTGATTCTGAGGTAAAAAAAAAATTAAAAATCTCTGACCCACACAGTAAACGGAACAGAGTTCTGTGAAACAAAGCTTTTTTCTTTTTTGCTCCAAGTTATTCCACTGAATATTTGCAAATTAAGTACAAGTGGACATTACTTTATAACAACCCAATAAGTCACAAATAAAATAAACTAGTGAAATTAAAATTATAATAAGATTCTTAGCTCTTTTTAAGTACACTGCAAGTGAATAGAATTGAAAATATAACTGTTTTCCAAAATTATATTTTCAGCTTTCAGATTTATAAAATTCCCTACCCTAATTAAAAAAAACAAAAAACAGCCCACAAGTAAACAACCAGCCATCCAGCCAACCAACCAATAAAAGACCCTCAAGAAGCTTACCACGTAAAAACATCAAACTAAAACACTCTTAATGATGTAAAGTTGGAGCCAAGTCATAGCTGACCCTCCACTGAGCTTTCAAGGCCATAAATGGCACAGAAGGAGATTGCCCTTCTTTCTCTGAAGGAGTCACTGGTGCATTTAAACCTCTAGAAAAGCGCAGCCTTTGGGTTAACAACCCAACTCCTGATGGACTAGATCCTAGAGCTACTGGCTCTAGGGGTGTGTGTGTATGGGGAATTATTCTTCTTTTTAGAATTAGTTTATTAGAACAAGAGTTTATTTAAGATATATATTATTGTTGTTTTTGTTGTTGTGTACCGAGGAGCAGTCAGAACCAACATGTAGCTGATCACCCAGTGAGTTTTAAAAGGAAGTCAATCACATAGGAGTTAATTGCCTATCTATCTCCCATGGAGTAGCTGATGGTTTCAAATCATGTACCTTTTGGTTGGCAGTGCAACTCCTTTTCACTATGCTACCAGCACTCTTGAAGGAGTCCATCAAAAGGACAAAGAATAATTTTGGAAGAAGCTATCCTGTCAGGTTTACAGCAGAGTTTTACTATTAGAGGAATTGTTTACAAAAATACACAAAACCAACAGCAAACCAGAGTGCGGACGTTTGAGTAAATTGGTTTGTGGAGAATCAAAGATAATGAATAGGAACACAGATTTGAGTGTGGGCTACTCAATCTATAATGAACAGACAGATACGGGCCCAACAAAGAAAAACAGAACTATATGGAAAGGCATTAACTATGGTAGTATGAAAAAAAAAGTAAAAGAAGTAGTGAATAAGTAAGTTGCATTTAGTTAGTAAAAGAGCATATGTTGCTTATGTGTAGGTTTGTTGTAGGAGTTTCCCCATCCAGGTGTCCATCTCCTGCCCCTGAAGGCAGGGAACATATGCCATTGTTGAAATTTGAAGATGATCAATCCTGAGGAGGTCATCAAGGAACCCCAACCCCGTGGTCTGTGATTAAGAAAACTTCTTAAAAACATGTAAACTATTATGTGGGAATCCAGCTAGGATCTTCAAAGCGGCAATAGTCACCTCTAAAGTGAGTTTTTAGAAAGGGCTACTAATTCTAACATTTCCTTTTTAGTCATTTAGACTGACTGACATTTGACTGACTTTCAAGTTTCACTAAGAAGATGACTTTTGCTTCAGCAGGAATGATAACGCCGGCTGAACTAATTTTTATCAGATTTTTTAAAAATGTCATCATCTTTAGACTGTTGAAAGGACAATTTCTTTCTTCAAACAAGAACTTTTCAAACAGTTTGATTTTAACTGAACACGAAAGGTTGGAATGGGGGAAAATGACTTATCTTTACCATAGGCATGGCCATAGTCTTCTACTTAAAATTTTCAGGTTGTTTGTTCTCCTTAATGCACTCATGTTTCTCTGTGTGGCTAAATTGGAGCTATTGTAAAATCACAGTTACCTATTGGCACTGACACTTTTTATGGTATACCATGATTAGAAGCCCTTGACTCAAGAGTTAGCTGATCAGCTAATAACCATAAGGTTAGGGATTCAAATTCATTCAGCAATCTCACAGGGGAAAAAACCCCAGTGCTTTGCTCTTGGAAAGATTAAATCTTAAAAAATCTTATGGAGCATTTCTATTCTGTCATATGGGAATAGAAAACCAACTCAGTAGGATTTAACATTATTACTGCATCACGAAAAAACAAAAAGCAGCAATCTTTTTTATCTCCCACTATCTGGGCTCTATGAGCTTTGGTAAATGTTGAGAGTTATAGAAAGGCTTCAGGCCTTTTGTTCATAGGGTCACTATGAGCCGTGCTCAACTCAAAGGCAATCAACAACAACAACAACATCATATAGTCCCACAATCAATAATACTCTTGGTATTAGCAGCCATGAAACAAAAAGGCTAATTGCTTTGTGAAATTCTGCTGTCAAGGACCTCTCCAGAGTACTAAAGAAGAGCAATAATGTCAAAGGTGCCTGATCCAGGCCATGGTCTTCACAAATACTTGCTGTGCATCAGAGAGCTGGACAGTGACTAGGGATGACAGAAAGAGTCTTTATGCCTTTGAGCTTTGGTGCTGAGCTTTATGGACTGCTAGGAGAACAAACATGTTAATCATGGAGATGTTGAAACCATGCTGCTCCTTGGAGGCAAAGATTCTGAAGCTCTGTCTGACAACGTTTGGGCATGTTGTGAGGAGGGACTGGTCCTTGGAGAGAGATATCATGCTTGGGAGGATGGAGGCACAGAGCAGGAGGGGAATCCCTTGATGAGATGGATTGACTTAGTGACTGAGGTAATAGAGGTAGATGTGTCAGAGATAATGACAAGCTTAAGAAAGAGCAGGGTTCAGAGCTGTTGTACACAGGGTCACTATGAGTTGCAAGCAACTTGACTGCATGTAAGAGCAACAACAACAACATATGGTCCCAAGAGCTTATGAAAATGATCTTGTAAAATGTAGAAAGTTATCTGTGTTTCAAAGGCTTGTGAAAATGATCTTGTAAAATGTAGAAAGTCATCTATGTTTCAAAGGCTTGTCCACTGGCCTTCGTGATGCCAAATACATGTGTATGAACATTCCAAACATAAGTCAATGTTCTGCTCAGTGCTGCTTAAGAAATGTAGGAGAGATTTACAATTTCTTTTTCTAGTGATTATGATGTTCTTTTGCTACTCTTTGTTGTCCCTTTATGATTTTTTGATGTGTGAACTTACTGCTATACATTGACCTCTCAATATTGCTTTTGCTATGTTTCAGAGATTCACTGTGCTGAACTTTCATTATTGTTCTGTTTAGAATTTTATTAATTTCATCTGTTATTGTTGTTAAGTGTCATCAGGTTGACTACGACTCCTAGTGACAATAGCTCTGAATCCTGTCCTATCTTGACCAATCTCACTGTCTCTGACACACCTGCCCCCATTGTTACCTACTGCTACTCTAAACATAAAATTATTCCATTTTCATGTATTTTGTTTCCCCCTTGTTCTTTCTCTTGTTTATTTATAATTTTACATTTCTATCGGAGAGGTGCTTTATACCATTTCCTGTTTTTTTTAATTTATAGACTATTCATCTTTGGTCTGAATTATCACAATATAAAGCCTCTGCTAAAATTAAGTAAAAAAAACCCCAACAACAAAAAATACAACCCAAAACTTCCTACATTAGTGGTCAGAAAAGGACTAGATGTGACTGAAAAAACCTTCTAACTTGAACTGGAGACACTTCCAGAAACCATCTTCCAGCCAGATAATAGAACTATAAAACAACCTGAAGAATGTTTTTGTCTGTACTTCATCTATTACTTAGTAATTTTGTAGCAAAATATGACTTAATTTGTACGTATTTGGTGGGTTTTTTGTTCTTCCTTTTGTTTATTTTTAATTTTATGACGTTGTGATCGCATATTATATAGATAGAATACATATGCTATTATAGATGAACTATTATAGTTGATTGTTGTACCAACCATACAAGATCCACAGGGAAATATTTATTGCAAACTCAATAGTAGGAAAATTTGAGGGAAAGAGAAACTAGACTAATGGAAGTAAGGATCCCAGAGAGGAATTAGAAAGATTGTGGTATCAACCACAATGGCAGAAAACAACTTTTGTATTTACCAGTGATTAAGAAAACTAATATATGTAGCCCATCAACAAATGAGTGGTTAGAAAAAAACTACAGTACAGTCACACAATGGAATATTATGCAGCATTGAAAAATAATTAACTCACAAAACGTTACACAACACGGGTGAGAGAGGAGGACATTTTGCTGAGTGAAATATCTCAGTTACAAAAGGACAAATACTGCCTAACATCACTGTTATACAATTGGTCTGACATGAGGTGTTGGGGAAAGAATAGGAAAAGAGTGGCTAAATAATGAACGCAGCATCAGAACAGATGAGCAGATGAGGGGAAGAACTATGTGAAAGGTGTATGTGTTAGACATTATATGGATGACAACAGTCTGGAACAAAACAAGCATTGAAAAGTGAACCTGGGGAAGTGGAAGGCAGAGGCATGGAGGAAAATGTACAACAATGAAAAAGTAAATAAACCAGAGAGACTGCGGAAGTGATACTCAGAGATGCCACACAAGACAATAGCGACATATAAAGTAAAGCCATTCACGGAAGACAGTGAAACAGGAGGATGAGATCTCGATCATGGCGGTATCCATGACATGTGCCCTGCCAACAGCAGCCGTTTACCTTTCTTCACTTCTCAATGTGCAAGAATTAGATTTGATTCACTATCTGTTATCCTGCTAGTTGCAATTAGCAAACTATTCCTACTAAAAAAAAGAAAATGAATGTATGCAAACTTTCATCTAGATCACAGTAAAAAGTATTTTTTTTTAAAGAAAGAAGAAAAATAAGGGAAAAGAAGTAATGAAAAAGAGTATGTTTAAAAGCTTAACCTAAAATGTTACTTTTTTAAAAAAAGTAAGAAAGCAAGACTATGGAAACATAAAGTCAGGAGGGTGAGGACAGGACGGATAAAGATCTGTAGAAAAGATAAAAAAAACCCTCAGAAAATAGGATCTATGTTTGCTTTTGTTCTGTCTCATTGCCATCTATCTGGAACCAATTCATAGTTGCCTCTCAGCCAGGCCTGGGACTTTCCTCACTGGGAGGAGATTGCCCCCCTTTCTCCCATGGATCTTTTGGTGAGGTAGAACTGTCCACGAAGACACTTTGAGCATCACAATAACCCTATGGGCTGTGCCACCAGAGTGCTTCTGTTGACTGGCCTTACATAATGGTTTGAAGGAAATTTTAGGTTTCTTTGGATATTGCAGTTACAGGAAGCTTGTTTCTTGGAAGGAATGTTAATGGAATCATACGTACAATCAGTGGTCAGGGCTTCTCTTTTAACTTTTCCCGTAACAAAGGCAATCTGATAATTGAAACACTTTAATATTTAGTATACAAAGACATTCTTTTTCATTGGAACTTCAAAATCATAAGGAAACAGGACCTACGAGTAACTTTTCTTGTTTGGAATTTTATGTCTATTTACAATTCATTTAATCATTGGGTGACAGTGGTGGGAAGCTCATGGACTAATAGAAAGACTGGTGGTAAAAACCACTCAGAAGTTCTTTGGAAAAACAGCCTACTAGTCTACTCCCAAAAGATCCTCACTGTTTTACACCTCGCAGCACACATTTTACTCTAAAACTCACATTGGTGCTAAGAGTCGAACTGGGCCACTTTGGTTTTCCTTTTACTTAGGTGATTCCTTAGGTTTAAAGTTAGTGCAGATTCTTAAGCTCTGAGATTCCCAATGCAAAGATTTCATTATGTGTTCTTACTTACCTATTTGTTTTTGTAAATTCTGTCAATACTACCACAGTCTCACCTTTATTTATATATATCTCAATGGCCTAGAGCTTTAGCAGTATTCCCTTATTTTCAGACTAATAAAAAAAACCAGTATGGCAGTGTATTGTAGTGAAAGAATTACTAGGATATTGACTTTGGCAGTTAAACTTCAAATAGCCTTTGGCATTGTTTTTTTTTTTTAAACTTCTAGTACTTGAAACTCTATAATAATCTGCTTGAGGTTACTTGCATGACTTTCCGGAGGAGGCGTAGACAGCTAATCTATACCAGTGCATTCACTGAACATTCATTGAGGATTTGAGACTTTATAATCTATTCTTTGTTGGGTCAACAGAATCACTGGACCCAAGTAACTCAAAGTCTAGGATGAGGAATTGGAGATTGAATAAACAAATATTAAAACAAGCCACATGATATATGGCTCTCTGGTGGCTTACTCCATGTGAGTTTCTCAGTTAACCCACAGCCACATGTCTACACAAATCCTCTTGCTGCTGTGTGATAGAAAGGCAGACAGTATCCTTCCATCAACATTTGTAGCCTCAGGAACTGATGAAGGTTTGCTATGAGTTGGAAGCTACACAATAGTGGTGAGTGAGTGAGTACCATGATAAATTCTAAAAGAAAGAAATTTACTTTAGCAAGTAAGTTCCATTAAAATGTCATTGCATTTTGGTCACTGACACAGAGCTCTGGTGGCTTTACAGTAATAAACTATATGCTAACCCAAGGACACATGGTTCAAATCCACCATCTGCTCCGCGGAAGAAAGATGGGCAATCTCCTCTTGTGCAATTTATTGTCTCTGGAAACCCGCTTGAGGGTCAGCTATGTGTCGGTTCTGACTTGATGGTACATAACAATAGTTCCCAAATACTACCTGGCTCATTGTTGATGCTCAATAAATATTTGCTAGATAAATGAATGTATGAATGAGAATTCTAGGAAAAGCATGTGGCAGTATAAATGAAGATAACAATAATATAGGAGATAATAACTTCAGATAGAAGGCACACATACAATTATTCAGAATCTTTTAGTATAGATCTTATTTTCATATGATCTTTTTATGCCATAGGAAAATAAGAAGAAAGCAAGAACTAAGTTGGTAAAGTTATAAGCCCTCAAAATAAAACACTGATCCGTTTAATTTCTCAACAAAATGTTGTTAGAGAATATGTTTATTTTCAAATGTAAGTGTAGATATAATGCCATTAAAAATGTGTAAACAATATTTATAATTATTAAGAGCTTAGTCTCCACTGTTATTTCAGGAGCCAAAGTCAGTTTACATTGTTACTGTTTTTGCTAGGTGCCATAGTGTTCTTAATATACAAAGGAACTAAACACTGCTCTGTCCTGTGGTAACCCCTCAATCTCTGCTGTGATTAAAGCTATTGTTGTAGTCACTGTGAGAGTCAATTTTATTGATGATGTTCCTCTTTTGCAATGACCCTCTACTTTACTATGTACGGTGTCTTTTTCCAAGGATTGGCCCCTCCTAATAATGTATTTCAGTGTCAAGAAGACAAAAATCCTCACCATTGGACTGATAGGTAACATCATGATGAGTGGAGAAAGGATTGAAACTGTTAGCTATTTCATTTTACTTGGCTCTATGATCAATACACTTGGTATGAGCAGTCAGGAGCCCAGGAGATGTATTTCACTGGGGAAGTCTGTAGTCAGAGACCTCTCCAAATTATTGAGGAGTAAAGATGTCAGTTTGGAGAATAAACTGTGCCTGAGTAAGGCCATGGGTTTTTGTTTTTCTTTGTTCTAAAAACTGACCTTTCCTGGCAATATGCCTAAAGAGTGTGAGACAATGTTTCACTATCTTTGCTTCAGGAAACATCCTGGCTGTACATGCTTCAAGGCAGATCTGCTTGTCCTTTTGGCAGTCTATGGGACATTGATACTCATCACCAATACTGAGACACAATGACATTGATTCTTCTTTGGTCACCCTTATTCACTCCCCCCCCCCTTATTCACTTTTAAACTTTCAGATGTATAGGAAGTAAAGAAAAAAAATACCATGGCTTGGATTAAAGTGCACCTTAGTCTTTAAACTTATATCCTTGCTCTTTAACATTTTAAAGAGATGTTATAAATCA
>NW_006399834.1:3084256-3094152 GCF_000299155.1 Elephantulus edwardii | reverse complement strand
CAGTCAAACGCCTTTGCATAATCAATGAAACACAGATATACATTCTTCTGGTATTCCTTGCTTTCAGCTAAGATCCATCTAACATCAGTTACAATATCCCTAGTACGACGATCCCTTCTAAACCCAGCCTGGACTTCTGGCAGTTCTCTGCTGATGTGCTGTTTCAGTCATTTTTAGATAATCTTCAGTAGAATCTTGCTTGCATGTGAAATCAATGATATTGTTCTGTAGTTTCCACACTCTGTTGGAGTTTTTAAGACTAGCATTATTTTAATATTTCAGTGAGGGAAAAGGGTTTGTGTAGTGCTTTAAGTCAATAAATAAAAATATAAATGAATAATAAACAAATGGATAAATAAGTAAATATTGATCATATATTAATTGATTTAACAATTGTGGTCACAGCTATACTGATATTAAATAATACTCCAGAAAACTTTTCAGAATAAAAGAATGAATATTTCTGAATGAATATGAATATTTTAAGAATGTGCATCAAAGGGAAAAATTACTAGGGAAAAGGCAAGATAAATATTAAATTATTAAAATTAAAATGTAAGATTTATATCCTAACAGAATAGCGAGAATATTTCTTCTGCAGGTTACATGGTAATCATTATCATCTGGACACCAGCTTTCTGTAGTGTCTCAGAAAGAAGCTGGCTCCAATTTTCCTCTAAATTTGAAGACCTTAAAATATTTTAAGTGCCGTAGACTTCTTGGGAAATTTGATAAAGGCTATGAAGTTCTAGAGATACTGTACAAAGATAGTTGATTATGTTCTTCATAGATTGAACTGTGTCCCTCCAAAAGACATGCCTGTAATGATGATAATGTAGGGGGCTGAGGTAAAGGATTAAAATTTAAGTAGAACATGCAGTGGAGGTCTCACCGAGGAGGTGAAATTTCACCAATATCTTGAGGTAGATGAGAAAGTGAACGATATAGATTTCTTGGAAGAGAGTGTATTAGAGGGAAGATCAAGGACAATGCCTTTTGTTAAGCATATGGCTATCATTTTCAGAACAACAAAGAGGTCAACATGGGTGGACAAGAAAAAGAAAGGTGAGTTATGATGTTGTTGTTATATGCCAGTGAGTCAATTATGACTCCTAATGATACTATGAACAACAGATCTGAACTCTGTCCTGTCTTGTGCTACTCTTATCATCTCTGACACATTTAAGCCTGTTGCAGCGGTCTGTCAATCCATCTCACTGAGGGTCATTCTTTCATTGAGGGTGTTAAGAGCACTGAATATCCCATAGACTGCCATAAAAAAAGAGAAAGGTTAGATTGGTTGATAATGTAGCCGCATGATGAAATAAGGGTGGAATGTTATCGACAAACAAGATGAGAAAGAGTTTTGTAGGCCATTATTATGTGGGCAGATTAGTACTTTAAGAGACAAAGGAATCCATGTGACACAAAGTAGCAATTTTTCTGACTTGTCTAATACAAAATCACCTGTTGTGTTGAGAAGTAAGGAAGAATGTTGAGAAAGTAGTCTACAGGTTTAGGAGAGATGTTGATGACTTGGAGAAAAGTAAAAATTCAAGCCTTGAGCTGTAATACTTCAAGATGTTATAGGTAAAATATTGAATGATCCAAGATGCATTAAAAGAACATAGAAGGAATATGCAGAGTCACTGTCCCAAAAAGAACTGACTGACAGAGAACCATTTTAGGAAGTTGCGTATGATCAAGAACCATTGGTAGCAAAGGAGTAAGTTCAATCTGTTCTGAAGGAAGTAGCAAAAGACTATGTCCTAGGAATTGATGGAATATCAATTGACATATTTCAACAAACAAAATGCAGTCCTGGATGTGCTTATCAGGTTGTGTCAAAAAATCTAGATACAGCTGTGTGGCCAACTGACTGGAAGACATCCATGTTTATTCTCATTCCCAAAACAACTTGACAAACAGAATGGGGAAATTGAACTATATCACTAAACACTTGCAAGTAAAATCTTGCTGAAGATTATTTAAAAAAACAAAGAAAGAAATCAAACCCACAAATAAACAGCTCGTTAATAGAGAACTGCCAGAAATACTACATTCAGAAGAGACTGTCGCAGTCAGGGTATCATTGCTGTTGTCAAGTAGATCTTGGTTTAAGAGTACCAGAAAGATGTTTAATTGTGTTTTATTGACTATTCAAAGACATTTGTCTATGTAGAGAATAACAAATTGTAGCTAACATGGAGAAGAATGGGAATTCCAGGAGACTTAATTGTGCTCATGCAAAACCTATATACCTTCCCAGGAAGCTGTTGTCTGAACAGAGCAAGTGAACACAGCATGTTTCAAAATCAAGAAAAGAATGTATTAGGAGTAAATCTGTTCTCCATTTTTCTCTTCAATTTATATGATAACAAATCATTTGGGAGGTTGGACTTTTTGAAGAAGAGTGTGGCATCAGGATTGGGAGAAGACTCATCAACAACCTGCATTATGCAGATGATAAAACTTTGCTCACCATAGCTTGAGGAGGACTTGAAGTCTTTGCTGCGTAAAGTTAAGCACTGCAGTCTTCTATGTGGATGGCAGCTCCACATCAAGAAAACAAAATATTCAGCATTAGGCCAATTGGTAGTATCATGAAAAATGGAGAAAAGATTGAGGTTGTTAACGATTTCATATTGCTTGGATCTACAATCGAGTCACTTGACTCCAGCAGTCAAAAAAATAAAAAAAGAGTTGCATTGGGAAATGTACTGTCAAGAACCTCTCCAGAGGGCTATAGAGCAATGATGTAATTCTTGAGACTAAGGCACATGTAATCTAGGCCATTGTCTTCTCAATTGATGTTTATGCATCTGAAAACTGGGCAATGATTAAGAATGACAGAAGAAGAATTGATGTCTAGGAGTTATTCTGGAAAAGAGTACTGTAAGTACTGTGTAATGCAAAGAGAACAAAAAGATTTGTCCCAATGAAGGTGAAAACATTTCACTCCTTGGAGGTAAGGATTTTGAAGCTGCATTTCACATATTTTGAGCATGTTGGCTGGAGAGACCAGTCTCTGGAGAAGAACATCATGCTTGGGAGGGTAGAGGATCAGTACAGGAGAGGAAGTCCCCAGATGAGATGGATTGATACAGTGACTGTGGCAATGGGGTCAAGAGTGTCAGAAATGGTGAGAATGGCTTAGGATCGGGTAGGATTCTGAGCCATTGTTTATAGAGTTGCTATGAGTTGTACTTAATGAGAAGGCACATAACAACATTTAAAAGACTATCATGGCCATGTTGATTTTGTTGTTGTTGTATGCTGGCATATAGCTTATGATTTGTAACAACCTTATGCTGTTATGCAGCTCTGAAGCCTGCCTGTCCTGAGCCAGTCTCACTGATTCTGACACACCAACACCTATTGCCCCAGTAACGCTATCAATCCATCCCTCCTGGCCATATACCCAAAGTATGTGAAACAGAGCTTCAAAATCCTAGCTTCCAAGGAGAAACTTGGTTTCACCCCCTCCAAGACAGACCTACTTGTTTTCTTTGTGGTCCATGGTTAATTGACATTCAAAACTTTTTTTCCAGCATCACAATTCAAAGGCATTAATTCTTCTGTCATCCTTAGTCATTGTCCAGCTCTCACATATTTTGAGCATGTTGGCTGGAGAGACTGTTGCAGTCAGGATATCATTGCTGTTGTCAAGTGCATCTTGGTTTAAGAGTACCAGAAAGATGTTTAATTGTGTTTTATTGACTATTCAATAAGGTGCTGTGCACCTTAGTCTCTAGGCTGATACTGTTGCTTCTCTGTACTCTGGAAAGGTCCGTGACCACAGATTTTCCTGGTAATTTGTGTTTCGATGTCCTGACTGGTGATGATACCAAGAGTGTTGGCTGTGGAGCCAAGCAAGTTGTAATTGTTAACAATCTCAATCTCTTTTTTCTCAATCATGGTGCTGCCAGTTGGTCCAGTGGTGAGAATCTTTGTTTTCTTGATGATGATGAGTTTCAATCCATATTGAAGACTGTGTTGACCTTCTGAAGATATGTCCTAATAATGGAACCATTAGTACACCAGGGTGATATGTCTTTCTAGATAGATTTGTTTATATTGACATTGATGTTGTATTTATTATGTGCTATCAAGTCAACTATTACACAGTGACACTATGAGCAACACATCTGAACCCTGCTCTAACCTGTTCCATCCTCATCATCTCTAACCTGCACCAGCCCATTGTTCTGGTATCTGAATCAATCCATCTTGTTAAGGGTCTTCCTCTTTCTTTGACATTCTATTTCTTCATTCCTTTTTTCCCCCAAGGGCTGTTCCCTCCTGACAACATGTTCATATGTGAAGTTAAGTTTCACCATACTTTCTTCTAAAGGGCACCCTGGTACATCCTCCAAGGCAAACGTCCTTGTTCTTTTGGCAGTTCATGTATATTCAGTACTTTTTTTTCAATGTCACAATTCAAAGGCATTGATCCTTTTTCTGTCATCCTTTTTTTATTGTCCCACTTTTTGGATGCATAAGAAGCAATTGAAAAGACCATGGCTTGAATAAAGCACACCTTGGTGTTTAAACTGACATTTTTACTCCTTAGAACTTTGAAGAAGTTCTTGACAGTAGGTTTTTCTAATGCAATACATCTTTTGATTTTTTGACTGCTGCTATCATGGGAATTGGTTGTGGATACAAGTAAAATGAAACTATTGACAATGTCAATCTTTTCTCTGTCTATCATGAGGTTCCCCATTCATCCAATGGTGAGAATTTTTGACTCTTGATGTAGAGGAAGGCCACATTGAAGGCTATAGTCTTTGATATTCTGCAGTAAACACTTCAATCTTCACTCTCTACAAGCAAAGTTGTATTATCTGCATAATACAGATTGTTGAAGAGTGTTCCTCCATCTTGATGTCATATTCTACTTCTTACAGTCTAGCTTCTTAAGTGATTTTCTCAGCTTGAATAGATATTGACAAAGTACGTATACCTATCTTTCCTCATGTTAAATCATACAGTGTTCTCTTGTCCTGCCTGGACAACTACATCTTGGTCTTTGCACAGATTTCACATGAGCTCTATTAAATGTTCTGGGACATTGATAATACACCTTTATTTGGAATATGTTACATTTGTTTTTCATTGCTGACCACTATTTTGTATCTTGTTCTAACGAAATATCTTAAGTCCATTTTAAAAGAGGAATCATGGACTTAGAAGCTGCTGACAGCCATCCCAAGATATATAATGGTAGTAGAAGCAGCCAGTTAATAAACAGCATTGCCCAGGATATAATGATGGAATGTCAGCATACATATTTTGGCTTAGATTTAAGTTCCGGGGTAAATAATCCTCACTTACTAGAGAAATGAAGTGGGAGAGCTCACTGAATTTGCCTTGAATTTTCCTTGTTTTACCTTTGAAGCTACTGGCCGTACAGTTCACAGTGTGCTAGAAAACCCCTCTCCCTACATTTATTAAAGATTGTCATCTTTAATTGTAATCTTTATTCAAAGATGGAAGCAGAGGGAAACATTTTAATTCTATATATCCTCCTTCTGTTTAGGAACTTAAGCTTCAGAATTTGGAATCTGTAGAAATCCACAATAATACTCTATTTTTCTAAAAGTGTATGTGTGTGTGTGTGTGTGTATTTCCTAGACTAAAATATGTATATAAAAAAGTAAAGTTTTAAAAATTCTATTTGGCAGAAGTTATATGTGCTTAGAAATGAGAAATAAAAACAAGTCATAGAGACCAAGAAAGGGACAAGGAGATAGTGGACAAGAAATAAAGGGAGAAATTGCTTTCATTTTCTTTTACCTATAAAATTCTAAGAACAATGGAACCAAAATGGAAAAAGCCACAGAGTAAATTCTGTTGCATAATTCACGTTTTCACTTAACGATATAAAATACCCAGGCCAACTCTAGTAGACAAAAACATAGAGTAAGTAAAACTCTTTTCAGAATCCTTCTATTTCTCTTGTATTAGTCTTTAGCCTCCCTTTGGGTGCAATCATAATATTCATTCTAACAGTCAACTCCAACCTCTTGGAAATCTCCCCGTGTGAGCATGCTGAATCTTCTCCAACCTTTTTCAAAATGTGTTTGTTGTACAGATTTTAACAACAAACTTTAACAACCCAGCAAGTAACTAGAATTTAGAAAATATTTTATTTTTTAAATTTTGAAGTAATAGGTTTAAATTACTTCATGTGATTAAATAGCTGCTGGGTGGTGTAATTAGATTGTACGCACATCATGGTTGCTAACCAAAAGGCTGAAGGTGTACGTTTATCCAGGGACAACTCAGAAGAAAGAACTGGGCAAGATCTAACCTCAAAAACCATATGGAACACAGTGCTCCTTTGACAAGTTTATGTTGGATTAGACTCCACAGCAATGGGTACAGGCAGATGATACTAGCTGAGCTTTTAACTCACCTAGATAGGATTTTTATTTCAATAAGATAGTTTTATGCCTTAACCAAAGGAACTTTCGTGGACATTTTACGTAGTGTGAAAGACGGATTTTGATATTGATAATGTTTTCACCACTAGTTTCCTTTGAAATCTGACTTTTAGGAGACAATTCCTGTAGCGTGTAAATCCTATAGGCAAACAGGGGAAAGCCAATTATCTCACAGACCTCAATACATACTCTGTATTTTCTACAATCAAAATGATAGTATTACTGGGAAATAAAATCTATAAGGAAAGAGAAAAGATTTTGATATTCTTTTTTAATTTAGTTAATAATTTTACAAATTGCATGTGCAACTCATGTTGTTGTTGATTGCTTTTGTATTAAGCATGACTCATGGCAACCCTATGAACAAAAGGTCTGAAGCTCTTCTACAACGATTGACATTTATCAAAGTTCA
Source organism: Elephantulus edwardii (assembly GCF_000299155.1). Taxonomy (NCBI): domain Eukaryota; kingdom Metazoa; phylum Chordata; class Mammalia; order Macroscelidea; family Macroscelididae; genus Elephantulus; species Elephantulus edwardii. The sequence goes on along the minus strand of NW_006399834.1, from coordinate 3,087,291 downwards.
TAGAGTTTCTGGAGGCATGTTGTTTAGGAAGTGGATGTCACTCCTGCTTCCAAACCTGTCATAGTACGTTGCTGTTTTTATGTGCCATTGAGATGCCTGTGGTGGATAGCAACCCTATGTACAGTAGCTCTGAACCCTTCCCTGTCCTGGGCCAGTCTCACTAATTCTGACACACCAACCTCCATTGCCCCAGATACTGTATCCATCTTTCTCATCCTGGGTCTTCCTCTGTGCACTGTCCATCCAACCTTTCAAGCATGATGTCCTTCTCCAAAGACTGATCTCTCCTGGCCACATGTCCAAAGTAAGTGAGGTGAAGCTTCAAAATCTGAACCTCTAAGGAGAGACTTGGTTTCACCCTCTATAAGACAGACTGACTTGTTTTCTTGGCAGTGAATGTATTGTGTATTTCTGTAAGGGAAGTGTCTTTCATCTGGTAGATAAAAATGCTTGTCTGTCAGATATTCTTCTAACAGTGAATATCCAAATTAAGACAGACTAGGAACAAGGATTGGCAATCCACTTCTGAACTATAACTGGTTTTCAAACCCTATGTGCAATTCATAAGGAAGACCAAAAAAAGAATGTATGCCTTTCAATTCTGATGTTGGTGAAAAAATATTGAGCACACCATGCAATGCCAAAAAACAAACAAATTTCTATCTTGAAGGAGGTGTAATCAGTATGCCCTTTAGAGTTAAGGATGGTAAAACTTTGTCTCACATACTTTCAGGAAGTAGTAGTCCTTGGGGAAAGGCACTGTATCTGGAAAAGCAGAGTATCAGTGAAAGAAATGAAGGCCCTCGATGAAATGGATTGGCAAAATGACTACAACAGTGGACTTGAGCATAGCGGAGATCTGGGCATAATGCAGGATAAGGCAAGGTTTCAATCTGTTGTTCATGGCATTACTATGAGTCATAGAAACCTGGAAGGTACAACAATAACAGAAGAATGTGAAATTATAGGATTTTTAACTATTTCAATTCAGGCTCCAGTTATATTAGAAGAAATTTATTTTGAATCTACTGAAAACATTTTGCCACTTCCAGGTACCTGCTATTTGCAGGATTTGTAGATTCTACCTTTGTTTCCAGCACTCACAGTAAAAGAGAGGAAGACCCTCAATGAGGTGGATTGACCCAATGTCCATAGTGATTGGCTTGAGTGTGTCAGAGATTGCGAGGTTGGCACAGGATAGGACAGAGTTCAAAATCTGTTGTTTACAGGGTATCTATGAATAATACTCAACATGATAAATCTAACAACAACAACACCCCACTTATGTTTCTAGGACAGATACTCTCGTGAGTGGATGGTTTGCCTGCCAGCATGGGAAACACATTTTCTTCCACTACTAAGATATAGAACATTGGGAGCTTCCTAGGATTGTCTTCTGCTTATCCATCAAAGGGAAGCCAGATAGTGGCTGTGTCTTGCTTGTATGCTCCCTGCAGGACTATGCAGAATTTACTGAAATTTCTACCTAATTGCAGAGTTAATACTCATGCTGCTCCTTTGCAAATATTTAAAATTATTTGTCTAACAGTAAATTAGACCTGACATGTTAATTGGTTTAGGGAGCCATGCATGATGTTTGCTCATTTGTAACTAACTTGTAATATGTTAGTGTTTTTTGAAAACAGAAAAATAGAGCAACTGGGAGAAAACTGGGTCTAGAGTCCAATCATCCTGAAACTCCTGTTATCAAAGAGGCCACAGACACTAAAATTAGTCTGAAAAGTGCAGTGATGGCTTGTTTCAGGCCTGGGTGATGACTCATGTGACCTCAAACACATAATTTCACTTCACCTTTCCTGGAATTTTTTTCCTTCCATAAAAGAGATCTAATAATACCACATAAGAGACTCATAAGGAAATTGGCAGAATTAATGAGGTAATAAAAATAGTGGGAAATAGTTGTTGAAAGGACCTTAGGGCCTTATATTCCCAGTCCCTCCTTACTCAAATTCGTTCTTTCAAAGGACTTTTGAGTTCATGCTTAATCTCTTAGGATAGAGAAGTCACATCTCTCCTGGCTCTGATCCTCCTCTGAGCACCTAAGTGGATGATCGGCATTTATCACTATGTTGAACCTATACCTGTTTTTGAGGGCCAATAGATACCATTGTTCTGTATCTTTTTCATTGAACATGGCAAATAATAGCATGGTTGTAGAATTCCACAGACCATTTAGAAATAGCACATCTGTGGCCATGCATTTTCCCCTCAATCTCCTTTCCCCAGGATTTATTTTTGGTGAACGGTAGACAGAGTGGGGCTGGACACATCAAAAGACAGTGTCTCACAATGAAGATAATTTATTCTTCATTCAAGTTTCTATCAGTGATAAACAGGCATTTGATAACTTTATGAACTTTTTATGGCCAGCTATATATTTAAAAATATGCTGCATTGAAAAACAAGGAACTCATGCAGTGTTATTCAAGATGGTTGACTCTGGAGAACATTGTGCTGAGTGAAATATCCCAGTCACAAAAGGACAGGTATTACATGATGCCACTGTTGTAGAATGGTACTGTCCTTGGGGTTGGGGAGACACTGAGTGGGATGGGTTCAATAATGTGTGCTGCACTGAAGCAGAGGAGGGAGAGAACCGTCTAAAAGAGAGATGTGGCTGGGTATTTCTGTCATCACAGGAGACTGGAGCGAGGGCTGCATGGTGGAGGGTACCTGGGGGAGGGTTTGTAAAACAATGAAAGAATCTTTTCTTTTACTTTTCCATAATTTTTGGACTCATGTGCTTATAACTTGTTGGTCGAATTTGTGTCTTCTGGGTTGCAACACCCCCATGATACATCTTGAAGGATATGTACATGTACAGCCAAGCACAATCGATAGGAGTGCATCTGAATTCCAAGATCAATCTCCATGGTGGTCTGTGTGTTTCCTACTGCCAAGGGGGCCCTTTGGAGTGGTGAGGGAAGATCTTCACCCTGGGACCCACAGCGTCCCTTTTCAGCAGGAAGTAGCTAAGAGAATACGCCGTCCCCTTTTCCTTATGACTCAGGGTG
>NW_006399834.1:3063698-3084101 GCF_000299155.1 Elephantulus edwardii | reverse complement strand
AGATAATTTATTCTTCATTCAAGTTTCTATCAGTGATAAACAGGCATTTGATAACTTTATGAACTTTTTATGGCCAGCTATATATTTAAAAATATTTTTTAGCACAGAGCTACAAATAGACTAGACATGCCATGGAGTTAAGCATGCTGTTGGCATTTAGAAAATACCAAGTGATGTTTTATAAACTTAAACTATGAAATACAGTGTTTTGTACATAAGTAATAAAGCCCACAGATAAACATATAAAATGTTATGTGATGATTTTTATCTGTGAAAGGTCGAATGGCATGCTATTTCTATCAGTAATTCAGTTCTGTAATCTAGTGAGGGAGAGAGGGAGAACATGTCTCCTCTGTGTTTCTAAATTAGAGAGTTGGAGACACTGAGTACAGATAAATCCGAGTTATGTAGGAATGAGTTACATAGTTTGTGGAATGAATGACATTAGCTGTTTGTGCTGCTTGGGTTGATGCACTGTATAACTCATTTTCAGGACATGAAGTGAGAGATATTTAAAAATTCATCTTTGGTTGGATTGAATTGTTCTCGGTCATTGATGTTCTGTTTTGCACAGTCTAATTAATTCTTACTGCTTGAGTTTGCATCCTGGGGTGATTTTAAATAAGTAAATACGTAAAGAGTTTTCATTTGCAATTGACATTGACTCACTGAATGATCTTCTAGTCTAGCTTCTATCTCTTTAGCAGGACTGACTCTCTCTCTCTCTCTCTTGCTGTCTCTTTACACACACACACACACACACACACACACACACACACACACACACCCCTATACTCACAGATTTTTACATACATACCTTACTCAAATTTCAATGAATTCCTACCATAAAGTGTTTTCCGTTAGACCAAATAAAAGTGATATTTTTAGAAAACTGGCATTTAAAATTACACAGATAAGCAATTACAGGAATGTAAATATTTTCTCCCTGCTATTATGCTTTTTTAAGGAAAATAGCCATGCATACCCTAATGGCTGTTTGAGTCAAGTGCCCAATTTTACAAATTCTACTTCTCTCTCTTCAAAATGCTGTTTTTCTGAAAATATCTACCTAGGTTCCCCTAATCATAGGATAGGGTAGATTACAATACATGTGGTTAAATCCCAAGAGTACAGTGCATGCAAGAGTGGAGGGGGAAATTCAAGTCAGTATGAGAGGGCTGGTCGATACCTTGCCAGAACATTCATTAGCCACAGAAGTAAGCTTCAAAGCAAGTATCCAGGGAATAGGCAGTCAATAGACCATTCTGTCAGAGACCAGCCAATACTATCTGTTTGCTAGAAAGGAGTTGCCTGACATTGGAGTTCAGCTCCATCCCATTCCATGTTATAAAGCAACACACCACACATTGTGTTCTATCAGTATCTTGGGAAAGGAAAGGGGAGTGAAAGGATATATGAGAAACTAAGTTTTATTCCATCTCCATTCCACTCTCCCCATAAACCCAAAAAAAAGTAATACTACATGAAGGGATTCCTCTGACTACTGAATCGGAGTAGGTACTGACTAAGTTTTGTGTAGTTGTTGATTTCCTCCCCCCCCCACCCCAAGTAACAAAAGGATGGCACCTTGAAGGACTCTACTGACACAATAAAAATGTTGTATTTCCTCTGCATATCTAACTTGAAGCTCATTGCCATGGAGTCAGAACAGATGTGCAGCTATCTTCCAGCTGGTTTCTCAGAGGCTGTAAATCACATGGGAGGAGGACATTGCCTACTTTTTTCCCACAGAGCAGCTGGTAGATTTGAACAGCCTTCTCTGTCTGGGTTAGTAGAGCAAATCAATCCATTAGGCCGTCAGTGCTCCATATAAATATATAAAACCAACCAGTGAGATATGTGTATATGTAATCAAGCTATATATATTTTGACAAGATACCCAGGTGATTATTATGCGGAGAGGAAATGTAAATTCTCCACAGGCTGTCAATCAAAGCAAACTTTTTGGATGCTTAACTGTGGTGGCATTCCTGATGGAATTCTTGATGGTGACATGGATTTGATTCCTGGCTAGATAAATGAACTTCAGATGCAGCTGCTACTAGTCTGTCAGGGCAGGTACATGTTGTTACAACATTAACAGGTTCCAGGGAACTTCCATACTAAGATAAAAAGGGAGATTGTACCCCAATGAAGAAGTTTATCTTTTGCTTTTCAAGGAGAGGAGCAAACTGGGGGGAGGAGGGCAAAGAAAAATGTGCAACGATGAATGAGTGAAAATCCAAAATTTCTGTAAATGTTTATTAAAATTAATAAAATAAAATTTAAAAAAATTTTAAAAAGGGGAGAAAGTCCTCGTGATGTAGTTCTGAAAACCAGTCAATGAGAACCTGTGAACCACAATGATCTGAACAGCAACTGATGATGAAGATGGTGAATGAAGATGGTGAAGAACTGGGTAGCATTTCGTATCATTGTGGATGGGATGCACCTTGAGGCAGGGGCTGACTGGATAGCAGCTAACAATGTCCAAGTCTTATTCTAACTATAAACTAACTCATTTTCTTTCCATTCCACTCTGGCAAAACTGTTCCTTCTCTGGGAGGAATGCTTTTCTGTACGGCTGTGTTCATGGTTGTAGCAGCATGCATTCCTTATGTTCTGAATGGAAAATTTAGACTTTTCTTTACCACTTCCAATTTGTTTGATCTAGACTAGTGATTTTCGATCTTTGCCTATTTTTTACACCTGGGGAGCTTAAAAGAAAGCCTCCTTGCAACCCTGATCAACAAAATTAGAAACTCCCCAGGCAATTCTAATGTTTAGCCTGGGTTGAGAAAGGTTGGTCTGGTCCAGAAGGAAGGATCCAGTTAGTCACATCTGCATTGCTCCTCTGAATGTGGGATTGTCTCAATACCATTGACAGCACTGAAAGATTCTTCAGAAAGGCCAACTTTCAGGAAGAATCAAAAGAGTAAATGGTTTTCAGTTCTTTAACATCTATTTTAGAGTTTTCCTTGCTGTGCTAATGATCTGATATTCAACAGAAAGCTCTGAGGTTTTCCAATGTTCTCACCCATGTCTATTAATTCCCACCTCCTACTCAGGAAGGAAATTACAATTTAGGTAAATTAAGAAAACCCAAGTAAACTTTTATTCTCTGACCTGTGGTTCCTCCAAGTAGTACAGGCAGCATCATTTTGAGTCCAACAGATCAAGGAGGGCAGATGATTTTAGGTGTTAATCTTCTCTGTCTAGTAGCTGGTATTTATTTCTATAAGTGGCCTATTTATCAAATCATGAATTCAGTGCTCAAAAATAGGGCAATGATTGGGATGGTTAGTCCAGACTCTTTCACCAGGAGAACTTTTCTCAGCTTTTTAATTGTCTTTTACCCAATGAACATTTCCTTCCGATCCATGGACATTTTGGCTGACTAATTTGGAGAGAGGCTCTTGATTAACAGCACTAAATTCTATTTTGAGGATGTGAACTTTGAACTGCCCCTTAAAGTGTCTGCTTTATAATGGAGATTTAGCCCAAGATAGAATAAGCAACTATGGGTTTGTTTCACTTTGCCAGAGTCATAAGAACACTTTGGTAACCCCCTTGTGTATTCAAATAGCCTTGCCTGAAAAGCTGAACCAACAAATCTTTAACAGTTACAAGAGTAATGTGTATTGAGAGTCAGCTACTGGATAAAAATTGAGTTCAAGATGATTTTCAATCGAGCTGATTCAAACAAAACCAGAGAAGTGTCATAAAAATATAATTTCACACACAAGGAGCACATTCAGAGACGGGTGTTGCAATATTAATGGACACTCCCCCCTTCCTGTCTCCTATCAAAATTCTTAGCCATAGAAACTCAAATGAGAGATTCTTATTGTATTTTAAGGCTTGGATGAGAATCTCAGGACTAGCAGTTTAGAAAACAGCTTCATAAAGCCAAAATATGTAAGACCTTGTCCTTTGTTATTGGACTTCAAAATTATAAACTACTAAGTGTCAATGAAATCTAGTAAAATATGAAAAGCTTTGAAGGAAAAATTTTAGAAACAGTAACAACATCAAAGAAAGATCTCAGAGTTGTATATACTTAGTGCAAAAAAACCTCTATAAACTTTTCCATATATATTGGATTTATTATATTTCTCCAAAGCAATTTGAAAGGCACTGAATTATGTTCCTTTTCAGCTTGCAGAAAAAAAATTTTTAAAAGCCATAAGTAATAAAAGCAGAAAAGTTGACTCTGAAATTCATTTTTATATAGATTTATAGGAAAACTGCTTTGATGTCTTTTCCATCCCCTTGCCAATTTAAAAAAAAAAAAAAACAGAAAGAAAGAAAAGAGAATGTCTATTAAATTTAACACTGAAAAAAAATCTACTCTTCAAACCTCATTTATCTTTGATGAGCCCTGGGCAGAGTGCCATAATAACACTATGCACATTTTAAGAATTCTATAATCATTCAGAGCTGCTTCCTTTTCTTTTATAATCAGTTGAGTGTTGTTACTGGGCCTCCCTGTATGGAAGTTAGCAAGACTGAGCTGATACTTTACGCAGTGCGGCTTGCTGCACACAAAGGGACCTGAAAGAGGATTTCAAGACGTCTCGCCCAGGAAATCCTCATTTCACTCTCAGCCCATATGCACGTAGGTAGCTCTCCTTGGTATGCTAGGAGCTAATGTCTTAATTAAGTAGGACTTCTCAGGCGTCCAGGTCGTCCTGCTGGTGTTAAGCAGAATCTGCCAATGCCTTTGGCAATTGATGGTGAAATAGATCCTCTGTCTTTTCAGGAATCTCAGTGAATGTGGTGTGGATTGCTGAGACCTTGCATATCCTGGCCAGAGCCTTGTCTCACTTCCTCTGTACCTATAAAGCACATTCTGGGAGGGCTCAGAGAATGTGGGGGCCTTAACTTATGTTCCAATCCAAGTAGAAAACTCAGTGGAACTTCCAGACTTTTCATTTCTAATTTTCTCTATCTAAGCATCAGTATGAGAATATTTTTTGTTGACAAGTTCTGGCTATCAGGCAGCCTAATAAAAACATTTTTTTCTCTTTCTTTACAATTGTAAAACACATGTTAAAAGGAACAAACTAATCCATATTTTAGGAGCAAATGTCAGAACTGTTTAAGACTAGATTTGATTGAGTCAGTAGCTGTGTTTTATATTTAGCCTATATGTTTACAATAAGTTTAGGTTAAGACAATTGTTGCTGTTATGTGCCACAGTCTCTTGAGACTCATAGCAACTCTATTTATGATATAGCCCTAAAATGTGCTTGATCCTATGCCGACCTTATTGTCTCTGACACACCTTACCCTTATTACCCAAGTCACTGAATCAAGCCATCTCATCGAGGCTCTTCCTTTCTTGTGCTGTCCCTCCATCCAAGATGTTCCTCATGTCCCTCTCCAAGGACTGGTCCCTCCTTGAAACATGTCCAAAATGTGTCAGGCAAAGCCTCAGAATCCTTTCCTCCAAGGAGCAGCCTGTTTCCACCCTTTCCAGAAATAACCTGTTTGTTCTTCTAGCAGTCCATGGTTTATTCAATACTCTTCTCCAGCATTACAGCTCAAAGACATAAATTCTCTATCATCCCTAACTTAAGACAATATATATTTTTAACTCTACAAATACCTGTGCCTCTCCAAAGTACTGAAGAGCAATAGTGTCTCTCTGGAGACTAAGGTGCATCTGATACAGGCCATTTATTTGTTATGCATCAGAGAGTTGGACAATGACTAGGGAGGATAGAAGAATTAATGCCTTTGAGCAGTCATGATGGAGAAAAGTATTGAAGGTATTGAGATTCATCCTGGAGAGGGTTAAACCAGGTGGCTCCATGGAGGCAAGGATTCTGAGGCTTCGTCTAACATACTTTGGAAGTGTTGTAAGGAGGAGGGACTGGTCCTTGGAGAGGGACATCATGCTTGGTAAGGTGGAGGGATAGCGCAGGAGGGGAAGGCCCTCTATGAGGTGGATTGATCCAGTAACTGGGGTAATGGGGATAAGTGTGTCGGAGACAATGCGACTGGCACAGGACAGAGCAGAGTTTAGGACTGTTGTACATAGGGTTGCTATGAGTAACAAGCGACTCGACGACAGCACATAACAACAACAACAACATTATCTCTATGTATATTGATTTTGTTTATTTTTTTTTAAAGAAATGATGTAAATCTGACTTAGGAATTACTGATGGGACTAAGGAGAAAATACTTCGATAAAGCAGAGTTGCAATAAGTGAGTAGTTCTGGCAGAGATAGGCATCTCTCAGATAGATTTTTCTCCTATTTCAGCACCTGGGCACTGTTTCTTAGACAAAAATTTTCCAACTGTTTTCAGCATGTGTCTTTTTATATATACATATCTGGTGTTGCATACGACAATTTGTGCTAGTTGATATTCATTTGTATAATACTTTACAGTATGTTTTATTTATGCTCATTACCAGTTACTAGAAACCACAGGCATCTTAGTGCTAGACAGAACTATCTCTCTCACCTGCTTTGCCGTTGTATTTTGGGAGGACTTTGGAATTCCATGGAGAGTCCCTGGGTGGTGCAAATGGTTAATGCAATCAGCTTCTGACTAAGATTTTTTGGAAGTTTGAGCCCAAACAGAGACACTTAGGAAGAAAATCCTATGGATATACCTCTAAAAGAATAAATCATTGAAAACCATGTAGAGCACAGTCTACTATATGACACATGATATCGACATGAATAAAAATTATTTAGTGGCAAATACTCAGGATTCCATGAAGGTATTAGTTTTTTATTTTCTCTTAATACCAGTTTTTTTCTGGATATATCATGAGATTCGCTACATTTTTGCTTTATAAAAAAGAATTCTGCTACTATTTTACACTTTATAAGTGCTAAAATAGGATTTCAGCATAGTAAATCCCCTTAACTAAGGCCATACAAATAGTTTCTATGTAGTGCACATTCCAGTATTTCATTTTTCTATTAGTGTTGTTTGGTTTTCAAGTGGCATTTCTGTATTCCAGTGAACCACCTATAATTTTTAGTTCCTTAATGCCAGCTACAGTAACAACTTTAGATCTCTGTGAACATTCTTGGGCATCTATTATAAAAGTGCCATTTTGAATAAGATTTCTGGAACATCAAATATGTTACAAATCATGTTTTCAGACATTACTTCTGTTCCACATTTCCTTTTAATATTGACTCTATAGGATCTGATGCAACTTAAGCTTCTTCTGTTTATTGCATGGGTATAAACATGAGCATGTGACTCTGCTAATAAGAAAAGGGGAGAAGTGATTAATTTTAATGAAAATTTACAGAGACTTTGGATTTCCATTCATTCATTGTTGCATTTTTCTCCCTGCTCATGCCTCCTCCCCCACCCAGTACACTCTTCTCTTTGAAAAGTAAAAGAAAGTTCCCCCTTTGTTTTACAATCCTCCCCAGAGGTCCACTTCATTATGCAGCCTTCGTTCTGTCATGACAATAATACTTAACCACATATCCCTTTTAGATAGTTATCTCCCTCATCTGTTTCAATGCAGTATACATTATTTGTCCCATCTTTCTCAATGTCCCTCCAACCCCGAGGTCAGTCCTGTTTTACAACAGTGGCACTATGCATTATTTGTTCCTTTGTGACTGAGATATTTCATTCAGCATAATGTCTTCCAGGGTCACCCATTTTGAATAATATTGCATGAGTTCCTTGTTTTTCAATATAGCATAGTATTCCATTGTGTGACTATACCACAGCTTCTCTATCCATTCGTTTGTTGATGGGCACTTAGGTTGTTTCCAAATCCTTGCTAGCATGAACAAAGCCGTGATAAACATGGGTGTGCATATACCTGCTGGGTTACAGTTATGGTCTCTTTGGGGTATATTCCCATTAGTGGAATTGCTGGGTCAAATGGTATTTCTATTTGCAACTTTTTGAGAAAGCACCACACCGCCTTCCACAGTGGTTGTACCATTTTACACTTCCACCAACAGTCTATAAGGGTTCCAGTTTCTCCACAACCTCTCCAGCATTTGTTGCTTGCTGTTCTGTTAAATTTTGCTATTCTGACTGGGGTGAGATGATATCTCATAGTTGTTTTGATTTGCATCTCTCTTAGAGCTAGGGATTTTGAACATTTCTTCATGTGCTTGTTGGCCATCTGAATGTCTTCTATGGTGAAGTTTTCCAATTGGATTGTTTACCTTTATCTTGTTGTGGTGCTCAAGTATTTTATAAATTCTCGATATAAGTCCCTTATCCGACATGTCATTCCCAAATACTTTTTCCCAGACTGTGGCTTCCCTTTTTACTGTGTTGGAAAAGTTTTTGGATGTGCATAAGGATTTGATTCTTAGAAGGTTCCATTCATCTATTTTATCTTCTCCTGGTTGTAGATGAAGTGAAATGTTTTACAACATCTTAAATCCAGGCCAGAATAATCTAAATACATTTTTTGACTTATGGTTGGGATATATGTTATCAAAATGTAGATTATTGTTCTCTTTGAATGATTCATAGAATTATTATACTTATTGACATTTATATTAGATTTTTTTTTCAAACTAGTCTCCTCACACAATCCTCTTTATGACTCCCTATTTTGTTTAGGGGTGGATTTCTGTTTGTTTCTTTATTTTTTTCTTTAATTTAATCAGTATTTAGTAGTCTAATTACAATACCTACTACACAAAACCAATTCCCATGAGGTCAGACCTGTCTCCCATGCTCCAGCACCTTTTTCTACTTATTCCAATACCAATCTTTCTGTTCTATTGTGTCCAAAATCTGTTGCAGTCGCACATAAACCACACAGAGCTATATTTAGGAAGTCAAAAGGCTATAGTTCAGGTTGGTAGCAAGATACAATAACATAGGACATATTCTGAAATATGCTCACAGGTGTCTTGTGGCATTAGGCCAGAATTACAAGGCTTTTGGTCCTTAGTAAAGAATGATAAGACTTTGTTTCACATACTTTAAGCATGTTACCATGATGTACGTTTCCTAAGAAAGATTTATGCGAAAACACGGTTTATAATACAGCTAAAAGGTCAACAATGCAAAAAAAATAGGTGGTATAATTTTATGATATATTAAGCCAAATATAATAAAAAGGTAATAACGCAGTGGATTCTAAATGATCACAACTAATATACTACATTTAATTATTGAAACCTGAGGTGTTGTTGCAGAAGATCAAGGACTGCATCTTCAATATGGATGAAAGCTCAATGTCAGGAAAACAAAGATTTTCACCTCTGGGCCAATTGACAGCCCATGACGGATGGAGAAGTGGTTGAGATTGCTAAAATTTTTAGAATGTTTGGTTCCACAATCAACAATCTTGTCAACAGCAGTCAGGAAATCAAAAGACTAATTGCATTAAGAAAATCTGCTGTCAGGGAACTTTCCAGAATGCTGGAGAGCAAGGATATCCGTCTGGAGACTAGAGTGCACCTGACCGAAGTTATTATCTGCACAATTGCTTGCTAAGCATTTGAAAGCTGGATAATGATTAAGGTGACTGAAGATGATAGAAGAATCAGTGCCTTTGCGTTATGCTGTTGTTGTTGTTGTTATGTGCTGTCGAGTCGTGTGTGACTCATAGTGACCCTATGTACAACAGCCCTAAACCCTGCTCATAGAGAGTTTTCCCCTCCTGCGCGGTCCCTCCACCCTCCCTAGCATGATGTCCCTCTCCAAGGACTGGTCCCTCCTTACAACATGTCCAAAGTATATCAGATGAAGCCCCAGAATCCTTGCCTTCAAGGAGCAGCCTGGTTTAACCCTCTTCAAGATGAATCTGTTTGTTTCTTAACAGTCCATGGTACACTCAATATTCTTCTCCAGCACCACAGCTCAAAGGCATCAATTCTCCTTCTATCCTCCCTAGTCATTGCCCAACTCTATGATGCATAACAAGTGATTGCAAAGACCATGCCTGTATCAGATGCACCTTAGTTTCCAAAGTGACACTATTGCTCTTCAGTACTTTGGCAAGGTCCCTAATAGCAGACTTTCCCATTGCAATATGTCTTTTAATTTCCCGGCTGCTGGTCCCAAGAGTGTTGACTATGGAGCCAAGCAGACTAAAGTTGTCAACAATCTCAATTCCTTCACCATCCATCCTGATGCTGCCAATTGGTCCAGTGGTGAGAATCTTTGTCTTCTTGATATTGAGCCTCAATCCATATTGAAGGCTGCAGTCCTTGAGTTGTGCTAGAAAAGAGTATTGAACACAACTTTGAGTGCAAAGAGAACAAACAGGTCTCTGCTGGAGAGGGTTAAACCAAGTGTCTCCTTGGAGATAAGGATTCTGAAGCTCCATCTCATATACTTTGGGTATGTTGTCAGGAGGGTCGAGTCCTTGAAGAAGGACATCATGCTTGGAAGTTGGAGAGGAAGACCTTGGATGAGATGGATTGACACAGTAACTGAGATATAGGGAAAGGTGTGTTGGAGACAGTGAGATTGGGTTAGGACAGATAGGGCAGGGTTCACAATAATTGTACATAGGGTCACTATGAGTCACAGGCTCTTTGGCAGTACGTAACAGCAACAATAATCATATTTTAAGACAGACATTTTTTTATTACCTCAAGTTCACAGAAAGTTACAAACCTGTAAAGAATGAGACTGCATAAAGTTTCCAACAGAGATTGAAGAATATAAAGATTAAGAAAGAGAAGAGATTGGGATATGTGATAATTATGTTTAAATATTGATGAGCTGTGAAGAAGAAAACACTAAAAAGCTAATATGAAGATTTTCTGTTGCTGTTTAATAACTAAATTGCACTTTCCTAGGGAATACTAGACACTCTAACCATATCTTTTTCCATTTCTTTCACTATTGTTAAGTGATTTCGGGTCAGCTCTGAGTCATAGACTATATATACAATAGAATGAAACACCCTGTCTTATCTTGGCCATTTCAATATTTTTGCAGTGCTCAACCCAAATTTGCAGTGCCTGTAACAATACACCCTGTAGAAGGTTTTCTTCTTTTTCACAGGCCCTCTACTGTTCCAAGGTATGATGTGTTTTCTAGGCAAAGTACACCATTATAGCATGCCTGAAGTATAGGGGATAAATAAAGTCCCACTATCCTTGCTTCTAAGGAGCAGTCTGAAAGTATTTCTGCCAAACAGACTTGTCCTTTTGGAAATCCATAATATATTCAATATTCTTTACCAACATCATAATTGAGATATGTAGTGGCATCCACTTCCTTAATAGCTTGTTCCAGAAGCCCTGTGAACCTGGAGAAAGGATGAAAGTCCCACAAGTGTTGAGGACTTTCATTTATAGGGTCACTATGAGTCACCTATGACTCAATGGTACTCAGCAACATCATCATCATCAACAACAACAACATAAAGAGAGATCAGTTGGCCTAGTGGACAGAAAGTGATGTTACCAAGCCAAAGGTGGGTGACTCCGTGGCCCTCAACCCTGTTTTTAATTGTTTGTGGTCAAACATTCTTCTAGGTCGTATAACCCTGGTGTGTCCACTTGCCATACAGAGGTAACTTGTGGCCGCTGTGAAGCTGAACACTGCGACACTGATGAGTCAAATACGATAATGGTTACCCATGGTAGACAGTGTTTGGTGGAGCTCCCTGATTAAAACAAGCTTGGAAGCAGGAGTGACATCCACTTCCATAATGGCTTGCCTCTAGAAACTTTATGAACCTGGAGAAAGGATGAAAGTCCCGCAAGTGTTGATAGTGTTGCTCGTAGGGTCGCTATCAGTTGCCTATGACTTAATGGCACTCAACAACAACAACAACAACAGACAAGGTATATATTCCTTCATTACTTTCAATATAAAGTTTAACATTTGAATAGGACAACCTCCCTAGAAACAATTTTCTTAAAAGAAACATGTTCTTCTGGCATAAAGTTGTTTTTGAGAACTTATATGTAAAATTTAATACATATAAAAGAATGCATTTGTCTATAGAGAAGATAATGGGACAATACTGGAAGGCAGTCCAACAGGACTTTGGGTATATAGTAACACTCTGTTTCTTAATCTGGTGGCAGTAACATAGATGTGATCACAACAAAGCCATTTCTAATTTCTCTGGTTAACACATTAATTCCAGTATCAGAATAAGTGTACTCAAAGTAAAATCTTATTTTCAATACAATATCACTTCCATTCTCCTTGCACTAATGCTCTTAAAATCTACTCTTATTCATATTCACCAGATTTCAACTGATGTGAATTAGTAAAAGCTTGAAAATATTTTTATATTTAAGGGCTCTATTCCTGGGTCAGAATTTGTACTTATTCCTAGGAAGAAATATGTACTCAGATTCTAATTATGGGCATGGAAGCAGTGATGTGTGTGGTAGTTATCTTAAGAAATTAGCTCTCCTCTTATGAAGTATCAACTTTGGATGAGCTTTTTACAGTGTCTTCACGTAAAGCAAGATGTACATTCTATAGCAGACAGCAAAAATTTTTCGCTCACAAAGAGGACTCACCTATCTCAAATTCTTCCCTAACCACTGAAGTTTTCCATTTGAGATACCAAGATCTCCATTCTTTCCCTGTCAATAACTTTACATTTAAATAGCACACTTACAAGAGTGTGAGTTCAATTTCTCTTGTAATTTAGAATCCTGTATGACTAGATTTTAATCTGAGTTTCAGTCATATCAGCTCTGTGCTACAAAAATACATCAATGCAAAATTCTTTTAAAGCTACTATAGACTTTTTTCTTTTTTACCATGCTTACTGCTAAATGTCCTGAATTTGTGATTTTACTTTTCTTCACTCTCTAGAAAATGATACCTCATCCCACAGTACTTGAAATCACCATTACTATTGTAATAATTATTGTAGCATCTAATTATTTTCCAAAATTGTCACCTTCTATATGTAGTTCACTCACATGTCCAGTGTTAATTTAAGAAATCATATTACATTACATACCATTGGCTACCAGTATTCTATTTTCCCCTGGAATGCATGGCAGCATGGCATTTAAGCCTACACATATCAGCAACTCACTCTGATAGTGTAATCTTGGTGAGTCATTTTCCTTGACCCACTGCTGGTAATGAGTGTATAATTTAGGGTTTAGTCAGTAAAAGAGAAATGATGCTATGTTTTTCAAACAGAAGTGACTTAATACAGGTAATTAGTCACCAATGCATTAGGGTTACTAAAAGAACAAAAAGGAGAAGGTGATGTAACACAGAGATTAATAAGAATTAGAATGCAGTGGGTATCCTTAACATGGGCTGACTAAAGAGAAATGTTATTAGGTGCTCGGAACATTGTACTACTTGGATTACTAGAAAAGGAATGATACTCAAGAAGGAAGTTACAAGTCAGTCCTGGAGTCATGAAGCCGATAATATAAAGCCAGGACTGGAGAGGCTGAGGTCTGGGAAGCCAGTGTCTGCAATACTGAGAGAATATGGTACTGAAACTAAGACTGACGAAGAGGCTTTTTCCTGTAGACGCTAGAATGATTATGAAATGACTGAAGCTAGAAGGTTTGAAAAGGAAAAAGAACATTTCTCTCTTTCCCCACCTTCCAATATCCACCAGTTTCTTTTACTGCCAGAATTGGGCTACAAGTTAAATAGCAAGACATTGGGATAGGCGAAAGGAGGGCATTCTGAAAAGAATGAATGATTAGAAACCATGTGTATCACAATTAATAGCCTACCAAAGAGAATTGGGGGCAGGGAAAGGAGAAAAGAGTGTGAATGAATAAGTCATTAAAAAAAAATTCAGCATCAAGAGATGTTGGCAACTGCCAACACAACAGCACATCCAAACAAAGGAGACTGAAATCCAAGCAGATGGCCTGCTTTCGGTTTTCTCTTTCCCAACGGCAAGTGATCATTTCCTTCCCCAGACTTTGGAATTTAAGATTTATTTCACAAACATAATTCTTTATTTCAAAGCACCACTCATTTGTTTATTCTCTTCTATTTTCATTGTTATCTTCTGAGTAAAAAGGAGCCTGGGTGGTGGAAATGACTTGAAATTGGCTGCTAACTAAAAGGTTCATATCTTGTTGCTCTATGGAAGAAACACCTAGAAATTTTATTCCATAAAGAATATTGTTATGTGGCATTGATCAGATCCTACTCAGCAGCTTTTCAGCGGCTAGAAATTACACAAGAGGAGATTGTCCATCTTTCTCCTGTGGAGCAGCTGGTGGATTAAAATAATATTCCTGGGGAGCTCTGGTGGCCTAGTGGCAAGAAGCTGCAACTACAATCCCAGAAGTGCACGGTTCGAATCCACCAGATGCTCTGCCGGGGAAGGAGGGGCAATCTCCTCCTGTACCAGTCAGATCTGATTTGATGGTACACACACACAAAAATAATAAAATAAAATAAAAATAAAAATAAATAAAATAATATTCCTTTGGGTTGACAGCATAACTCCTTGCAATTAAGATACCAGAACTGCCCAATTTTTGTAAGTGTATCTTATTATTAATTAATTAATATCTATAAGATGCTACCCAATTTATATTCTTCGACTCAGTGGATAATTTATATAGAAAATAGTATAAACTTCCCCGATAACTGTACTTTCTAAAAGGTTGATATTCCTGGCCTCTATTTTACTATTCTCATAATTACCATTCTGATTGCCAGTTATTATAATTATTTTACAATTTTGAGAAACAATTTTGAGTTGGTTCTGAGGCTAAGAATTACAGAAACTATCCCTGAGTTTTCAATTGTAACTATAACTATTAAGACAAAGAACAATCTTTGTTTATTTTTCTTTATACCATGCTTGCTCATGTAAATCTATGTACAGTTATCTCAGAGTATGGGACACATAAGTTGCAATTTGGTTGAGATATTTGTCACTTTTTGGTTTCAGAGGATTTTTGTTCTTAAGATCTAGGTAACCAAAGTGGGGGAAATGCTAACATAAAATAAATATATTCCGTATTTAAACCTAGTTGGGGCTATCGTGTTAGTGTATTTCACTTTCAGATGCTAGTATGTTGTTATCATAGTGAAAAAAAAATGGACTTTCTGTCTGGGTAGGTGCCCATTTGTTCTGGTAGCTGACTCCATCCTGCACACTAATGGATATGATGCTAATATAGCCCAGTTGTCTTATTCTTAAACTCATTTCTTGTCTCTGCATCTTGACACTATCAGTTTGAGGCAAGTTGTGGCAGGCACAAGTTCTAAAATGATATCCGTGTTGGGACTTAGCTGACGAAGACTCAAATGCCAGGATTAGCCATTAGCAGTAGGAGGAAAAACATTCTTGTTGCAGTCTTGTTCCCTGGAAGGCTACCCACTGGCATTTGAAATAGTTCTCTCCTGTCAATCAAACAAATTGTTGTACAGATCTGCTGGGTGTTTAGAGGATGTGGGGATAGAATTTTCAGCTCTTTAGGCACTTTTTCAGAAGTTGATCTGTGTTCTGTGTCAAGAGAAAAAAAGAAAAAGGATAGTTCTTCCTTCTACAATGTTACTAATGTGCTTAGAGTGATAGGGAATGATGGGTTTCAGAGGTCACATGAAATTGTCACCTTTTGGGAAGGTATTAGTAAAAATCTGGACACAGGAAGATCTTTACTTTGGTCTCCCAGGACATCAAAGTAGTCTGAATTTTCAGAACAAAACATAAACTTAGTGCCAGGAAAGACTGACAACTTTATTCTTTAATCTTCAAATCACCCTTGCCCCTGATTTCAGACTTCATACTTCTTTTCTTTACCCATTTTCTCTTACTTGCCTTCCTTGGCAAAAGATAACAGTATCAAGCAGAGGCAAAATGACTTGTGGAAACTTACAGACATGCCTTAATGTATTAACATTTAAATTATATAAAAAAGGAAAAATAACCAGACTTGCAGTGGATAGCCACCTTTGTAATGCAAATACCCCACCCTCTCTAATACAGGTTCAGCTGGAGAAGTTCAACTTTTATCTCCTTGCATTTCCATGTAGAAGTCCCTCTTTATGTTTTATTTATTCCTGCTTTTGAGTAGGATTTCATCTGAAGAAATGGTTGTGCTACTAAAAAAATATTATTTTTTAAAACACTGCACTATGCACATTATGTAGACCAGAGTAAGATCCTATATCATTTTTCAAAAGCCTTTGAATTAAAAAGCCATTTGAATTCAGATGAGGATCGTCCTGTGAAAGACACTGAGTCCTTTGAAGGAGTTCTCCTGTGGGATATTCCATATGAATATTCCTCAATTCTGCCAGGTATATGTTCTCTATTTAATATTTCTCAAAATCTTTTTGGCCATAAACGTCAGCAAACATAGTTGGTACAGATTATGGTTAAATTTTCATATGGTATGTTTCCAATTTTTTCCTTGATTATAAGAATAATGTATGATCAAGGACTTCTCTAAATGTGAGAATTAAGACATTAGAAGTGAAGTAGTTACTTCACATATTTCCCTAAATATAGATAATAGTAAGAAGAAGGCTGATACTTTGGATAATGAGAAAGGATGGCTAGAAAAGCCAGAAAGTATGCTAAAGTTTACTTTTTTAAGCCATTGTTTCAGTCATCTCTGGTATCCAGATACCTTAACTGTAGACATATGGTCTTGTAGATCATCAACAGCTGTGGGCCTAAGATAAGAGTGAGAGTACTTCCCACACTGAGCAGCAAGACTTGAGGGAGACTGGAGCAAGGCGCTGGTGAGAGCAAAACCCTGGTAGCAAGACCCTGGTGATGGTAGTGGAGAGACTGTGGCATTGCTGTGGAGAAACCGTGGCAAGGTGTAACCAGAGTAGCCCTGAGATAAAGGCCACAGTTTAAGATTTTCCTGTGCTTGGTGGATAATTATGGAGAAGCTGACTATAACTTCTCAGAGGCAAAACTTGCTGCATGATTGAGGAAACTAGAAGCTTCTTGAATTTGTGTTGTTGAACTGAAACCAGGACTTTTACTAATTAAGGAATGTATTTTGCTATCGATATGGGTTAGGACTGCTGGACTAAAACAAGACTTGTAAGAATAGCATAGCTCCTCACTGCCTGAAAGATACCGCGTATAATATAGCACAGCCCCTTAGTGCCTCTAGAGCTACATCAACAACAAGAGGTTTGTTTGTTCATTGTTAGCTCATAGACCTTACTAACAATTGTGGTGTGCAGAATGGAGTTTATTAAGTATATAAATCGAAGAGTAGGGGAGGTAAAGAATATTACCCAACACAAATCCAGATTTTATCCCACAGTCCTAAGGGCACTTCCTCAATTAGTCCAGTTCTGATTTCAGTTCAACAACACAAATTCAAAAGTCTCTGGTTTCCTCCATCACTCAAACATAGGAGAGGCTAGAAAGCATTATGCTCAATCTCATAAGGACAAATACGGCATAACACCATTAGGCTACCTAATAAGATGTAGATAATAGTCCACAAGGAGAAGGTGGAGGGGGAAGGGGGCTGAGAGTGGGGAGAGAGGGAAATCATAGGGCTACAGAGCTTGGTGAGCAAAGGGAAGGCCTGAAGGAATTAAAAAAATCCAGTGGGGACCTGAAAAGACATCTGACAGTGGGCATGGTTCAATGTTGATTATTTTTATAAAAATTGGTATGCAAACTTTGTAAACAAATCAGTATACAATCAAAAGTTTAAATAATACAGTGAATGGGAATGAGTATATGAAACACAGTATGTGAATGAAAGAATGTGTGCAAACCACAATGTATACAAATTCTGTGTGCAAACCAATGCAAAATTAAAAAATAATAAATCTACTTATATTTATTATTATATTTCTTGTACCACATTGTTTCATGACTATGTATCACAGTTCATGCTATTTCTCTGCTTAAAAATAATCTTTTCTCAGTTTCCTACTTCCAATGGGAAAAGATTTCTTACTTTTCACATGTTATCTGAAAAGTACAAATAACATGTTTTAGTTTTTTTTATATTGCAAAGAACCAATTACTTCCTCCATTTCTCTGTACTTCTAGAAATTTTTTATCTTAGAGAATTTCCCCCTTTCTTCTTTCCCACATCTTCTACCCTTTTTTAAGGCACTTCTTTGCTTATCTAAATTGAAGACTTCTAGATGACAGTAATAGAATATATTTGTCCTTGTATTATTCCTGTCTGGCACAATTCCTAGTTTAAAGAGAACATTCAGCAAAGGCTGGTTAATGGAAAGAGTAGGCAAAGCTCCTTTCTCTTTTTATTTTTCATGTTCTTATGACATGCTTCTTCTTGTTGCTTGTGCCGTCAAGTCCCCTGCAACTCGTAGCAACCCTATAAACAACAGCCCTAAATGACATGCGTATGTCCCTTATATCTTTGACTCTCAATGAACTTTTTTTGTTTTTGCTTAGAAACATTTTAAAGTCTTTTCTATTCAAGAAATAATATTTATGACACTTTCTTTGATGAAAATGACTATTTTCAGAGATATAGATATCTTTTCTTCATTCACACTTTAATGGATAATTAACAGACCATTTACAATTCAAAAATAGAAGATAAAAGTTATTAAAAACCTTCAATTTTGCTATAATGGCTGGAACAGTACATACAAAAGGAACTGCCAGAAGTTTAAGCAGGGTTTGGAAGAGGCTGTGGTACCAAGGATGTCATTGCTGATCTAAAATGGATCCTGGCTGAAAATAAAGAATACCAGGAGAATGTCTATTTGTGTTTTATTGACCATACAAAGGTGTTGGACTGTGTGGATCATAAGTTGTGGCTGACATTGAGAAGAATGGAAACCCCAGAGCACTAGATGTGCTTATGTGTTTGGAATTTATACCTGGACTAGGAGGCTGATGTGCAAACAAAGCAGGGGAGCACTGCATGACTTGAAATTGGAAAGGAAATGCACCAGGGCTGCATTCTTTCTCCATACCTGTTCAATCTGTTTGCTGAGCAAATTATCCAAGAAACTGGACTCTATGGAGAAGAGTGTTCTATCAGGATTGGAGGGAGACTCATTAATGACCTGCATTATGCAGATGACACAGAAATGCTTTCTGAAAGTGAGGAGGACTTTAAGCCCTTGTTGCAGATCAAGGAATACAGCCTTTGGTGTGAATTGCATCTCAATATCAATGTCAGGAAAACAAAAATTCTTACCACTAGACTGATAGGCAACATCCTGATAGATGGAGAGGAAATTGAAATGGCTTCATCTTATTCGGACCCACAATTAACACCCTTGGTTCCAGCAGTTAAGAAATAGGAGACATAATGCACTTGGAAAATCTGCAGTTATGGACCATTCCAAATTTTTAAAGAGTAATGATGTCAGTTTGAAGACGAAGATGCGTCTGTTTCAGACCATAGTCTTTCTAATTACTAGCTATGCATCTAAGAGTTGGGCAAAGAATAAGGATGACAGCAAAAGAATTGATGCCTTTGAGCTGTGGTCTTGGAGAAAAGCACTGAATATCCATCCCATGCACAGCCAAGAGAACAAACAGGTATGTCTTGGAGAGGGTGTAGCTGGAGTGCTCTTTGGGGGCAAGAATGATGAGGCTTTGCCTCACACACTTCAAGCATGTTCCCAGGAGATGCTATTCCTTGGAGAAGGACATGATGCTGGGAGCGGTGAAGGGTCGACAAAGAGAGGAAGACCCTCAGTTAGGTGGATTGATATGGTGACTGTTGCAATGGGTTCTTGTGTGTCAGAAAGTGTGAAGATGGCACAGGACAGAATAGGTTTCAGATCTTTTGTTCATAGGGTCACTATGGGTCATTTCCAACTCAACAGCACCCAACAACACAACAACAACAAGAGGTTAATTAATTTCATGTTTTAGCTGAATACTAGTAATAATAAAAAGAAGTAAAATAAAAATAACTCCATCATAGGTTTAAATTAAAGCAAACTTAAAACATGTTAACAAATATTTTGACATTTAAGCAAGCAAAGCATAAAAACAATATTTTGATAGAAGCCTGTCTGTCAAATGATAAATTTAAAAGTAAAATATTGGTTACTAACTATGAAGAATTTCATTAGCTTGAAACTAGGGCATGAGTTTGTACAAAGTTGTCTAAAGTCTGAAGAGCAAATTATCACTGCTTCTTTAGTGATAAAAAACTGGAATTTGTACTCACCAAAAAAGACTTGTTCATTCTAAAATCCATATTTTAAATGTTTTGTTTCTTTTTATTATTGATTAGCATATAGTAACTTGTATACATGATTTTACATTCATGTACATTATACAATCTTTTAATTACATCATGTTTGATATAATCATCATATATATATTATATAATTAATTACTTCTGATCTATGCCTATTATTATCTCATGATTTTCAAGTCCTAATGGAATATTTCCTATTCCTTCACCTCCTATCTATTAAACCCTGCAATCCTAGTGATTTCCACCCTTCACATTTTTCTGCTCCCTTCTCCTTTTGTACACTTAAATATGTCTTAATAAGTGTCCTTCTATTTTTTTTTT
>NW_006399834.1:3052571-3055903 GCF_000299155.1 Elephantulus edwardii | reverse complement strand
CGATCTCTTCCAGTCAGTTGGCCAAGTCGTTGTTCTCCAGATTTCTTGGCACAACTTGGTGAGAACGTCCAGGGCAGCATCTGTTAACTGAAATATGTCAGTCTCTTCTCTAATTGTTCATATGGTACATCCTGAAATTTTTCAGTGTAAATCAATTCTTTCTGGTACAATTACCATGTTTATTCCCTCCATCTTCTTTTGATGCTTCTGGATCATTCAGTATATTGCCCAAAGTATCTTTCAATATTTCAACAGTAGGCTTAAATCTGTTTTGCAGTTCTTTCAGCTTGCTGAAAGTGATGAGAACTTGAAGCGATTGTTGCAGAAGAACAAGGAATGCAGCCTTCGATATGAATTACATCTCAGTGCCACGAAAATAAAGATTCTTACCACTGGACCGATAAGCAGCATCCTGGTGAATGAAGATGAGATTGAAATTATCAAAAGCTTCAACTTGCTTGGATCCACAATTAACACCCTTGGTACCAGCAGTCAGGAAATAAGGAGATGCAGCTCCATGGGAGATATGTAGTAGGGATCTTTCTAAATATGGAGGGATAGTAATGCCTATTTGAAGATTAAGGTGCATCTGATTCAGGCCATAATCTTTCCAATTACTTGCTATGCAGCTGTGAGCTGGACCATGAATAAAGTTGATTGGGAAAGAATTAACGTCTTTGAGCTCTGGTGTTGGAGAAGAGCACTGAAAATTTCATGGGCAGTCAAGAGAATAAATAGATATGTCTTGGAGAGGACGCAGCCAGAGTGCTCTTTGAAAACAAGAATGATGAAGGTTCACCTCATATACTTTGGGAATGTTGCTAGCAGGTGCTATTCCTTGGAGAAGGACATGATTCTGGGAAGGGTGGAGTGTTAGTAAAGAGATGAAGACCCTCAACCGGGTGGATTGCTACAATGACTGCTGCAATGAGCTCTGCGAGTCAGGAAGTGTGAGGATGGCGCAGGATAGGGCAGGATTCAGATCTTTTGTTCATAGAGTTGTTATGAGTTGTACTGGACTAAATGGCACCTAACAACAAGAACAACATAGTATCCAGTATTCGTTTTTACAATATATCTTAACATTATGACACAGACAAAACTTCAGTATCCATAAAGTACTTTCAAATAAGCAGAAAATTTAACACATTTCATCTTAAATCATTAAGTGGACTTGGCTTTGTTTTTCTGGTCTTTGACAGTTAGCTGGAAAAAGTTATTCCCTTGCTCTGAGTCTCTTTTGAGTTATTAAATCTAACATAATGCTAACTTTCCCTCATTTCATCATCCACATCATCATTCCAATACCTATTATTTCTTGTTATTTTTTTTTTTTTACCCAAACTTTCTCACCTTGGGAAAGGACATCAGGTTCAACTAGTGTTCCAGTCAAATCAAAGTTAGTAAGACCAGCCTGATACTTAGTTCATTCTCATTCATGTTGTGAAAGGTTATATTTATACTGTGACAATGGCCTATATCTCAACCACTACACAGGACGGTAGCATTCACCTTTAAACCTACTTTTTGCAAGATGGAGGTAAAGGCACAATCCATCTTATCAGAACCTTGGGAATTCTTGCATAAAAATTTAAAGTATTGTTACATTTGTTTGCTTAAGAATCATTCCTGCTTTAGGTAACCATAGCTGCATTCCTGGGCCTGGGACTACAACATATAGCAAGAAGTAAACCATTTCAGCCTAGCATCAGCACCTTCACCTACTTCCTTTTCTCCAGATATCCCTGAAAACCATAGGAATTTGTTCACGGATGCTACCTCCTTTAGCCCCTGTCCTGTTGAATGTGAGCACACACTATTGAAGACATGTGAGCCTGCTCATCATACCCTTATTCCCACCACACCTTGTTTTAGATAACAAATATTTAAATGACATATTCTGATTCTCTATCAAACCATTACTCTGAGGGTGATAGGCAATATGCTGTATCTTGGCTCATTGCTACACTCTGTGGTCTGTGAAGTATATTCCTTACTCTGAGGAAATATAACTTGGTGGCCCAAACTGGAATAGTTTTTTTTTTGTTTCAATACTTCAATAGTATTTTTGAAATTTGCATTGATTACAAGGTATACAAAACCCAGTACAGAGTAAGAATTCTAGCCTTTTGTAGCCACTTACTGCCACCAGTGCCACTGGTCCGATATAGTTGACTTGTCAACTATGTACAGACCCTTCCTCCTTTGGGAATCTGTCCCATTGCCATCTGCAACTTCTGTCTCTCTGCTGAAAAGTAGAGTAATCTTTATTGATGTTTTGTACCTCAGTGGAAGAAAAAGGTATATATCTTATTTCAGACTATTTCTGCATTGCTTTAGCACCTCATATCAACTCATTTCATGGAGCCAATTGGTCACCTCAAGGGAGTGCACCAGCACATCCAGCCACTGATTCCAATCACCCTCTGATCCTGGCACGGTATTCTTTTGATGAGAATTACCATGTCTGATTCTAAAGCACCTCCTAAATTCCCAGAGTGCTTAATATAGGTCCATGTGCCACACTAGGGCTTCTTTCATAGTGTAGTTTCTATTGCTCATTTGCCTGACTGAATGGCTAAGCCCTTGTCCATTGCCCTTGAAAGTAAAATCCAAACATGTGATCTCTCACCATTGCCCAATTCTTCAGTCACTGCTAGGAAGATAGCATGCAATTCAGCCCATCGTGCTTATCTGTTCTTGCCTTCCTCAATGGGATCTTCCCATCTACTGGTCTTAGTGTTGTCTGTGTACCCTGGAACTGCCACCCGTGAACCAAGCATCTCTTTACTGATCAGTAGGAACTTGTTCACAGGGCACTGTCCAGGTGGCAATGGGCTCTGACAGCCTCCCCAGAGGGTCCAGGGTAGGACTAATGGGAAAAGAGGCTACTTGCTTATTGATAAGGTGGGTACCTCTCCAGTGATTTGTTCCTGTATGAACCATTTCCATTTTATAACATTACTGTTTTGAGTGCCACCTTTTTAGAGCATCATAACCCATGACATGATGGTTATTTCAGGTCTCATAATAATCTTACGCCCTCTTTCATTGAAGCAGTCTCAACCAATATTGAATAGCAAGCAAGTACTTGTCTTTCAAATCACAAATATCACACAGCATTTTCAGGAAATTCCCTGTCTAGGATCCCAAGAGCCATTGCAAGGCAGCCTTCTGTTTTGCCATCATTTCCAATCTGCTTAATGAGAAGGGCAGACACTTTGAGAATCATGTCTGGATGTGGATCATAAGGGCCTAGAGGCAAGGATTTCAGTGATAGTCTACCATTGCTCAGGCCCCTACTCAAAGAGTTTTCTTTCTAATAACTTTAG